>NC_037676.1:39166930-39520187 GCF_003255815.1 Theropithecus gelada | reverse complement strand
TTCTTTCTTTCTTTCTTTCTTTCTTTCTTTCTTTCTTTCTTTCTTTCCTTTCTTTCTTTCCTTTCTTTCTTTCTCTCTCTCTCTCCTTCCTTCCTTTCTTCCTTCCTTCCTCCTTCCCTTCCTCCCTTCCTTCCTTCCTTCTTTCCTTCCTTCCTTCCCTCCCTCCCTCCCTCTCTCTCTTTCTTTTTGTCTCTCTTTCTCCTTCCTTCCTCCGTCCCTCCCTCCATCATTCCCTTTCTCCTTCCTTCCTTCCTTTTTTCTCTTTCTTTCTTTCCTTCCTTCCTTCCTTTCTTTCTTTCTTTCTTTCTTTCTTTCTTTCTTTCTTTCTTTCTTTCTTTCTTTTCTTTCTTTTCTTTCTTTTCTCTTTCTTTCTTTCTTTCTTTCTTTCTTTCTTTCTTTCTTTCTTTCTTTCTTTCTTTCTTTCTTTCTTTCTTTCTTCCTTCCTTCCTTCCTTCCTTCCTTCCTTCCTTCCTTCCTTTCTTTCTTTCTCTTTATTTCTTTTTCTCTCTTTCTTTCCCCTTCCTTCCTTCCTTTCTTCCCTCGTCCGTCCGTCCCTCCCTCCCTCCCTCCCTCCCTCCCTTCCTTCCTTCCTTCCTTCCTTCCTTCCTTCCTTCCGCTATCAGTCTCTTTACCTGTGAACTTTGAAGACCTTTTAAACCAAAATAAATCACTTATTTTAAAAGATTATTTTGATGGCTATTGAAATGGACTTCAGTTTCTGGTTAAAGTGGATAAAAAATGCTAAGTCAAAATTACAAAGACACATACTGGACTTTCCCCTATCCTGTAAAATCCTGACCCTGTTTCCACTACCAGGAGTCACCTGGTCTCCAGTGCTCCTGAAGATGCATCAACTGAACAAAGTTTTTCTTTCTATTTGAATCCCTTACACTGTTTTCTCTCAACAGCTGAAAATATTCAAGCAGTAGGGGTGCTAAAAGTGAGTCTCATTTTGAAGTTGAGGGGATGGAGGTGAGTCTTATACTGCTTGCTGTCAGTCTATGACATATGCCTGGCAGTTAAGTGTTCAGATGTGGATGGAACAGTAGAAGTTTTTTCCTAACCCTTTGGGCTAGAGGGACAAAAGTTACTTATTTTCTGCCTGGTGGGGTCCTGTTACTTAAGAGAAGGATGCAGCAACTTGCTAGTCTGTCTGTGAACAGCTGGGATGGGATGGGGATGGCAGTGTGGGCTGACATGAGGAAATGAATGCTTCTCCTGGATGAAGGCCCTGGTACCAGGACTAAGTCAGGAATCTGATCTGCATACTCGTGGAGGAACTGGAGTTTGGCACTCTAGACTGTTGGAGCCCTCCAGAAGGCCTGTTATTAGGACTGTGACATCCTAGCAAGATCAGATTATAGCAAGTGTGACTCACTGCTCTGTCCTGGGGCATAGAATTAGAACTTCCTCACTTCCTCTTCTTGAGGTTAGGACAGCCCAGAGACTGTCAAAGGCGAGGTTAAGCATGTGGTAAAGGGAAGGTTGGCTCAGCAGGGAAGAAGTAAGAAGTCTGTGTAGGCTGGAACCCAGGCAGGAGCCTGCCCACACCCTGTATGAAGTGGTGGAGGAATGCCTTAGTTTGTCCATTTTTATCTTGGTAGAGTCAGCATGGCTCATGCCAGAATGGAGGTCAGAATAACAGAATATCTGAATGCAAGAGAAATTTTACTTTGCTTATCTGTTGACTTTTGTCCTGGGAGGAATAATGGATGTTGGAGAAGTTGCAGATTGGGATATCCAGTTTATGGAAGTAAAGCAAAAAAACAACACCTTTCTCCATCATCTGCAGTCCACCAAATAGCCCCAATACATATATACACACACATGTTTAATTAAATAGCCATTTAGTGAGCAGCAAGGGGAGCAGGGCTCTTACAGGTGGGGTTAGATACAAAGATGCCTGTCTTGAGATGGCATTGTTGCTTTGAAGCAGTTTTTAGTTCAAACAGGGACATGCAATCATGGCGACACATGAGACTGCTAGCTCGAGTAGATCAGGACCACGGGGAGCCCCACACTCTGCTTGATGAATGAAGATAATCAGTCTAAGGAACCCAAATGGTGACTCAGGCACTGTGCATGGTAAGGAAAGACAACAGAAGGGACCGGTGCTGGGAACTGAGGACTCACTGGAACTAGGAACGGGGGACCCCTATGCCTCCCACCATTCTCCTTACACAGCACATGTTCAGGCAGACCCCTCCCTTGTGTATCTCCCATCCAGGTGTCTTCAGCCCACTCTCCCACCTGCCTTTAGGCACAGCCCTAGGAGAGAAAGCCACACATAGGACAGCAAGGCCATCTGCTTCTGCAGCTCTTGTTAAACTTTACCTGTCAGGTTGAAGGGAAGTTGACATTTCCTTAAGATGGTATTTCATCAGGTGAGATGTTCCTCTATTTTTACCAAAGGGAGGAGAAACTTAGCTTTTCATGGAGAAGACTCCTTAAATACTAAAAAAAAAACAAAACAAACAAAAAAAACCAAACCCTTATTTGGTCAAGTTTTCCAATTTTACCTGGGAAATACAGCTTTTCAACTTTCTGGAAGTCAGTATGGAAAAACATTTATGTCTACACCTGTATATGTATACACATATATATGTGTTGTGTATACATATGTATGTGTGTGCACATATATGTGATGTATTTGACAATGAGATTCCTACTAATTAACCTAAATTATAGACCAAAATTGAATACCTGCTATGTGTCAGATCCTATGTTGGAAATATATAAATGAATCAGACATTTCTTATTCTCCAGGAGCCTATAACCAAGTAGCATAGGAGGGCAGAGTGTTAGATAACTAAAGTATAATGGGGAAAAAAGAGAGAAGGAGGAGAGGGAAATTACAATAAGGGAATGTGTGGTACCTTAAGATTTCAATTCAGAAGTCTTTTAGAATACAGGTCAATGTCAGGCATTAGAGTACAGGTCAATGTCAGACATTTAAGAGTTCAGAAAATCTTACATTTAAAACTTCTGATTGATTTATCTGTGTCTATTTCTCCTATTGAATTAACTATTTTGCAGTCAAACTCCTCCCCCACCACCCCAAATTGTGATAATTCACTAAATATCAGACATTTATAGTGGCTGATCAGGAAAATCCTGTAACAATCCAAATCCATGGTGATAGCTACATCTAAAAACTGTAGTTGGAACATTAAGGAAGTACTTTCTAGCTGTTGGGATTTTATCTCATTCAATTCTAGGACTAATATTTTATTTATTTTCTTATACATGTCAAACATAGAATTCCAAAATAAATTCATTATACCCTTTAAGAATATACATTGTGCAATGTATGTTTATTGCAGCACTATTCACAATAGCAAAGACTTGGAACCAACCCAAATACCCATCAATGATAGACTGGATAAAGAAAATATGGCACATATACACCATGGAATACTATGCAGCTATAAAAAAAGAATGAGATCATGTCTTTTGTAGGGACATGGATGAAGCTGGAAGCCATCATTCTCAGCAAACTAACACAGGAACAGAAAACCAAACACCACATGTTCTCACTCATAAGTGACAGTTGAACAATGAGAATACCCGGACACAGGGTGGGGAACAACACACACCAGGGCCTGTCAGGGGTTGGGAGTGAGGGGAGGGAGAGCATTAGGACAAATACCTAATGCATATGGGGCTTAAACCTAGATGATGGGTTGATAGGTGCAGTAAACCACCATGGCATGTGTATACCTATGTAACAAACCTGCACGTTCTGCACATGTATCCTGGAACTTAAAGTAAAAAGCAAACAAACAAACAAACAAAATATTTATGTACACATTGTGCATTACTTTCATGTTCAAAGAAAGCATATCACTCACATATTGACGTATGAAAAAGAAACATTAAATTGAGTGTGCTCTTTTTTTCTGAATTGTGGTATAATCCTATAAAACAAAATTCAGGGAGTTTTAAAAATGCACATAGTCTTTGCCCCTTCAAACATCCCCTTTTGGAAAAGGCATATTACTGTCTTGATGGGAGGAAGAGAGACATTATAGTTACTCTTAAATCTTCCTCTCTCATCCATAAGCATCAGTTCTAAATTGTCATGAAATTCAAATAATAGCTTGATAAATTTTTCCATCCAGGTTAAAGAAAAAGAATCATTTGGATACTTCTCTAAAGATTAAGCTTTCCTTCAGAGTTCAATTTATCCACATTACCTTTTAAAGTTTATTCATTTCATTTGTTCATCCATTCATCCATGAAAACATTTATTGAGCACTTATATGTGTCAAGCACTCCTTTGAACTCAGAGATATGAGTTAACAAAAGACAAAAGAAAAATCTACCTTTTGAATGTTAGGTTCAATGCAGCATTTCAGAAAAAAATTAAAAAGTAAAATATGTAATATATTACCTGTTGCTAAATGCTGTAGAGAAGGATAAGATAGAACACGGCCTGTGGTTGAGTTTTGCAGTTCAGCTGGAGCACTCAAGAAAGGCTTCACCAAGGTGACATTCGAAGGAAGCCTGGAAGGAACTGAGCGCTACCCCTGTGCAGATCCAGATGAGCAGATAGGAAGCAGCAAGCCCAGGCCCAATTTTCCAATCTGAGCTATTGCAACTGGCCTGCACACCGGTGTCTCTCCTTCTGCTCTTCTCACTTCCACTAGACAATTAGCAACAAAAGAGTTAGAGTAATCCTATTCAGAATATTTCAGTCCAATGACTCTGATCAAAAGCCAAAGTCACCAAGTGGCCTGCAAGTCCTCACATTGTCTTGACCTTTCGTGTTGAATGTATACACGCACTAAATTCTCCTTATTCATAGTAGTTATATTCTATAGTCATCTTGCTCCAAGACACTGAATAAGCCAATACTGAAAACATTGCTCCTACAAGAAATATGTACATCTATCTGTCCATCCATCCATCCATCCATCCATCCCCATATCTCACATAAATTACAATCTTAAATCCTAAAAGCACCTCATTCTGGATTTTCTTTATTTACAAAAGAGAAAATGAGACTCAGAAGCAGTAAGTGAGTTGCCTGAAGCCACCCCATTAGCAGGAGCCAGAGTTGAGATTCAAATCCCAGTCAACTGGCCTCAGAGTTAGAACTTCATGCACTGCCCTATGCTGTGCCTATGGCCTTCGTCCTTTCTGTGGGAGAGCTGGAACAGGGAGACAGCGGTTGCCTCATTCAGCCTCAGCTGGCTACTTGCACAGGGGCTACTCTATTGATTTGGGGGTTACAAATACATTTTAGCAAGCAGACAAATTCATAAATATGAATCTGTAGATAATAGTGAGGACTGAATGAATATAGACATATACAGTTATGCACCACATAACAGGCTTTTGTCAACAACGAATCACATATATGATGGTGTTCTCACAAAATTATAATGGAGCTGAATAATTCCTGTCACCTAGTGATGTCCTGATGATCCTGACCTCATGTAGGCCTAGGCTGATGTGCGTGTTTATGTCCTTATTTTTCACAAAAAAGTTTATAAATTTTTTAAAAATCAAAAATTTCAAAAATAGAAAATCTGATAGAATAAGGATATAAAGAAAGAAAATGTTTTTGTACAGCTGTGCAATGCATTTGTGTTTTAAGCTGTTATTATAAAAGAGTCAAAAAATAAATTTTATGAAGAAAATTAAAGTAAGCTAAAGTTGATTTACTATTGAAGAAAAAATAGTTTTTATAAATTTAGCATAGCCTAAGCATACAGTATTTATAAAGTCTACAGTAGTATACAGTAATGTCCTAGGCCTTCCCATTCACTCACCACTCACTTACTGACTCACCCAGAGCAACTTCTAGACCTGCAAGCTTCAATCACAGTAGGTGCCCCATACGATGTACTATTTCTTATCTTACATTGTGGGTTTCTTTTGTTTGTTTATTTTTGTTTTTTGAGATGGAGTTTTGGTCTTGTCACCCAGGCTGGACTGCAATGGCACGATCTTGGCTCACTGCAACACTGCAACCTCCCCGTCTTGGGTTCAAGTGATTCTCCTGCCTCAACCTCCCTAGTAGCTGGGATTACAGGCGCCCAACACCATGCCTGGCTAATTTTTATATTTTTAGCAGAGACGCTGTTTCACCATGTTGGCCAGGTTGGTGTGGAACTCCTGATCTTAGGTGATCTGCCTGCTTCGGCCTCCCAAAGTGCTGGGATTACAGGTGTAAACCACTGCGCCCAGCTTTACATTGTGTTTTTATAGTACCTTTTACATAAACACTTACCACTCACTCACTGACTCACTCTAAGCAACTACCAGTCCCGTAAGCTCCATTCATGAGAAGTGCTCTATACAAGCGTACATTCTTATTTTTATGCTATATTTTTACTGTACCTTTCTGTGCTTCGGTATGTTTAGATACACAAACACTTACCATTGCATTACAGTTACCTACAGAATTCACTACAGTAGCATCTGTATAGGTTTGTAGCCTAAGAGCAATAGGCCATACCTTATAGCCTAAGTGTGTAGGTAAGCTATTCCATGTAGGTTTGTGTAAGTACACTCTGATGTTCACACAACAAAATTCCCTTATCATGCATTTCTCAGAACATATCCCTATCATAAAGCAACATATCACTGTGTGGTGTGCATACATATATACACACATATATATATATATGTGCGTGTGTGTGTATACATTTATACACATGTCTGCATATGTGTGTGTGTATAGTTTTTCTATTTGGGTGCATCAAAGTCTGCTGAGAGGTCAGTCTGAACAGTTGGAAAGGTATTGCCACTCTCCCCAAAGCCACTGCCTGCTCAGAGTTCAAAACAACCCTCGAGCACAAATGGCATTGTTCGCAGAGACTGTCGATAGAAGGGAAAAGCAAGGCTTCAGATGGATCCTGCGGTGCTCTCCTTAAAAATAAAAATCATGCAATTACACGACTTTCAATGTATCCTTTTGCTTTTTCTTTTTATCTAGTTTATGAACTTAACTAATTACCCATTCAATAACCTCAATCACTCAATTTAAGAACAAAGCAGGGAAAATATATTGAGATCCTCTCTGTCAACAGCTTTCTTAGAAGCTGTTCGTGTAATGTCACATCTTCCATGTTTTCAAAAAATTTTTAAGAATGAAGAATAGAGATAATTTTCCATTCAAATACATGCCAAGAAAATATAGGATGATTAGTATATAAGGAAGCATTTGACCTGTCAAAAAAGGTGGGTATAAATAGCATCTGTAGAGAAGGCAGCATGCCAGAATAATTTGAATATGCCTGAGGATGCCAAAAAATAAGTATTCCTTCCAGAATATTAAATTGTTACGAAATGTCCTACTCACGAGTTAGGTCTTTATTTTTGTCCAAAGCGAAGGACCATCATGATTAAAAATAATCATAGTTTACATTGATTGAGTTGTTTGGGCCTTTTCAAAGTTGTTTGCCTATATTAACTCATTTAATTTTCATATTAAGTATTTTAGTAGGTACAATTATTATCTCCATTGTAGGAAACAGAGACACATAAAGGTTAGAAACACATATAGAAAGAAAAAGGAGAAATTAGGGAGCTACTCTCCATGAAAATGATCTGTAGGTATGTTATTCTTTCATTTCCTCTGTCTCTTCAGGCCTCAATATATTTGGAAATTTATGAGTTAGAGTCATTTCTAGGCTTTATAGAATGTTTTTGTTTTCTACATATCAACAGTTTTTCTTATCTATAATTTGTGAGTTCTATTATTCTCTGTTACCTTGTAAATCAAATGAGGTCAGGTGTGTTTCTATAAATAGATAAGGCCACTGAGATAACTGTATTAAACTGGGAGGTCCCCTGTCATGTGTGCCACAGAAAATCTTCCATGAAAGTGGCATGGGGCTGTCAGATGTCAGGGTGTCAGTGTCAGGCTGGCGTAGGGGAAAGGAGAAGCAGGCAGCCATCTGACTTTGATGCTTCGAGGGCCACTGTCTATGAAACGCTCCCCAACCTAACTGGCCACACCTGAAATTTCACCTTTAAAGGTGTTTTCTTCTGGTGTTGAAGACTTTCTAATTTAAAAGGCCGATACTGCAGGGATGCAGCAGACAACCAGGACTTAACACAGCATTTGGCAGACTGGCTGCTGAAAAAAGATAAAGACCTGCTGCAAGAGATGTGTCTCCAAGCAGGGGAGAAGGAGGATCTAAGAGCGAAAAGGACACCGAAGAGTAGAATCAGGTACCCAACAGCTGACTTGTATGTGAATTGCAGAGAGGGTAAGAGAGTAAGAGTGTAATCTGGTTTTAATAAACCAGATTAACAGGAGATATTGACAATTAGCATCCTTTGTTAGGATTCAACGTCGAGTCCTAGTTGAGTCTGGAAATTCACCACCAATGCTGCCTCCACTTCCCTGGGCCCTTTTATTGGCCAGGTGAAAAGTAAAGCTCTGAAGTTGAGGTTGGTGAAGATATATTAGGACTTTCAGCTGATGTAGCTAAATGGCAAATATCACAATCCTTTGACAGCTGTGACCTATCACTATTGATGCTTACTCAGGGAAATCATAGAGGCCAACAATCCCCAACACTTGGGAAGAAACGAGAACTAGCCTGGAAGAGACGCCACTGCAAGGCAAAGGGAAGGGAAGAAGCGTGCCTCTAGACTTGTTCATTGTGCCCTGCATACATACGGCTTTCTACCACCCCAGATAGTAACAAACAACTTTAATCCAACCCACTGTGTATCTTGATATCATAATCCACAACTCTATGTTAGAAGCCCAATCCACTTCAGGCATAAAGGAAGCTGAATTAACAATTGTGTTCTAGAAAAAATGAATTTTATGAAAACACTTTACATAAAAAATTGCCCTGCTGTGTTAGTGCTTCCCTATATCCAATGAGATCTATGGCACTGGCCTGGGAAGGAAAGAAAAAGCACATTTCAAATCTATGAATTTTCATTTGCATCACATCAAAACCCAGACCAACAAAAAGATATTTCCACCATGTATTGTTATTTAATATATGGTTAAAAGTCACTTTCAGTACACTTCAAAGTAATAGATTACTTCCGAGTAGGTCTATTTATTTCTGTTTCCTTAACGTTCAATGCAGAGCACAAAAAAACAAAACAAAAAAACAGCCTAATTCCTTAGGTTTCTTCCAGTTTGCCATAGTGACTATCTCCAAGACCAAAATTGAGGTTGTCTGAAGATGATTTGCTCAAATGTTAAAATCTATCATCTTCCCTCTGCCATATAGAATACATCTAAACCATCTTCTGATAAAGAAGCTCTTTAAATATTTAGAATGATCTACTGTGTCCCATCTGAATCTTCACAGTAGGGTGACAATTTTCCAGCCCTGTCTTGGGTCAGGCACCCAACATGGCTAAAATTGTCTTTTAATGACTGAAAATAAATTTATTCCCTAGGTTTAGATTTCGTTTGTTTGGAAACCGCTTTCAAAGATGCAAGGCCATTTGCTTCCCGATTAAAATTTCAAAGCTTTGCATATATACTATTTAAATAGAGAAAGAATTGTTTTAGAAATTGTGTGTTCTTTGTTTAATTGACTGTTTGGTACCCTGCAGTCTATGCCTGCAGGCAGTGAGATGAATTCAGAAGGCTAAACATTTAAACATTCTGTACTTTGGAATGACTGTAGTATGCAGTAATAGAGTAATACAGGCTCTTAAACTAGGGCTGTGTTAAACCCTGATATTGGTGAGTTTTCTTAGATTGAACTCACAGGGAAGAGCTGTTTTCACTGTATAAGTGTAAGATGGGATGTCCCCCCATTCCTCATATTATCCTTATAGGAGTGGCATGGCAAACTGTTATGGTTTCCCAATGGGGATATCCCTGAGGTTCCTTACTTGGGGCACCCTAAGTGCTGTGCTTAAAATTTGATGGGAAACTAACTGGTGTTCCATACCCCTATCCTGCATTTCAACTAGAGCAGCCATGCTTCATCTATTTCACATAACAGTTTCAAAATTAGGTGTTTTTAAAAAACAAAAAAGCGAAAAACAAACAAACAAAACCAGGATTCTTCTATTTTCCCTCCCTCACTTTTTTTTTTTTTCCATAAAAGACCTAGTCTAGTAATTAAGGTAATTAATTTTGAAATAGGAAATAAATAGATTCAGATCTGGCTTTTCTGCTTACTCATTCTGACTTTAAGATCTTTGAACCATGGTTTTCTCATCTTTAAAAAGAGCTCATAATATTCATAAGGTGGTTTTGAGGATTAACTGTGATAATAACAACCCTTTCATCCTTTTAGGAAAGCTTTCTTCTCTTGGCTTCCTTGATACCACCAAATTCTATATCAGGGTTTGATGAGAAGAATAAACCACTACAACTGATAGAGAATAAGACCTTTATGATAAGGATTAGATCTCATTCAATTATGGGACCTGGTGAGGTAGTCTTTGTAAGGCTATTTTTTCTGCATCTTTCGTTGGGCCTGCTAGAAGAATAATGGAGTTGAGGTAGGAAGGAGCAAACAGAAATGGTACTGGGGTGGCGAGGGGAAAACTGGAGCCCATGAGGACAAACTTGAGGCTGTGTCTGTGTCTTAGTGCCCCCAGCCTCAGTCACATGGGCGACCGACCTGCAGGATAGATTGGGTCCTTGCACCTGGTTCCTGCACACACATCTGGCCCAGGATTCAGCAACCTTGAGGGTGGAGATGCAGTGGGAGCTGGAGGTGCCCATGGGCTTGGCCTTGCCCCATGCATGAAGGTGAGACAGCAGATCAGCAATGATTCCACACCAAGTGTCACTGTACTAATCGCTCTTTCACACTCTGGAACTTCCTTCTCTTTACCTACACCACCTTCATACATGATCTGACCATCCCTGTGGTTTTGGATGCCACCTATGTGTTAACGACTCCCTGGTCCACCAGCACCTTCCTTGCCCTGAATTTTCTATGTTATATGTTGATGGGCTGGAACTTGAAAGACACAGACATGAAGAGTAAGCCACTAGCACCCCACCCCTCACCACAAACAGATGAGGCTAATAGATGATGGAAACCTCTCCCTCTCAGCTGGGGTGAAGGCTCATAGTGTTTTCAGAGCACTCTAGACAGTTACTACTAACCAATCATAATTGACACATGAGCTGAATTATATAACTCATTGAGATGAAACCTACTGGGGACAAACATTAATATCTAAGTAATCAAGCAGAAAGACAGAGAAAATAAAGATGTGGCTTAGCAGAAACATGTGTGGAAAAGCCTTAAGGGAATTGGTTGATAGCAGGTTCAATATGAATATCGATTCATGTCTCAAGGCTCACACACACATACATACACACACACACACTCTTATACTGAAAGCTTTAAAGGTATTGATAGAAGTAATAGTGCACAAGATCTGTGACTGTCCTTCTCTACTTTGCACTGATGAGACCACGGTAGGGACTTGGCCCTCAGTTTGAGAGTTGTAGTTTAAGAAAATTATCAACAAACAGGACATGCCATCTAAAATGGCATGGAGGTGATGCAGGAATCGTGAATGCATATTCCAATGAGAAAACTGTAAAACAGCCGCTTGACTCTCAGCCTGGTAAACAAAACCTTAGGGGAGACAATAAGTCTCAAGTATTTGATGTATTTAAAGAGATGAGAATACACTTATGCTAGGGACCCACACAATGCAGAATTTAGGCCAGTGGAAAGAATTCAGCTGTATTTAAGGAAGTATTTAGGCCAGATATGGTGACTCACATCTGTAATCCCAGCACTTTGGGAGGCTAAGATGGAAGGATTGCTTGAGTGCAGGAGTTTGAGACCTGCCTGGACAACATAGCAACACTCTGTTTCAACAAAAATAAAAAATAAAAAAAATTAGCAAGGTGTGGTGGTGCATGCCTGTGGTCCCAGCAGAATACTAAAGAGGCTGAGGCAGGAGGAATGCTTCAGCCCTGGAGTTCGAGGCTGCAGTGAACTACAATCATGCCACTGTATTTTAGACTGGGTGCAGAGCAAGTCCTCATCTAAAAAGGACGGAAGGAAGGAAGGAAGGAAGGAAGGAAGGAAGGAAGGAAGGAAGGAAGGGAGGAAGGAAGGAAGGAAGGAAGGAAGGGAGGGAGGGAGGGAGGGAGGGAGGGAGGGAAGGGAAGGGAAGGGAAGGGAAGGGAAGGGAAGGAAGGAAAGGAAGGAAAGGAAGGAAAGGAGGGAAGGAAGCAAGGAAGGAAGGGAGGGAGGGAGGGAGGGAAGGGGAAGGGGAAGGGAGAGAGAGGAGAAAGGAAAGAAAGAAGAAAGGAAGGTAAGGAAAGAAATAAAAAAGAGAGACAGATGAAAGAAAGAAAGAGAAAGAAAGAGAGAAAGAGAAAAAGAAAGAGAAAGAAAGAAAAAGAAAGAAAGAAAGAAAGAAAGGAAAGAAAGAAAGAAAGAAAGAAAGAAAGAAAGAAAGAAAGAAAGAAAGAAAGAAAGAAAGAAAGAAAGAAAGAAAGAAAGAAAGAAAGAAAGAGAAAGAAAAGAAAGGAAGGGAGGAAGGAGAGGGGAAGGGAAGGGAAGGGAAGGGGAAAGGGAAAGGGAAAGGGAAAGGAAGAAGGAAGAAGGAAGGCCTCTAAGTGTAAGATGTTTCATGTCACCAATGGTATTAGGGCAGGTACAAAAATCAATTCTGCTTGTCAACGATTTAACAAATTCCTACAAACCCTATGGAGTTTGGAGGGACCAATTGTTTCTTCAAACCCTGAAGCTTTAAAAATATATAGATTTCTAGGTTCCAATCCACATTTACTGACTAATAATCATCTAGGATAAGGCTGGAATTTGTGTTTTTAACAACTCTTACATGATTCTGACTTGTCAAGTGGGCAGATACGAGAATATTAGACCAGATGATATTGAAAGAGCTTTTCATACTTCCTTGATTCTATTTCTAGTCCCTGTCATAGGAGGCAATATTCATAGTGGAGGAGTATAGACTCTTGAGCCAGAATGTGTGGGTTCAAAACCCGACTCTGTCTCCCACTAGCTAGATGGTTTTGAGCAAGTCTCCATACTTCAGTTTCCTCATCTGTTAAATCAGTATAACAATAGTATCTACCCCTAGAGTGTTGCAAAGAGTAAATGAGTAAATGGGAAAATGGGTAAAGTAAGCACATCAGTGCTTATATATGGCATATGTCAGTATTAGCTATTTTCTTTCTGCTCAAAGATGACAAATCCATGTACAAGACAGTTTGATTAATGGATGTATCAGAAGTGGAAAAGAAGGAAATTACTAAAGAACAAAGACCTTATTGTTTCTACCTTTATATTATTAATCATCTTGCAAAATAGTTACCACTTTAGTGAAGATTATAATGCAGAACATATGTAAATATTTCTTTGAGTGTTGCGAGGTTATCAAAGCATCAGTATGAATATAAAGATTAGTTTCCAATAACGGAAAACAATAAAAATTGTAGGGAGTTAATGAGGACAGAAACTGACTAAACTGAAGCTACCCGTTTGCAGAGGCTTGTGTGTAAAACTACATCCATCTAACATTTAAAAAATAAAAATAAAGTGTGATGTGCAGATCTTGAGTATACAATATGACAGATTTTGGTAAATGAATATACTCTGTAACTACCATCCCAAATCAAGATCGAGAACATTTTAATTACTCTAAAAAATTCCCTTTTATCCGATTCCAGTCAATTTCTACCACTTTTTAGGCAACATGATTTGGAAATCTATTAATACAGAAGCGCTTTGCTGTTCTTGAGCTTTCTATGAATGGCATCATACAGTATGTGCTTTTTTGTGTCTGACTTCTATATCTACACATTATGTTTCTGAGATTTGGTTATGTTGTTGCATTAATTAATAGATTTTTAAAAAATTTCTGGGTGTTATTTCATTGCATGAATACACCATATCTTGTTTATCAATTCTTGTGTTGATGGGCATTGGGGTTGTTTTGAGGTTTTGGCTATTGTGAATAAAGTTGCTAGAAACATTCTTGTAAAAATCTTTTCTTAATACTAAGTATTTGCTCCTTTTAGGTAAATATCTAGGAGTAGAATTTCTACTGCTAGACATTTCTTGTCATAAGGTAGATATATGTTTAACTTTATTAAGTACTATCAATCTGTTTTCCGAATTATTTGTTCCATTCTGCAATC
The DNA here is from genome assembly GCF_003255815.1 of Theropithecus gelada. Classification (NCBI taxonomy): domain Eukaryota; kingdom Metazoa; phylum Chordata; class Mammalia; order Primates; family Cercopithecidae; genus Theropithecus; species Theropithecus gelada. The sequence continues at coordinate 39,506,095 of NC_037676.1, read as the reverse complement.
CCCTCAGGAATGTGTCAAATTCTTGTTGTTCCATATGGTCACTTACATTTGATATTGTTTTAATTTGATGTTAGCATTCATAGTGGGTACGCAATAGTATTTAATTGTTCTTTTAATTTGCATTTCCCTGATGACAAATGATGTTGAGCACCTTTTCATGTGCTTATTGGTCATTTTTATGTCTTCTTTTACGACATACGTAATAAATTATTTTGCCCTTTAAAAAATTAGATTGTCTTTTTATTATTGAGTTGTAGGAGTTAATTATATATTTTGGATACAAGTCCTGTATCAGATACACGTATTACAAATATTTTTCCCCAGGCACTGTCTTATCTGTTTGTTTTCCTAAGGATGTCTTTTATAGGCAGAAGCTTTTGCTCTTTATAAAATCTAATTTATCACTTTGTAATGGTGAATACATTTTGTTTCCTAAGAAATCTGTGCCTGCTGTAATTTCATGAAGATATTACTTTATGTTTTTCTAGAAGATATTTCCTGTTTTTATAGTTTTGGTTTTCACATTTAAATCTATAATCAATGTTATTATTGATGCGTGTTGGAAGGTGTTCTTGAGCTTTGTTATTGGCTAAGTTGTATTTAAAACTATTAGGTTCTCCTGATGAATTTCTTCCTTTAACATTATAAAATGTTTTCTTAATCTCTGGTAAAAGGTCTTGTCATGGTATCTATTTTGTCTGATATTAATATAGACACTTCTACTTTCTTAAACTTATTTTCATAGGATGTCTTTTTCTGTCCTTTTACTTTCAACCTGTAAGTGTTCAAAGTGCATCCTTTGAATTCAGTGTATATTTGATCTTGCTTTTTATCTAGTCTGATAGTTTTGGCCTTTTGACTATTTAATTCATTTATATGTAATGTAATTATTAATACGGTTGACTTTAGCTCTATAATTTTGCTATTTGTTTTCTATTTGTTTCTTCCATTTTCTGTTTCGCTATTCCTTCTTTTCTGCCTTATTTTGGCTTAATCAAATACTTTTTATTAATCTATTTTATTTTCTCTATATTTTTTAGCTTTCTTTCTTTGTATTTGTTTATTTGGTATTCTAAGAGATTACAATATATAGCCTTAAATTATCACTGCTCCATTTCATATAAAATATAACAGTCTTTCAACAATATTGTTCTACTCTGACCTATTCTTGAGCTACTGTTGTCATATATTTTACATGTCCATACATTATAAACAGCATAATACACAATACAGTGTTTTAATTTTTGCTTAAATTGTTTGCTTCCTTCAGATAAATCAAGAGGAATTTTAAAAGGTAGATACCCACATATGAATAATTTCTGAGATTTTTCTCTTTTTTTCCCCATAGGTCTGAGTCTAAGTCTGGTATCATTTCCCCTCCACCAGAAGGCCTCTATATGGCATTTCTGTAGTACTGGTTTGCTGGCTAACTATTCACTTCATTTTTTTGTTCATTGAGAATATTCTTGGCTTACCTTCAGTTTTGAGGAGTATTTTTGCTGGAAATAGAATTCTGAGTAGACAGATGTTTTCTGTTTTTTTTTTTTTTTTTTTTTTTTTTAAATCACTTTGGTTCCTTGAGCAGTTCAGGCCCATTTCCACTCTGGGCCTCTATGCTTGCTGTTTGCTGCCCCTGGACAGCTCTTTACCTTCCTCTTCCCATCTCAGGCTAATCAACATTATCCGGTTCCATTTCACACTTCTCCGGGAACTCTGTTGACCATACTATCCAAAATCACTCTTCTTCCCGCTTACTTTCTCCTTCATTATCCTGCTTACATCCTGTGCAACACTTTAACAATCTTTAATTATAAATTGTAAACAAATTAAAAATTTTTTTGTTTCTTGTCTTTTTCCCTGATTAGCTCCATAAAAAAAATGTACCCTGTCTTATTCTCTCCTATATTCATAGCATTCAGCAAAATACCTCACACCACAATAAAGGCTCAATGATATTTCTCTAATGTAGAATGGGTACAATTGAAGTCATAGGGACTTGTAGCTTTGCTAGACTTGAAAAGACATATTAAGTAGTCACATACTGCTAAAGTCTCCAGGACCATATGTTTTACAAACATTGTGCTAGGAAATATAAATACAAAAGTGATGCATCATCAAGGAGCTTTTCCAGATCCTCTGAGTTAGAAACAATCTCCTCATCCTCTAGCGCCTGTAACATTTCACTTCATCCTCATTGTAATACTTTTAATGGTCTACCTTGGTGTGTTGCTACTTCTATATCTGTTTTCTGTCTCCAACTGGATTGTCTGACAGGTCCTTGCAGGTAGGAACTATATTTTTCTAACACATATTAGGCAAACCTGCAGAAATAGTCTTTAGGTCTGCAGAAATTTTAGGATACTCTTAATATGGTGGTGTGCTGTAAATGAATTGAATAAGGAAGTTAGCATTTTTTTTGGTTTAATAAGATGTTCTAGTTCTCTAAGGAAAAGAAGGCTCATATAATTCCAAAGTAATTAGAATTTCAACTGTGCATTATATAAAGCACAGTTCCCACCAAGGACGCTGTGTCATGTGTGGGGGAGGACTCCTCTGCCCCTTCTCTGTCTTTGTTCTTGTTTATATGCACTGCGTTTCCAATTTATAATCCCTGTAGTTTGCATGGCAATAAAGTGCCAAATATTTCCTGCCCATGCCTCTGGCTGCAGAGCATGAGAACTGTTACGGAAAACGACAGATCAGAATATTTTTTAGATTTGTTGGAGTTCTTAAAAATGCCCATTTTTAAACGTAAATATTTATGCCTATTGCAAGTTGAACCTCTATTTGTTATGGTGAGACTTTTGATTAGCCTGTAGCCTGAAGAGGACCCATATAAACAGTAGGTCGTATTTATTATGACAAGATTAATGGAGAACTCTGGAAGGAATAAACCCTGAAGCTGGTGTTAGTATTCTGATTCCATGCATAGAAGAGGGGAATGGGTCAGCCCTGGATAAGCATTTAAAAAACTCACACACTGGTAGTGATAACTTACAGCCTCTGGGTTTGGGGACCATAGTAATCTTACTGAATCATGAATACCTGTGAAATGGAAAGGCAGTATAGCTATAGCACCTTTTTTTATGGAATAGCTTTTTTTTTAAGGTCTAGTATTGTTCTGACAAATTTAAGTTCCCAAAAGCTGTATGATTTTTATGGGAGAATTCTTAGTAAAGTACAGGTGTATAGTGAGACTGGGGGTTATGATATGAAACTTCTTGTACATTTCCAAGCCCCAAACCAGAGCTTAGAGTATCAGAATCTCCAGAAGTTGTGCCTGGGAATCTGGATTTTATCATGATCTCTGGAGGATGCATCCACCCTCTGAAGTTTGAGAGTCACTATTTGAGAAAATAGGTTTCAACATTTGTCTGTTTTATCTCTGAACTGGCAGTTTGTACCTGAACAGTTGTCAGTCTCTTAGGTTGCTTCCTAAGAAGATCCCAGATACTTGTGGTTTCACTGTTCTTTCCTCATAATTAAATGGACCCTTAATTGAACAATTAGGTAAGTCAGTACCTGATTATGTGATTGAAACAAAAATAAAACAAAGCTAGCTCTCATGCCAACCCACCCAGCTTACTACATACATTTCAAATAGGTCTCTCTGAAATGCTCACTCGGCCATAGGAATGTGAACACCTCCAGGAAACTCTACTCTTTGTTCAGATTGTAGACATGGGCAGTTCTAAGGACACTGACACTCAGTGAGCAGGACTCATTGGATTTGATGCAATCGGAAAGGAACTTTAGGCCTGGCACGGCAGCTCACACCTGTAATCCCAGCACTTTGGGAGGCCAAGGCAGGTGGATCACTTGAGATCAGGCGTTCGAGACCAGCCTGGCCAACATGGTGAAACTCCATCTCTACTGAAAATATAAAATTAGCCGGACGCGGTCGCGCTTGCCTGTAACCCCAGCTTCTTGGAGAGGCTGAGGCAGGAGAATTGCTTGAACTCGGCAGGTGGAGATTGTAGTGAGCTGAGATCGTGTCGCTGCGGTCCAGCCTGGGTGACAGAGCTAGACTCCATGTCAAAACAAACAAACAAATGAACAAACCTTTATTTCTATCCTCCATTTGCTCATCCAAATAGTCTCTGTGGGGTTATTTTTTCCAAACTTTTAGATAGAAACTAGGGCAAGTTTCATGAATTTTCACTTATTTTTAAGTAGTAAAGAGTCCTTTGCTTACTTTTAAATACATAAATTCTGTATTTCCTTAATTAATATATCCATGGTAGAGCAGTAATTTTTAAATAGTTCCAAAATGTATTACAAGTTAGTTGTACCCTCTTCCAGCTCAGTCCTGCTTGGGGCTGTCTACTTAACACGGGAAAAGAGAGTGCGGGAGGCTTCTCCCTTTGTTCTGCCTGAAGCTTTTGCTTTTCTTCTTTTACCTCAGTATGTTGCCCTGGTTCCTCCAGGGCTGATGGATGCAGGTGGAAGGCTAGCAAGGGAAATGGAAGTTTACTTGGTAGATCCTGTGCAAAGCTAGCATGGATACTGCTTGACTGGGCAGGAAGTACGAGTTGATTCTCCTCAGGATGCTTTTGTGAAAGGAAAATAAACTCAGGACCCCAAAATCACTAAGCCATGGGAAATGTCAAGCTGGGAAACCTGCCTCCCATTTTCTTTCTAAATATGATAGCTACAAATTTCAAAAGCTACATACCTCCCTCACAATTTTCCCACAAGGAAATTCCTTGTGGACAAAGGGCAAACAGAATTCAAAGTCATCCATCTGAGGCTCACCTGAGACAAATGCATATGTGATTGTTTCCTCTACCCTATTGTTGATATAAAAATGCACATTCACTGAGCCAGACTAAATTCTGTATTTAGTGGGAGGCTGATTAAGGACTCAAAAGAATGCAACCTTTTGTCTATTTTCTACTCATGACCTGGAAGCCCCCGCCTCAAGTTGTCCCACCTTACCTAACCAAACAAGGTACCTCTTACACATCTTGATTGATGTCTCGTGGCTCCCTAAAATGTATAGGAGCAAGCTGTACCCTGACCACTTTGGGCACATGTCCTCAGGCCCTCCTGAGGCTGTGTCAGAGATGCGTCCTTAACCTTGGCAAAATAAATTATCTAAATTGAAATTGATTGAGACCTGTCTCAGATACCTTTTGGTTTACAATTTCATGGCTTTTTTCAGGGAATTGTCATTACTTAATACGGGCTAAGTAGCTCCTCTGGGATCACTTTAAGCACCTAGATAACCAGGCGAACACTTCCAGCACCTTTCTGCTGAAGTCTCATTGCCCTCAAATTCAGGCAGCCCTTTCGGGCAGTATCTAAGAAGTCCTTAAATCAGCTTCTTTCATACAGGGTACACATAGTCTGTGGGAAGCTTTCACATATCCTTTCTTCTGACAAGCTTTGAGAACGCAGGTCATGCCCAACTCTGTCACCTTTTATACTTTGCCACCAGAGAAGATAACAAACCACAGTCTCTAGCCCTTTGGTTCTTGCAGGTGATGTCAGAGCTCAACCTACCACGTCCCAAGTAACAAGAAGGTACTCCTCAAGCCCTCTAGGTAGTTCTGTGCAATCCCTTCTCCACAGGCTTACGGTGAGGGAGAACTCCATGGTCCCACATGGAACTCACGGTACAATATAGCTCTCTCTTAAGAAAGTCTCTACCCATTTCTTTCTTTCTTCTTCAGTCTCTTCTTTATACTGGTGGTGAGTGGTCAGCACAGGTTCGTGACTACTTCCCCTGGATGTTCTGCACTGATACTCTCTTACCTCATTTTGGTAATGTGGATATAGTTATCATCTGTGTCTAGGACTTCCCAGTAGGGCTTCGACTGGGACACTCAAACAGAAAGTGTTTCCATTTTAACATCTCTTCAAAATAGTAAAATTAGCGAGCCCATGTTGATCTCTTGTTATGTGCTGGGCACTCTCACATACATGCCACATCTCACTCAGCCCTCCCCACAATACTGTAAGAAAACAGAAGTCCAGAAGGGTCAAATAATTTGCGTAAAGTTATCCAGGTGGCAAGTTGCAAAGCTGTCCCATTATTTTCTTTTCAGGAAAAGAGGAATAACTTTGTCTCTTAGAAATTAAATACTATGCATTGATAAAAACAAATGCTACAGCTTTCAGTCCTGGCATTTACAATGCTAGAACAGAATTCTGTACTCATTTGCTAAACATTGTTTTATATATATGTCTCTTTTTTTTTGAGACAGGGTTTCACTCTGTCATCCAGGCTGTCATCCAGGCAGGCAGTAGCACTATCATAGCTCACTGTAATCTTGAACTGGGCTCTCAGCCTCCTGAGTAGCTAGGACTACAGGTGTGTGCCACCATGCCTGACTTTTAAACATTTTTTTGAGACCAGATATTGCTATGTGGCCCAGGTTGGTCTTGAACTCCTGTCTTCAAGCTATCCTCCTGCCTCGGCCTCCCAAATCATTAGGATTACCAGCCATTTTCATATCTTTTTCACCTAGTTCTTACAACACCTAGTGATGTGATCCGCCTTGTCTTCGTCTTGTAGATGAAGAAACAGGCTAGAAAGAAGTTTCGTAACTTCCTCTAGACCACAAAACTAGAAATGACTGGAGTCAGAATTAAAATCCAAAGTTTCAGATCATGACCGACTTTAGTTTTCTCTCTATTCTGAAGGGACATACTAGCTGAAGGAGTATGTTTCATTATGAGTCTCAGCTCTGTGGCAAACATTTAAAGCTATTTGGTTAAAGCTGCTTTCTAACATAAATTGGCTCTAGATTAGTCAAGATTTTTACTAAACTTCTGAAAGCAAAGAGCATCTTATCCATATTGGAATCTCTAGTACCTGGCCCAAAGTTGATACTGTATTAGTGAATTCATTAAATGAATGAAAAAGTGAATGAATAGATTGTCTTCTAAATTCTGGTGGAAAGTAAGACTCCATATGAGTCAGATTGATGTATTATTCTCCTCCTGGCATTTGCATTTTATAAAATAATCCTAGAAGAAACACCTAAATGAATGATGCCTAAAGTTAAATTTTTAATACTGTCATTGGAGTAGAGTGGAAAGGAATTAGGATAGAGTTTTTCTCTGGAGTCTCAATTTTCACTGCAGAGATGAGAGCTATTATGTCTATATGCTTTAGAGAAAAATAGAATACATCTTTGTTTGAGTATAAAATGTCCAGAAACACCTTAACTCAATTCAAAGAAGGACGCTAAAATAATTTAAGCCATCCAGAAATGAAATAAGCTGCTTCTAACATATTCATAATTAGTCCTCTGCTAAGAGACCTGTTGGCTGTGTTCTACAAGGAAGGGATTGAAGTGTTGGTGGGACAGACCAGGCTCTCAGATACTCTGTCCCTGAACTTCTGGAGATGCTAGGATTCATTCAGGTGGTTGACGACTGGATGCAGCTAACCAGGTCTGTCTGTTGTCCACAGGTCTGAGGCGCAATTACAGATGTACCATCTGCAGTGTCTCCCTAAACTCAATAGAACAGTATCATGCCCATCTGAAAGGATCTAAACACCAGACCAAGTAGGTACTTTTGTGCTTTCACTCTTCAGTTTCTTTGATGTAATTTTTAGTAAGATGACTAAAGGCTCAACATTACATTTATTTCTAAATAAGTAGAGTGGAAATTATATCTCTTTTGCTTCAAAGTTCACATGATATTGATGCTTACTTGAAGAATGGCTTCTTCCCTTTATTTGGCATGAGTAATAAGAATCTTCTCCTTTTTTCATTTTTTCAAGGACAGTTTAGCATACTTTTATGAGATTAGGACATTTAAAATCTATGCTAAGTGTTTTAAAATCAATAATATTCTTCTTATTTGTAGGATGTACCAAACTTTGGTGACAAATTCTATGAATGTCTTCTACCACTTTCCCTTTCTGGATGAATATTGTTGATTATTATAGAAGCATAGCAAATTCCCCAGGATATTAAGTCATTTATATACATAACTATTTCCAAGTGAATGGAAACTTATTCCATTTTTTCAAAGATTCTCATAATTTTAAGCTAAGAAAGGCTCACCAGGCACCATTTCACCTCTATTTATACTATGTAGCTCTTTAAAAACCACTGGACATTTTTAAACCAGCTGTTACTACTGTTAATAAAACGCTAATAAAATATGAAAAAAGCTAAGAATGTCTCAAAAAGATGTAATTTTCCTGAGCATAATCGTTTTCATTTCTCTAATATTCATTAGGAGGATCATTTAACAGATTGGACTGTGTCAACACCTCATGAATTATGAATGTTAATTTAACAAACATTTATCGAGAGCCCACTATGTGTCATACTCCAAGCTGTGCACTGGGGAAGAAAAGACGAATAGGCTGGGCATAGTGGCTCACGCCTGTAACCCCAGCATTTTGGGAGGCCGAGGTGGGCGGATCACGAGGTCAGGAGATAGAGACCATCCTGGCCAACACGGTGAAACCCCGTCTCTACTAAAAATACAAAAAATGAGCTGGGTGTGGTGGCATGTGCCTGTAGTCTCAGCTACTCAGGAGGCTGAGGCAGGAGAATCTCTTGAACCCAGGAGGCGGAGATTGCAGTGAACCAAGATCGGGCCACTGCACTCCAGCCTGGGTGACAGAGCAAGACTTCTTATCCAAAAAAAAAAAAAAAAAAATGAATACATTGAGTCCTTCCTCTTCCCTCTGCCAGGCTGAGGAAACAGCTGTGTAAACCCATAGATTGTTCTCTAATGCCACGTGTGCACCCAGAGCTTTAAGCATGGGGGAGGGAGTAATCCAGGGCAAGTTTTAGAGGACACTAGTGCAGAGGCTGGGTGCATGAGGATGAGGTTATGGTCTGATTTTGCTCAACGCAGTATCCTTGTATCCTAGCACAGCACCAGATATATTTTAGGGTCTTTATACACTTGTTTGATTAAATGAATATGTGATTTCAAAAGATAAGTAACAATTTCCTAAGCAGGAAAATGAAATGGAGCATTACAAGCAAAGAAATTGTTTCACAAAGATATTGTAAAGACGTACATCACAGCGCGTCTGGCTCAGGTGAGAAAATTTAAACCCAGAGTTAGTTACTGGCTCTCAGTTTTCTCAATATTCTGCCTTGTGAGTCAAAGCCAATTCCATGGCTTGCATTACTCTGGTCCACCAGGAGGACTCTTATCAGGATAATTCTTCAAAAAGAAGAGTTTCCTTGATTTGTTATGGAATACTGAAGTTCTTATATTGATTATTGGATACTGCTCATCCCCCCAAGCTGTTTTCATCATTTCTCTAAGTAACATTTTGCTACAGGCACCATATATGTTTGAATTAACTTATATCTGACATGCAGACAGACACACGAATACCTGCAACAAAAAAGATAACTTTTTGGGAGCATGTATTCATCGCTCAATACATAGAAACAGATAAACAATGATGACTTTACATGGTATGAATTATGTAAATAACTAATATAGATAGTACTTCCAGATTCAGAAAAATGTCTCTCTTCTCTGTTCTGTACATATATAACTTCATGGGCTAGAATTGGGGCTAGGTATTTTCACGTCTATTTTCTCATTTAATTCCCTTAACTACCCTTGAGATAAACATTAATATTATTGACCCGATATCTTACATGAGAAAACTAATGCTCAGAGAGGTTAAGTGACTTGCCCACTATCACCCTGACAGCAGATGGCACGGCCAGCACTGATCACAGTGGTGTCTGACTTATGTCTCTACTTACTCTATGTCACTCAGTTACCATGAACTTAGGCTTGGAACGAGAGCCAACAGAGAGTAGCATGTGAATTTTGAAAAGAGGTTACCACTTCCTTGAAGTGATTTAAATAGGCAAGACTTCAGAATGGAACATCTCTTACAGTGCTGCCTTCTTTCCTATCAATAAGATGTTATTCATTCCTAACTCAAAAGCACAAAGCTGCTCTCTTTATAAAGTGTAAAATTAAAGAAAGGTGAAGAAAATAATTATACTGTCCTGTTTCATATACCTGTTTTATCTGCCCTCAGACTTAATTTGTATATCATGTGCGGGCATGCTTGTGAGAGAGAGAGAGATTGAAAGCGAGAGAGAGAATAAATGATAAATGTTCAATTCTTTTGTCTGTTTATAAAAATCGAATTGTTTTCTTACTAATTGTAGAAGTGTCTAATTTTTAAGGAAGTCTAATTTATCAGTCTTTTTTTATGCTTAAAGGTTTTTGAGTGCTATTTAAGAATTCTATGCTTATCCTGAGGTCCTAAAGATAATCTCCTATGATATTATGTTGTTTTTCCTTACAAATATAGGTCTTTGATCTGCCTAGTGTTAATTTTATGCATAGTGTGAAGGAGAGATCAAGTTTCATGATTTTTTTAATACAGATACTAATTAATCCAATACTATTTACTGAAAAGACCATCACAGAGCTTTTTTGTAAATCAAGTGATTTACATATATGTGTACATGTGTGTCTGTGTGTATATTCTGTCTCAGTGTTATATTTCTTTTTATGCTAATGTCCCATTACTTATTTCCTATAGTTTTATAGTGTCTTGATATCTGATAGAGTAAATCTTCTAATTGTATCTTCTTATTCAAGACTGTCTTCACTGTTCTTTCCTCTTTGTGTTTCCCTATAATTTTTAGAATCAGCTTGTCAACTTCCTCAAAAACTCCTTGAAAATACTAAGTTTTCTAATCCACAATTATGGTGTATACCAGCATTTGTTTATATCTTCTCTAATTCTTTCAATAATGTTTTGTAGAGGTCTTAAACATCTTTATTTAGATTTAGTCCTAAGAATTTGTTATTTTGGGATACGATAATAAATTTTACTATTTAATAATTTCGTTATTAAAATTAATTACTAAATTAAATAATAATTAAAATGTATTATTATTTATAATTGATACATAATTATACATATTTTTGGGACCTAGTGTGATATTTTGATATGTATTTATAATTAGCAAATTCATCATCTCAAACATTTATCATTCCTTTATGTTGGGAACATTTACAATCCTCTCTTCTAGCTATTTGAAAATATGCAATACATTTTTGTAGAACACTAAAACTTGTTTCTTTTATATAGGTGGAGTTCCCATACATTTTTAGGCTTTTTTATTCTTTATTATTTTTCTATTTTGCCTGCCTGAGTTATTTCAAAAGGCCTGCTTCAAGCTTAGAAATTATTTCTTCTGCTTGAACTAGTCTGTTTTTTTACATTCTTGATTGTACTTTTTATTTCATTCATTGAATTTGTCATTGCCAAGATTTTTTTGGTTATCTTTTTTGAGGATCTAAATTTTTGTTGAATTTCTCATTCTGATCATGAATTGTTTTTCCAATTTTCTTGAATTGTCTATCTGATTCTCTTATATCTCACTGAATTTCCTTAAGATTTTTATTTTGAATTCCTTTTCTGGCATTTTGTAATTTCCTTTTTTATGGCTCTATTACTAGGAAATTATTATTCTTCTTCAGAGGTGTCATGTTTCCTTCACTTTTCATGTTTTTTATGTCTCTACATTGATAACTGTGCATTCAGTAGAATAGTCACCTCTTCCAATTTTATGGAACAGCTTTCATAGAAAAAACTTTTTCCTGTAGATGGATCTCAGGGTCTCAGTAGAGTAGAGTGTACTGACTTTGATTCTAGGTAAACACAATAGTATAGTTTTTGTATAGTCTCTCCAGCTGTAATTCACATTAGTGATGTAAATGCCTCAGTGACTTCAGCTGTAGGAGTTTGTTGTGGCAGTGGTGTGGCTTTGCTGAAGGTGAGCTTACTGAACTGGTTCTCAGTCTGGGGACATAGCCATGCACTTGGTGGGTTAGCTGACTCTGGAATTGACTCTCTTGGGATGAGGCTTTTGAGCTGTTTCTCCAACCCAGGGCATAGGGGTTTGGTGGCTTGGGCTTCTCAGGGATGTGTCTACGTGGGGTGAGTCCACAATGCTGTTTCTCTGGCTGGGCGCGTGACTTATAGTGGCTCAGCAATTCAGGGACATGTCTGACAGGCTGTTTCTCCAGCCAATGGTGCTAGGGAAGATTATCTAGGGGCAGGTTTGCTGAGCTGCTTGGTTTGGACAGCCTGAGGTTGACTTCCCTGCTGTGCAAAATTAGAGTCGTGGCCATTTCTGAGCCTCAGCTTTGAGCAGCCAGGGTGGTCATGTTGCAACCACTCATGTGAGCTTGGTGCAACGACAGCAGAGTCCCAAGTCTAGAAAGGCACAGTGGCTATCAGCTCCCCAGAGCACGTCATACTCCAGCAGTGACTTTGATTTCAAAATAATGCCATGCTGCAACAGCTTGGATGATGGGGTTACAGTCAGTACGCAATGTGGGCTCCTACTTTGGATAATGTAGCCACATGAATTCTAAGCATCTTCTAAACTGGGCTCAGGACTTGTGAGGACTTCGGGATTCCCCTGTAGTAAGAACTACAGGTGTTTGCAGTGATTATGTGGGCTGGTGAGGGCGCTTCTGCCTATCTTTTCTCTCCATGGGAAAGTCCTTTTTGGCTCTGAGTCAAATGTGATGGAGAAGACAGGGTAACAGAGGTGGGTGCCGTGTTTCCCTCTTTATGCTGCTCTCCTGGGCTTTTGTGCTCCACAAGGATTTTGCCCATTTTTTGTTGTACTTCAACACTCTCCTTCAGACACTCCAATCTTTATTATTTTGTTTATTTTTTGTGGGAGGAACAAATGCCAGGCACCACTAGTCAGCCATCTTGCTGATGTCTCCTTACTTATATTCTGTCTGCATATTCTACCCAAGAGAAACAGGTAGTTGAAAACCTTTAACTATAAATATGGATTTGCCTATGTATCCCTTTTTCTGTATATTTTTTGGCTTTATATACTCAAAGTATATTATTAGATACTTACAAATATAAATTTTAAAAATTTATTTCCATTCATTTGGCCCTTTGTATCAACTTTTATTCATCACGAAATGTTTTTCTTTTCCCTGGTATTATTTTTTTCATTAAAGTATACTCCTTCTGATAATAGTATACATCAACATCAACTACACTAACTCTTCAAAGCTTTTAAGTATTTCAAATATTTTTCCTTTAAATTTAATAATATCCAGATTTTATTTTGCTTTCAGATGGAAGGTTAGTGTGATAACAGTTACTCTACTGTTATCAGTAGAGTTGAAAATGTTATCTATAGTTGAAAATGTGAGTCAGCCAAATGTATTTAACTATTGCAATCTGACCAATTAAATAAATGTAAGTATTCAGGTGCCAGTAATTATAGAGGTATCAGATTTATATTTTTAGTAATAATATCTAAAGAAGTGCTCATAAGAAAAAAGATTATTAAACTGTGTGTTGTAAAGAGCACTGAATTGTGAGTCAGGAGATTTTAATCCTCTTGCAACTTTGCCACTGAGTGACCTTGTACACTGACAAATCTTTTCTCAATCTTAAGTTCTCTCATGGATTAGTGATTAGTGATGACAAGAACATGACAAATATGGGTCCACTTTCCATGCCCTTGCTTGCGATCCTGGCACTCTTTGCAGCTCATCCTAAATTTAGCTTTAAAATTGTTCTCAAAACAGGTTTCCAGATAGTCTTTGCCATTTTATTGGAGCTAGTATTTGGTATGTATAGTGGGCTGAATAATGTCTTTCCAAAATTCAGGTTCCCCCCAGAGCCTCAGAATATGACCTTAGATGTAAATATGGTCTTTGTAGATGTAATCAGTTAAGACTCTCCAGATGAAATCATCCTAAATCTATAGTGAGCCTTAAATCCAATGCCTGATTACTTTAAAAGAGAAAGGAAAGGGAGATTTGGATACACAGAGAATAAGGCTAAGTGCAGATGAAGGCAGAAATTGGAGTTATGTTTCCACAAACCAAGGAATCACCAGGAACTGGAAAAGTCGAGGAAGGATTCACTCCTAGAGCCTTTGGAGGGAAAGTGATGAAGCTGACACCTTGATTTCACACTTCTGGCCTCCAGGGGTTGTGATTAATTCTTCTCTTATGGAGAGAATGAATTTCTGCTATAAACCACCCACATTGTGATACATTTTAGGCAGCCCTTTAGATACATTTTACTAAGCCGCTACTTACAATGCCTGCCATGGTGATGATGATGATAGAGATGATGCCACCATGGATAACTGGAGTGTAACTTGTGAGCCTCTGGAGTACAGCAACAAATTTAATTGTTCTGAAAGTATTATCACATCTAAAATGCACAGCATTCTTGTAGTTGGCCAGATGTTCGTATGTCCAGGTTATAGGTTAGAAAATTGAGTCTCAGAGAAGTTAAATGACTTTTCCAAGGCCCTAAAAGTAATTTTTAACAGAGACAAGAGTCAGGTCATATGCCCTTATTACTATTACTGTTATGATAACTAATCAAACTGTAATTGTCAGATTGCTCTTTGCTGGTAGTAACACAGACATGGTCTTTTACTTTTTTGGTCAAAAGCTGTAAACAGCATAATGGCAGTCAAATTTCTCTCCATTGTTAAACAGCAAGAGAAATATTAACTATCTGATGAGATTAAAGGTTTAGAAATGCAAATGCTCCTGGCAATATATAAAGCAATTGCCTATTAGTAGATTTTTCAGGGTTTCCAAGGGATATAGTCTGTCAAGTAGTACAAATGATTAAAATAAAATGTAAAGGCACTGTAAGTATGTACCATAGACTAATGAACAATTCCCCCTTAATATACTTAAATTTGAGCTTAGGGAACACTCCAGGCCTCAGGACATTATGTTACCTAGAAATAAAGGATATGAAAGTTGTCATTACTTACTTTGATACTTCAGTTGGTTGAAAATGAGACATAAGTGTCTAAGATAATAAATCAGACTGACCAAAAATTAGTACTAATTTCTAAATCTGCTTCTTCCTTTGAGAAGAGGCCTTAACATGTGATATCCATTGGTTTCTCTGAGGTTTTTTCCCAACTGGTATGAATCCTCATGACAAAGACCTCATATTATTTATTTCCCTATTATACTCAGTTATTTGGGAAGTACTTGAATGAATGTTCAGACTAATTTTCAGGGATGGAGTATCTTTGTTTTAAATATTTTGGAATTCACTTCCCACATTCAGCGCACTAGTGAGTTAGCTGAGGGCTGCACAGTAATAAATAAGACTCTTTTGTAAGATACGTGAACCACAAAGAACCTTCTATATTTAATAAAATATAAAAGCAGCTTAAAAGCCTGAGAAGATGTTCTCTTTGAAAACGATCAGACAAACCGTAAATCATGCATGGATCTCAAAAGCTAAACATATTAATATTCTTTGTAGAATTTTCAATGTAGTTTACTGATATTAACCAAGAACTCCAATAACCAAGAAACCTGAGACTTCAGTATTGTGCTTTTCATGAGAAAGCATTTTTTTTCTGACAAATACAAAATATATATCACCAGTAAAGTTTTGAGATAACAGGCCATAAGAAAATATTGAAAATAGAGCTATCCTTTTCCAAAGAATGTAAAGTTATTTCTCTTCAGCTGATAATCATTTGTAAGCTGCTAGAAAAGCTCTGAATAAAGAGTGAAATCTGGAACTCAAGGCTAATTCTTTGCTTGCCCCATTTTATAATTCTGAACGTAAAAAACAGCTCTTCTCCCTGAAAGTGAGACTTGTGGTGTGTCATTAAGTCTTTCTAGCTAAGGGCTATCTGGGTAATCAGCATCACTGTGACAACGGCAGGGATGAGACTGTGTCACAGCCTTTGGGCCAAAGGGTGCTTTCTACCTAGCCCTGTCTTTAATTGGTAGAACATTGAAGTCCACTATTGTTAAGAGCCTTCCCTTCTATGAGGAAGGCCTCAGAAGAAACAGGCTCTAACTTCTCACATAGAAAAGGCAGTAGCTTTAAAAGGGAATTTCAGAGATGCCGAAAAAGACTGTATATATCTCTCTATATCTACAGCACTAATACACAGGCAATTTTAGCAGCTCTATTTTTCCTAAGTTACACTTGCATCCTTTTGCTATACATGCCGTACCTAGGGATACATTATAATTACAGTACGTGACTAGATGAGGTGTTTTGCAGACTTGAAAAGAACTAAATGGGGAGCATGTTCATTCTTTCGTATCACTTCTGGAATTACCGATGACACCTAATATTGTTTAGCTCATTCATTTCCTCCCTGCTTCCTTCTTGGGGGACCTATAATCATTATTTTGTCTTGCTTGAAATTTGCATGAGTCATGATTGCCTCCAGAGTGGTTCCGAGCTGATGATTTAATGTCTCAGCTTTAATTGTGAACCCCATGGAATACCTCTCATGCTCTTATGATGCTGCTTCAGATTTGTCCTCCAGTACCAATCTCCAGGGGTGCAAGGCCATTACCCAATGTGGTTCTGAGAAGTTTATTTGCATCAAGGAAGAAAAGAACTGGAAGGAGATGGCTGGAGTCATATAGACCTGGCCTGGGAAGCAGATGGCCAGAGTCCCAGGGTCAGCCCTGCCTCTCACATCCTGAGTGCCTTTAACAACTTCACAAGCTTCTTTTTTTTTTTTTTTTTTTTTTTCTGTTGCTGTTCTTTGTTGTTTTTAAAACAGGGTTGCTCTCTATTGCCCAGGCTAGAGTGCAGTGGTGCCATCTCAGCTCACTGCAACCTCCATCTCCTGGACTTAAATGATCCTCCCACCTCAGCCTCTGGAGTAACTGGGACTTCAGGCGCACATCACCATACCTGGCTTTTTGTATTTTTAGTAGAGACAGGGTTTTGCCGTGTGGCCTCGGCTGGTCTCAAACTCCTGGTCTCAAGCGATCCTCCTGCCTCTATCTCCCACAGTGCTGGAATTATAGGCATGAGCCACCGCATGTGGCCCCACAAGTTACTGTTAAATAAACCAATTGAGCTGCAGTTGAATACAATGCTATGCATAGATTTCAGTTATACAATTTGATGGGTTTTTGACAGTCATCTACACCATGCAACCATCAGCCCAATCGAGATATAGAACATTTTCATAACCACCAAAGGTTCTCTTGGACTCCTTTTTGCCCAGTTTCCTGCCCCCATCACAGCTAACCATTATCTGATTTCTATCACTGTAGCCTAGTCTTGTCTATTCTAGAACTTAATGGAATAATATGGCATGCTTTCTTTTTTGTCTGACTGCTTCTGCTCAACATAATGTTTTTGAGAGTTGTTCACATTATTACACGTGTCGTTAGTTCTTTCTTTTCCTTTGTGGATTTGAACAAAACAAGTTCCCTCACTGAGTTTTAGTGTCCTCATTTGAAATGTGAGGAGTTGGAATACGAGGTAGTCAAGGTTCCTATCAATTCTAACAATCTCTAATATTATGACCTTAAAGTTTAACTGAAGTTTCTTTAGTGTTTTTATATTTTCCAGCTGGCAAAAGGTTGTCTGTAAAATCTTTCTCCTCCAGCGCTTACTTCTTTACTGCACGGTGGCCCAGAAGCTGACCCACCCTCCAGTTGGGTCCAGCTAGGCCTACTACAAAGAACAACATTATGGAGGCCTCTTTTTCCTGTCCTTACATTAAAGGAAAGGGGGCTGTTCAGGTGGTTCTGACTTGGAGCAGAAGGGGTAAAGTCGGTTTTACAGGGAGAAAGTGAAGAAAGGAACTTATTTTCACTTTATTTCCTACTATGAATGCAGAGCACAAACTCTAATGACTTCTCAGGCAAACACAGTGATGGGTAAGAGGGAGTCCAGAAGGTTCTAAAGGAGACCCTGGCTCCTCCTCTGAGCAGCCCAGGCTGCTGGGCTTATCCTTATTCTGGGTCTTCTGTAAGTTAGTGTAGCGCCTTCTCATACATTTCACCAAATTTCATAAGAAATTAAAATATGTCCATTTGTAAACTATAGCTGACATTGATTTTTACAAAAACTTTAGTAGAATTTTGAGTTTAGCCAACATTTCTCTGATCTCTTAGAAGTTGTGGATTGTGGAATACCTGGCAATTGAGTTAAATAAATGAGAAATGTCACTTCATTTAATTAGATTTTGCTGGGGAAGTAGAGAGAGAAGATAAGCTGGGAATGGACATGCCCTCAACTGTGCTCCTGAATCAGTTTTCTATCACTTCTCTTTGGGGTAGAGGATAAGAGCCCATTTCGGCTGGGATTTTCATTTTGTAGATGGAGCAGAGGTGTGAATTATTGGACAAATCAGCCCCCTCATCCCATATAATTTAGTCCCATAATCAAAATCCATTGAGCACCGACTATCTGGGACATTAAAACAGGCCCTAGGGGCAATGCAAAGTGATTATAGAGATGATTGTACCTTGTAACAAGTTAATAATCTAGTTGAGGGGATGCAACAAGTAATGATTAGAGTTAAAGTCAACATATGATATGGTGAGTACAAGAGGTGCAAAACATGGGTAGAATTCAGGGGAAGGAGTAATTGCATCTTCCTGAGGCCATCAAGAAAGGTTATTGTGGAGTGGGTCCAGTAATGTGTATTGGGAATGAGACTGGCTGGGTTCAGTCCTGAACCTATCTACTAATTCTGTGACCTTGAACAGATACCTAAATACCTTGTTATGGCTTAGTTTCCATATCTGTGAAATGTAATAGTTATAAAAATACCTACCCAAACAGACTCTAGTGAGGATTGAGTTTTAAGAACAAAAACAACAATAGCAATTATAATAAGTACTAAATGGGCCCTGAGGAATGGGTAGATGAATGTTGAGGTGTAATCCTCAATGCTTCTATCCCAAAATTATGAAAATACCCAGAGTTTTTCCTTGTATGGCTCGTTTCTTGCCCAAGGTTGGGGTTTCTGGATTCTCACAAAGTTCTGGCCGGCTCAGAGTTTAGAACCCCATGGATCTCAGTGAAGCTGCGGGATAGAAGTGATCCAGGAAAGGTCTCGAAAGACGATTCTCATTCTGAGTTTCTTGTGGTCTTCTGCCTCATTTTATACAACAGTTTCAAGCTTGATATTCGGTCCTGCACTCTCAGAAGAAACGTTTCCTGAATGCTCTCAATTATATGTGGCCATTACACCCTAATTCCTCACTCAGACTCCTCACTTCCTCCAGCTCTTTGATTACCAAGTTCATTTTATCAGTCATGTACAATTAGCATATTATTCTCTGGAGACCATGGAGTATTAAGCTTGACAATAAATACAATAAATGAAGCTATTTTCCTGGCTGAATTTCCTAAAATCAATCTCCCAGTGGTCTGTGAGATCTCTGCATGGAGTTTCTTTACCATTTTGATTTTAGGAAGGTTGTTTTTCTTCCCATTTGCATTTTTTGTTTTATTATTAAACATATATACACTGCCTACTCAGGAATCTTTATGCTACCACTGATAGTATATTCTGGCTAATCTCAACATTCAATGATTAAATAGGAGTGATGACATTTGTTAAATGCTATATTTTCCAGAGTTGGAAGAATTTTTTCAAAAAACAAATGATGTCTATGCATGACAGAGACAACTCTTTAAGTGTTAAACACTGTTATTTAGGTAATAATTTAGTGATAAACATTTTAAAGAGTTTTTTTCTTCTTCTTCTTCTTTTTTTTGAGACAGAGTCTCACTCTGTCGCCCAGGCAGGAGTGCAGTGGCATGATCTCAGCTCACTGCAACCTCCGCCTCCTGGGTTCTAGTGATTCCCCTGCCTCAGCCTCTGGAGTAGCTAATTTTTGTATTTTTAGTAGAAACGGGGTTTCACCATGTTGGTGAGGTTGGTCTTGAACTTCTGACCTCAGGTGATCCACCTGCTTCAGCCTCCCAGTGTGCTAGGATTACAGGTGTGAGCCAGCATACCCGGCTTTTCTTCTTTTTTGAGTTAATGTTATCTAGACTATTCTATATTGTGTTAAGAATAGCCAGATATAACCAGAATCTACACCTCATTCGGAATATAAACATATATAAATATCAATAGTAATACGTATTACCTGCAATAGTCCTTAACAGCAAATAGGAACCATGTGCTTTTTCTTTAGCTTTTAGAGTAACAGAAAAATCTCAGTCCATTTCATGCCAAGTAGTCAAATACAAATCAAAAATCTATAAAGTTTGCTTTCAGAAATGTTGGTGATATTTCAAGCTCTAGGACACAATTAGTTCAAAGTTCTATCTACAGCCTCTGGTGCTATTGTACTCTCCAGAGATATATCTGTCTTTTCTCTTCCTTATATAAGTGCCCTTCCTTCTAAAGACACCCAACAGGATAACATGTGCACTCTACTCTTTTTGATTTCTAAAACCATCACCACTGAACTGATTTCTATTCTAACAAAAAGATCTTATAAATGCCTTAAATAGATGAGTTTCAGACCTCTGGCTTTATTTCCTGGGACATGGATAAAGTTCAAATAATACATTCTGTTTTCTGACATCTTTCCAGAGCTAAAAGACCTAAGCTTACTAGATAACTCAGATGTCATGGATAGATAGCTTACTAAATTAGCATCTAGTTGTCCCTTAGTATCTGTATCGGAATGGACACTTTAAGTCTCCGTGTAGGTGGGTCTAACTGGGTGTGTTTAAGTTTCTCATTTTAAATCTAGCTTTTGGTCAGCATAATTCCTATTAAAGGCAACTGAGTAGGGGGGAGCTTCAGATTTTTCAGTATCCTCCATACCAGAAGGTTTGGAAGTCATACAGGTTTCTATTTCTTAGTCTTGGAACCAGATGTCATCATTTCTGTATTCTACATCCTGTAAGTGTCCTGAAAGTAAAAGTGCACCTCCCATGAAAAGGAGAGATCAGGTCACAGTGTAATTTGAGAAAGTCATCCCAGCCTGGAAATTGAATGACCACCCTCTGCTGCACCCCTTCTGAAAGTAATAGGAAAGAGGTCAGGCTCTCTCACACCCACATGTCAGGAAAGCATCAGCACAAGTTAAAAAAAGATTTGATCTATGCTCTTCATTCTATGTGCACATTGGAGAGGCAGCTTTCATTTCAAAGTTCCTCTAAAGAAACCCAGTATAAAATAACTAGTCAACCTTTTGTAGCATGCAAGCGATATTTCTGGAGCGAATCTAGAGAGTTTATTTCTGTGGTTGAAATCTGGTGCACTCACGATCTGGAGGTTTTCAGTGAGATAGTGTGTCATGGTGGAGAAACATGAGAATATTCCTTGATTTGGTCAATAGTTTAGCAAATATTTATTAAGTGACCCACCCACTCTGTGCTAGGCTCTGAATCACATAGTAAATAACAAGTAAATAAATTGCATTTCTTATCCTTAAAGTGTTCATGTAATTTTTTAAATGCCTAAACGCTAAAGCTCTATGATTCCAGAAAAGGCACTCAAATTCTTGAACTCATTGAAATCACAGAAGAGAGTGCCAGGGGCCTTCACAGTGGTGAAGGTCATGGAGTCCTATTAGCAGTTGTCAGGAGTGTGGCATTGGGTGACTGGGCACCAACATGTACCTGCAGTTCTTCTAAGCCCAAGTCATCAACAGCAATGTAGGTTCTCTGGGGAGCTCTTAGGAAAAAAAAAAAAAAGTAGCCTGGATCCTGAGTCAGGAAAGAAAGAAGGCAGGCTTAGGATCTAGGAGGGATGTCAGATATGAAAAAGATGGTGGCAACAGCCAGGCATGGTGGTTCACGCCTGTAATCCCAGCACTTTGGGAGGCCGAGGAGGGTAGATCGCCTGAGGACAAGAGTTTGAGACCAGCCTGGCCAACATTGTGAAACCCCATCTGTACTAAAAATACAAAAAATTAGCTGGGTGTGGTGGTGGATGTCTGTAACCCCAGCTACTCATGAGGTTTAGGCAGGAGAATCGCTTGAATCTGGGAGGCGGAGGTTGCAGTGATCGCGCCACTGCACTCCAGCCTGGGCAACAAGAACAAAACTTCATCTCAAAAAAAAAAAAAAAAAAAAAAGATGGTGGCACCAAACCAGCACTTGCTATTGTGTTGAATGAGTTGATACAGAAGCTTTGACTTCTAAGGACTTACCCAAAGAAATTACTTTTGTGACTCAGAAACTCATATTTTCTGGGCCTTCTCTGAAAAGCCCTCATTACTTATATATGAGGATTTCAATTTTGTAACACCTGATAGAATATTTCATTGCTATTAAGTAAGGGATGAAACCAGGAATAAAAAATTATGTTAAGAACAAATGACATTTGTGATCAAAGAATGATGATTAGAGACATCTATCTGTCCAACCTCTGTTGAAAATTACTTTGATTATTCTTTCTCCCTTATAACACTTGCTCTAGTGGCATTTAAGGAATTGGTAGCAAATGAGCAGCTCCAATAAGACAGTATACAGATAAAAGAGTAAGACTGGATGTCAGATTTTGTTAACAAGAACTGCTTTATTTTTCTAAAGCAGATTTTTTACTATCCGTGCAGGTAATTTTTCTTTTAACCTTGAAGTAAGATTATTCCTGTGTCTTCTGACTAAAATATTTCATCCTGTGCCCACAGTGAATGCTCAACAATTAATAGTCTTTCTTTTCTCAACTGTTTAATTAGGGTTGAGGCCAACACATAATTTGAAGGACTAAAATCAATGAATATCATGAATATCATTCCAAAATATTCTCTACTAATGTGAGTAATTTCTCCATTCCCATGAGACAATGGAACAGGCTGCAACAGTGGCCCTGCCTTATGATGTGATTTCAAGGAATTGCTTCCTCTTCTCAAAGTGATATCTTCCCCCCTATACATGCTTGCTAGGTAACTGTCAACATTTTTTCCACAGAGGAAAACTTCACTTTTGTCTACTTTGCAGGCAGGGATAATTGCACAGTGAGATGTGTAAATGACAAATCCCAAAATCTTAGCTGTCAGAAGTTTAGAAGGGGGTTGCCTGAGACTGAACTATAGAGTCTCATTGACAGGGGAAGAGAAGGCAGAAAGAGGAAGCTTGCTGGCACAAGCAATCTTGGCCTTTTAGGGTCCAGGGTTGGGCAATCCTGTAGAAATAACACCTGCTTCAATATACTCTCGACTTACAAAAGAGAAGCAATCAATACAAAACTCAATGAGTTAAATATTGTCTTCTACACAAAGATCTTCCTGGACTCCCTTACCATGGTAGCTTTGTCCATGAGGATTTCTTTACCTTCTCCAGCTTAGTGTTCATAAAGCAAAGATTTCAAGTACTCTGTAACTACTTGACTTCATTCATGTATCTTCTCTTTTTGGAAGACAGACAGAGAATAAGTAATTTCATGATCATATTTATTCAGAAAAGGCTGGTGGAGATTAAATGTGTGATCTCTGAGAGTTCGAGGGAGCCTCGGATGAGAAAGTGAAAGGACACCTCTTTCCTCAGCCACTGGATGGAAACTCATTGGTTTCCCCTTTAGGAGACCTGCCATGGGGAGCAAGGGTAGGGGCTGGAGGAGACCAAGAGGCCCTCCTGCTCCCTGACAGCCTACCAGCATCACCCCAGTTTCTGGACTAGTTTTCAGAGTCAAGGGACAGCTACCTTTAAGGACAGAGCCACTGTGGTCAAATAAATCATGTCCTTTCCCCTCTGTCATAAAATTCATTGGTCTAAAAAGAGAGTTGGAGGTGGAGACAGATACCTTATCAAGTCAAGTAGAATCATGCATGTGGAATAATTTCATAAGACATCATTGTAATTCAAATTTTAAAGTCTAGTTCAGAACATTTCCGGTTCTTACCTGTTTTTTCATTTCAAAATTGTTTCTTCTACTAGTAGTGCTCAAAGAAGATGAATTGCATCTGTTACCTTTGGATTTAGACAGCAGATATATTTATGGTTTCCTGGCATGTTCCACTTTTGCTAGAGACCTAATACTTGAGAGTGATTCAGTTCAGCTCTGTGTATTTACTCTGTGTCTAGCTAAGTGTCAGATATTGCAAGGATATAGCACCAGCAAATAGTGTGATTCTGGCCTGCAATAAACCTATTGTTTAACTGAGGAGACCAAATTAATAGATGAAAATAATCAAAGAACATTTAAATGCTAATATATTTGAGACTGACTTTATATAACATGTAAGGACTTGCAAGAAGGGAGAGATGATGCAGACATGAGTAATGAGAGAACACTGCCGGGATGAGATGAACCTGGGCTGGGGAATGAGAATGAATTCAGTTTGAGGCGGACTGAGTTTGAGGGGCCTAGGAACATTCAGATGAAGATGCCGGTGGGCATTGAGGTTTATGGCTCTGGAGTTCAAGAAACAAATGAAGAAGATACAGATTCAGGATGCATAGGGTCACAGGAGCTTGTTGAAGTGTCTGATATGAGAGTAGATAAGTTCACTGCAGGTGAGTATGTAGAGTAAGAAAAACTTGAGGAATAAACACATATATGTTTACATGCACACATGTGTGCACACACATGGTGACAAAGGAAGAGAAGTCAACACTTTTTCTTATAGTGATATATTTTATATTTCTTTTCTAAGTAGGAAAATAGGACAGATTGGTGCTTCAGAAGTCAAGGGAGGAAAAAAACATTTCAAGAAGGAAGGTATAGAACAAACTGATTAAATGCCAGAAAGAGTCAAGTAGAAAGAGGATTGACAGATGGCTTGTCAATCAGGAGGGGTTGTCATTGTTTGCCTGGGGAGTTTTGTAGAAGTTCTAGACCATGATGACCACAATGGCTGGGGTAGAAAGAAAGAGGGGGAGTTCTTTACCAGTGTGCCCCTATATGAGAGAGAGTGCCCAGCAGCCCCATTGATGCCAGCAACCAGGAGGATGGAGGGTGATGTTTAGCTATTTTCCATGCATAGGGGAAGGGGATTGCATAAGAACTCAAATTAAACAGCAGAACCCTCTTTTAAATTAAGTAGCAAGTAGAATTTCATAAAAATTGTCTTTTTTGGAATTAGACATGTTGGGTCAAAAGTGCCACCCAGTGAACTTCCTCCCTGGCCCCTGCTGATCCGAGGAACCATTGATAATCACTGATGATGGGATTTCTGAGAGGATGGTCTAAGGTGCCTATCTGTCTTCAACTTGGGAGATGGAAAAAATTCTGACAGAATCTGACCAGGAGTGCAGGGAGTTAAGTTTTAGACACAGTGCTTTTGAAGGAATGGTGCTTTACCTGAGCAGGATTGTCCTACAGGTTCTTGGAAAGCAGATCTGATATGAAGACTTGAGCCAGACTTTGAATGGACATTTTGGAGTCAGCTAAATGGGTACAAATTAAAGCCAGGGAGAAGACATATCATCCAAAGTAGAGAAAGGTACAGAGAGAAAGAACCGTGCCCTGGGCATTGCACCTGACTCACTTCAGTCAGAGAAGCAAAACTGCTAGGAGGTGTGTGTCTGTCTCTCCCTCTCTTTTTCTCTCTTACACACAGACATATACTCACACATAAATTTATAACAGGGATTAGACCTTACCAAGAGTGTCCAATCTTTTAGCTTCCCTGGGCCATATTGGAAGAAGAAAAATTGTCTTGGGCCACACATAAAATACAGGAACACTAATGATAGTGATGAGCTAAAAACATTGCAAAATATCTCATAATGTTTTGAGAAAGTTTACAAATTTGTGTTGGGCCACATTCAATGCCATCCTGAGCCGCGTGCAGCCTGTGGGCTGGGGGTTGGACAAGTTTGCATTGAGCCATTGTGAGAGCTGGTTCAGCACCCTCTCTAATGCTGGTGCTTGGAGCCTGGGAGACAGGCTGTTGGAGGAGAGATTTGGGGTGGGGAGAAGAAAGCACTACTCAGACCCTGAGCACCAGCTGGGACCTCTAAGGACAGACTGAAACCCGAGCTAGTTCTCTCCACCTTCAACCTCAACAAAGTGGTGGTTCTGCAGGAGAACCTGGTGCTTACATGTGGAAACTGTGAACCCTGACCTTCTGAGAATGAAAACCAGAAACATATAGCTAAGGGAATTCTAAGAAATGCTGTGCTGGTGTTAGTACACTGTAAAACCACCACAGTACCCTCTGAAGCTGCCAACTAACACTACACAGCAGGACAGTTAAATGCCAAACAAAAGACCACAGCATTAAAAATGCTGAGTCTTCTTGTCCCTCTTTGAAAAAACAAAAACAAAAACAAAACAAAGATATAGTAACTTAAGATGTTTCCATTTTTCTCAGAAAAATGAGCTTATTTTATTAACAAATGACATTGAATCTCTTTGCACAGTACACAGAAAAACTTATAAATGAAAGACCATCTTTTCTTTAAACAGAACTGTATGATTTTAATGAAAGTATTCTAGAATCACAAGTGTAGTGCCAACATGGAAAATATAGAGAGGTAAATTCTCTACTAAGTAAAAGAGTTTTTTGGGGGACTAATATACAAGCAGTAGGATTGCCATGCGAGACATACATACAGAGTAGGGTGGCCTCCTGTATGTCCAGAGAACAGAGGAAAAGATTAGGGTTTTACTGGGGAAAGAGGAGTTTATACAGGTTATTTTGAAAGTTCATTGGCTGGCAATGTCTTTCAGGAGCTGGCAAGCTCTTGTGAGTGACAGTAGGGGCATTGCTAGGTAAAACTTGTAGTCTCAAAGTCATAGCAGCTGTTTCTTTGGATTGAGTTTGTGAAATAGTGTGTCAGGCAAGTGTTTTTGCATAAGTGGCTAGCTGTCCTTGGCATCATTCATATCATCAGGCAAATCGTATTAGGACAGCCCTCCTACCATGATCTTCCCTGGCTCTATTTTGCCAGAGTTTGACAACAAGTGACACAACAAGACACAAGTGACTCCATTTTGAATCTCACAACTTTCACAGTAAATGCTTAATATATATCTAGGATGACTTGTACGCAGGATGCTAAAGAATTAAAATATCACCTGGAGAATTCATTGCTTCATCTGCATTCTGAGATTACTTTGAGGGGAAAGATATGATTATTTGTTTTCCAAGAAAAAGCATTGATGAATAAAATGAAAAAATATAATTCTGCTGGTACTGTGGCATAGGAATTTACTACAGAACTTTCATGGAAAATAGACTGTCTGTAATTGGAGATATTATTATTTACATAATGTGCTCAGGACAATGAGTTAAGATAAAACATACAATTTCCCTTGGTCAAATTGTCTATTTCAGTATATATATATATATTTATTTATTTTCAAAGTTTGACAGGATTATGGAAGATAATTCAAAAGGAAATCACTTGGCACTGTGTGACTAGCTTGAGCTAGAAATGTATTAGAGGCACGGTACTGACAGTGGCAGGAAGCCATGGACAAATTGTCATTAGGACAGGAGTCAGTGGGAGAGTGGGACAGACCTCAGGGAGCAAAAGTACATAAAAATTACACCGGACATGGAGTGTTTGCCCAGCCCCAGTATCTCCTCTGTGGTTTCTGCCTGAGGAAGATAATCACGTAAGTTTGATCCCAAAGGGGCCATAGGGATTTTTTCTGAGTCATCTGTTTTTTTCTATTAACATACTCAGGAAAAGCTCTAATCTAATTTAACAAATGTGTGTGTTTGTGTGTTTGTATTTGTGTGTACTTATGTGGTTGTGTGTATCTGTGTGTCTCTGTGATTATGTGTATTCGCATGTTTGTGTGTTTTTGTGTTTGTGTGGTTGTATTTGTGTGTGTGCCTTCAGTTCTATATCTACAACTCTGCCCTATCCACTGAGTCAACTGAAAAATTATATCATTTGTAAGTTTAGAAGGGAGACTTTATTTTTTATAAAGGGTTACAGCCTACAAGATGGCCATTCTGACAGGCTGGGAAGCATTGTCTCTAGCAGAGGCCAAAAAGCAGGCACTGCACAGGAGGGGAGGGAGGAGCAAGGATTTGTGCTGAACAAGTTGGCCAAGTACACGTATTTAACAGGTTATAGGAGGAGATACGAATATTCATGAAGGGGTTAGGCTGTGTTAGGAGGAGGTATGCATATTCACGAAGGGGTTCAGTATGATGCATGCATACTTAACAAACATGCATGTTACATATGTCCCATGTTCACTTTGAGGTGGAGACTTAACATTTAAATCTATTATAATTAGGCCCTGTATGTGAAGAGGTGAAGCAGGGACATGAAGGCACTCAGTGTGCAGTCTCTGTAAAGCCAGCCAGAACCAGTTGACAGTTGGTGGTCTTTTATCAGAAGAAAGTTACAGAAATCAGTCTACTGGCAATCAAAGCTATAGTTATGGTTATAGAACAGGAGGACTCAGTTAGTCAGTGTCTGGCGGTGGGCGAGCTGCAATTGTTTCAACACTGCTTGTCTCAAGGCCAGTGCTTCTTAGCTGCTGAAGAAAAAGACAAACCTGTGGCAGTTAAAACATAGTTTATTCTTTAAGTGCAGTGGTGCGGGGCTTAACCCTTCTCTGGAACAGCCTTAGGTCCTGTTTACGATTTGGTATCTTGTCGCCACAAAGAGTCTGTTCTGTCAGTCTTATGGTCTCGATTTTAACGTTAATGCTGTTGTGTCTAAACCACAAAAGGGAGTGGGCATAATGAGGCATATCTGACCTCTCATCCTGTCGTGGCTGGGATCTCTGGGGTCCCCTCGGCCAAGAAGGGGGGGCCCATTCAGTCAGTTGGGGGCCTTAGGAATTTATTTTTAGTTCTCACCTGAGACTCCAGACTCTCAAAATATGCAGCAGGTGTCTCAAACTTCACATGGTAATAAAGAGAATACTTGATGTCAGCCAATGACCTTCTACCTCCTTCTCCCCAAATATCCCCTTATTTCTAAATAGCACTATTTTTATCCAGTGTCTCAAGGCAGAAATCTTGAAGATAATGACAGTTCCTTCCTTTCCCTCCATTTCCACATCTGTCCATGAGCCAGTTCTGTGATTCTACCTCCACACACCTCAAATCTGCCCCCTTTTCTGTCTTTCCCCTGCTAGTCCCTTGTCCAAGCCTCCAGTCACTCTCTTTGATGGACTGCCCACAACAGCTTTCTAACTAGCTCCCTATGGGGACATCTGCCTTTCTATGTGCCATTCCTCACAGCAGCCAGAGTGAACATTGGAAAATATCATCCAGATCATAGTCCCCTCTGCTGGCAGTCCACTGACAGCTTCCCATTGTACTCGGAAGAGGATTCGAACTCTTCATGCTGGCTCCCAGAGCCCAGTGTGATCCAGTATCTCCCCACTTCCCCGCCTTGGCTCAGGCAAATCTCCACTCCCCACCACACCCATGGCAGCCTGGCCAGCCTTCTTTCTGATTTTCAAGTAGCCAAACTTTTTCCACCTTAGCTGGCATTTCCTGCTCTAGGTGGAATTGCTTTCTGATGTGCATAGCCCCCAGTCATCACATGACTAGCTCCTTCTTATCAACCCAAGCTCAGCTCAAATTTCACCTCAGTATTCTCTGTCACATCACCCTATTTTGTCTCTACCTAGCAGTTAACCCCCATGATATTCCCATCTCTTTAATCAATCTATCCATCAATCACTCTATCCATCTATCATCTATTTATCTATCTCTTCTTTTACACATAGAGTAAAAACTGCAGAGGTGCATGGCTTTTCTGGGTCTTGTTCACGCCTTCATCTCCAGAGTTTAGGAGGAACCAGCACATAGAAGGCAGGCACTGCACTCTAATGTTAGAGACAGCCAGAGAGACGGGATGTTACTATAAGGTGGGAAATGCCTTGTTAAAAAAAAAAAAGCAGAGAGTGCTATGGGAATATAAAAGAGGGTCCACCAACCTCATCTGTGAGGTGACCTTGAATAGCTGGCACTTGAGTTGTTGAAGAATGGACAGATGTACAGGAAGAGTAAAGAGGTTGGTTCAGGACCATAAGTAAAGGCTGATTTATATCTTTAGGAGGGACACTTGCATGTTATCTTCAGGGAATTACAAATCTTTAAAATAGTACTAGAAAAAACCCTGGAATGCAGAGAGGAAAGAAATAAGCCTGAGACATTAGCAGGAGGTAGGAGCTAGAGTAGGAGTAGGAGCTAGAGTAACAGCCTAAACGGCATTTTAAATTAACATTATTATATTCTTTTTAAGGCTGAAGAGTATTCTATTGTGTATATATACCATATATTCATTGGTCGATGACATTTAGGTCGATTCCATATCATTGCTATTGTAAATAGTGTTGCAATCAGCATGAGAGTGCAGGTATCCTTTTGATATATACGTTTCTTTTCCTTTGGATGAAACTGGAGGTCATTATGTTAAGTGAGATAAGCCAGGCGCAGAAAGACTGATGCCTCATGTTCTCACTCATGTGTGGGAGCTAAAAAAAATTCCTCTCAAGGAGGTAGAGAGTAGAATGATAGGTATCAGTGTCTGAGAAGAGTTTGTAGGTGGGAGTGGGGGTTAAAGAGAGTTGGTTAGTGGGTACTAACATTCAGTTAGATAAAACAAAGAAGCCCAATATTCATTAGCAAAGGAGGGTGACTACAGTTAGCAACAATGTATTGTATATTTCAGAGCAGCTAGAAGAAAGGACTTAAGTAGTCCTAACACATAGAAATGATAAAAACTCAAGGTGATAGATATCCCAAGTACTCTGACCTGATCATTACACATTTTACACATCTAACAAAATACTCACATGTACCCCATAGATATGTAAAATATTTTGTATCAATTAAAGTATTCTACATGTGGTGGAGTCACATGGAAGTGATTTTAATTCAACAAATGGGAAGGTAGTTTAAGAAGGAAAAGTCTAGGAACAGAAATAACATTTAAGAAATTGTTTAGGTAGTCCAGGCACGATGTGATGTGCTTCTTACCCAGGAGAGTGGTTGTAGGACTGGGTGGAGAAGGGGACAAGAGATTTATCTAAGACATTAACAACACTATTAAGTTGGAGAGAGGGATGAGTAAAAGACAGTTGTATAAAACAATCCAGGATTTCATATTGAAAAATTGGATCGATGGTGGAGGTATCACTCCAATAAAGGAGGAAATGCTACTTTGAGAGAATGAGAAAAATCATGAGGTGAATTGTATTAGTGTTTAATTTGAGAAGTCTATGAATCATTAGAAGAATTTTTTAAGTAAAAAACTGAACAAGAGTATTGGGGGAAGCACACAGTAAGTTGAGGGTGGAAATATAAGATTCGAGAATTCTCATCTAGGTGGTAGTTTAAACCATGAGCATGGCTGCTAGGTAGAAAAAAGGATATAGGGTAAGGAGAGAGGCAAGCAAGGATAAACCCTAAAAAACAGCAAAATGCAAGTGTGGGAGGAAGGAGATGAAAAAGGAATTGCTATAGAAGTAGGAGAACCATGTGACTGGTATCTCAGAATAGAGGGCAGAGTTTTAAGGTGCGGGACCATTGGCAGTGTCAAATGCAAGGGAGAAATATGGTAAGATAAAGTCCAAATACCATCTGCATAGTCTGGAAGTGGGCTGTTTTGATGACCTTCGCAAAGGCGGTTGGTTGAGCGGTTGGGAGAGAAAACAAATCGCAGTGTGTTAAGTGTTGAGTAGAATGAGAGAATCCTGTCTGTGAGTAGGAGGAGGGACCCATTCTGAGACTTGGGGAAGAATGGAAGAGACCATAGTATATTATTCATCCAGTGAAGGAAGCTGGGGGAATTCATGCTGTAAATGATCAATCTCATCAGTGATGAAGGAATGATCAGTCAAGAGTGAAGTAGAGACTGTAAAAGAGACAGTATGGACTCTGACATTGTAGTTATGTGTTGCCACCACAATCCATTAGTTGTGTGACATTGGGCAAGTAGCTTATCCTCTCTGAGTTTCAGTTTCTTTATCTACAAAATGGGAATACCACTTCCTACTGCATGGGACTATGAGAATTAAGGATCATTATCACAAATCTGAGGACAAGTGCTTAGCCTGAGCAAGCTTTTACTAAATGTTAAGTGCTATTTTTGTGATGGTGGTTGTTAATCTTGAAGACTGTGGAGTATATCTGAGATGGTGATTAAGAAGTATTTGTAAACAAAAAATAGAACTATCGTATGAGCTAGAGATCTCACTACTGAGTGTTCATCCAAAGGAAAACATGTCAGTATATCCAAGGGATACCTGCACTCACATGTTTATTGCAGCACTATTTGCAATAGCAAATATACAGAATTAACCTAAGTGTCCATCAATGGATGAATGGATAAAGAAAATGTAGTATATACACAATGTAATATTATTTGGCCATAAAAAAGAATGAAATCATGCCAATTGCAGCAACATTGATGGAACTCATTATGTTAAAATAACCCAGGCACAGAAATGCAAACATCACATGTTCTCACTCATATGTAGGAGGTAAAAAAGTTATCTCATGGAGGTAGAGAGTGGAATGATAGATACCAGAGGCTGGGAAGGATGTGTGGGTGTGGGTATAGGTAAGGAGGTGGAATTAAGAGAAATTGATTAATGGACACAAAATACAGTTAGATAGAAGAAATAGGTTCTGGTGTCTGACAACAGTAAGGTGACTATAGTTAGCAACAATGTGTTGTTTATTTCAAAGTGGCTATTGAAATATTACCAACACATGGAAATGATAAATACTCAAGGTGATAGATATCCCAAATATGCTGGCTTGATCTTCACACATTCTATGTTTGTAACAATATATCACTTATACTCCATAAATATGTAAAATACTATGCATCAATTAAATTTAGAAATAAAAAAAGAAGTATTTGAGAAGTAGTTGATGAAAGACCAATACAGACATTTTAAATATTTTATTCATAGATAAAAATGCTATTGATGACCCAACTGGGATGAATGAGAAAGTAGTATGAGACAGAATGACATTTTTCCCAAAGGTTTTTGCTTGATTTCCATGTTTATGATTGTTTAACATTTTCAGGCAAACTCTGTGAGGACAGAAGTTTATATCTAGTTTTTTCACCAATGTATTCCCAGTACCTAGATTATCTTCTTTAGTTAATTTTTGTTTGTCTTAAAAAAAACACAATGTTTAGTATGTAGTTATCAAAAGCAGAAGCAGAAGTTGGTGGTAATCTTGAAGGTGGTGGTTTGATTGAGATTGTATTTGAAATCTGTTCTATCCTTGCTTTTTACCCAAACACAAAAAACTTTAAGTGACCCCCAAAAAAGTACTTAGGGATAATCCCACCTTATACCATGTCAGCTTATAACAACAAAAACTAAAAAGGGACAGAAATACTAAGGCCAGATTGTTACTGTGGTGCCTTTGATATGCTATGGTGGGATATGATATGATATGACATGACAAGACATGTATATGAATAATGCCTGTACCCTTAAGTGGCATGAGTGGCCACTGAAAATGCTCTTAATTTCTTTCATCCTTGAGAGTCCTTATCTGTAAAGTGATGTTATCAAGAGCTGTATCATTGGATGTGATGATTAAATGAAATAAATGTAAAGTGTGTGCTCCTTGGCACAGAATGAATAATTGGTAAATTTCTTTCTTTCCTCTCCCTATCATCTAACAGTCTTTGGTTTTGGAAGAGACTGATCTAAAAGTATAATAGAGATGGAATCATGTTGGTTTGAAATTCAGGAATTCTGAATTCTCATGCCATTCATGTCATTCATTATCTATGAAACCTTAGGTGATCACTTAGCATCATCTATACAATGGAGAATAGTAATTTTTCCTACTTCTCCAGTGGAGTTATTGTAAGGATCAAATGATATCAGGCATGAAATTCTGTCTGGATGCCAGGTGCGACTATTTTGGTCCTCACAGCCACTTGTTGCCCAGATAGACATTCCTATCCTGGGATGACAGTCAACCATGGCTTTGAAAATTTTTTTGGCATTTTTAGGTCTCAAAGCTGATGACACAAGAAACTCAGAGGCTAACTTGAAATGCAGTATGCCACCCTTTACTTTTAATGAACTTCAAAACATCAGAATGTTCAAGTTTTCTATTAGCTATCCAGGGCTGTATAAGAAATTACCCCCAAACTCAGTAGCTTGAAACAACAAACATTTATTGCCTCATAGTTACTGTGAATCAGAAATGATGTCAGAATGTAGTCTGGGGCTGCAGTCATCTGAAGGTCTGAGTGGGGTTGCAGGATTTGCTTCCAAGGTGCTGCCCTCACACAGCTGTGGGCAGGAGGTCTCTGTTCCACAGCTCTTTCCTCCTAGGATGGAAATTAACATTTTCCAGGGTGGCCAGTCCAAGAGAAAGAATAAGGAGGGGACACAGTTCATTTTATGACCAAATCTCCAAAGTCACACACCATTAACCCATTTATGCCTGAGGTTACAGTTTTTTGAATTTTTACAGTCAGTCCTTGGAGATGACCTTGAGCAGCAGGATATAAATAACTCCCACATGCTTAGTGTTCCAGTAATGAAACACTAGGCATAAGTGGCTACTACATTTTTTTATATTTGTTAGAGGCAAGTTAAATTCTGCCACAGTGAAGGGAGGTGGGGTGAAGATTAGGCTCCTCCTCTTGAAGGGAGGAGTTTGAAATAATCTGTGGATGTATTTTTAACACTACCACATTGCTCTATAGTCAAAGTTAAAGAGTCCCCATGTGGCCTTTTGGTCATCTGCAGAGTGTGTGGCTGCCTGTGCTGATGACACACCTAATATAGGAGACTCATCCTTCTCATCTTCTCCGTGGGTCTCCAAGGAACCCATTCAGACTGCTTGCTCAAGTTCTCCCAGTAGAGTTTGGCTTATGTTTATATATGTGTTTTCATACACTGTCTCCTTTAAAATATGACATCTCTGGCAAAACAGAACACAATGCCTGGCACAAGTGGGAGTTCAGTAAATGTTAGTTAAATGTATTGAAGTCTCCCTAACACAAATGGCTTATCCAGTCCTTTGCAGTAGACAGATTTTGGTATAAGAAAGGAGGAGAGGACATAAAGACTTGGATAGTAGGAATAAGGGAAGGGGACCAACTGGGGAAAAGTTGCAGAATTAGGTGCTCAGAGCACAGCTTTATGACTGCATGTGTTTAGGGAGGGCTAACTGTGAGACCTGTAGGTAGACTAAGCCATGTGAAAAGCAGCAGTAGCAGCTTGATTGGTGGCAAGATGACCTAAAGAGTGGGAAGTACATTGGGGACATTTCTCAAAACCTGCAAAAAGAGAGCTCACTCAGAACTGGAGCTGGGAATAGTACCCAAAGAGTAAATGGGTTCAGCAAGAGGAGAGAGGGCTATTATGAGAAATCTTTCCAAGTAGATTTTAATTCTGGAGAAATACCATGTTGTAAATTCATCTCAGACATTTAAAATGCATTAGATGCCATTCTGGCCCTGGCTGCTGATTCAGCCGACATTTGCTGAGCAGCGATTGTGTGTCAGACACAGTTTTTAAGGTGTATGCATTTATGATGTCATTCAATTGTCATACACACTGTGTGGGGAGTTTTAGTACTATTCTCCTCTGATAAGAAATTAGAGCTTTGTGTCTTATTCAAGGTCATACTACAAGGAGAAAAACTGGGATTTGAATCTAAGTTTTCAAACTTTATCATGCTACAACTTTCATTTCTGAAAACGAGAAATCACTAGTGCAGATATATCATGGATTAAATCACATTTCTTAAAATATAGCATCTACCTAAGTGAGAGACTAGTATTAGGTGAGCAGCGAGCCTATCTTGTTTCATGAAAAATACCTTGGTCTTTACCACAAAGGTTTACCGTAGCAATGCTTAAAGTGAGAGTGGTGATTTTCTGTTTGGAGTTTGTTCTGCAAATTCAGATCTGCCCCACTCAGAGGTATGGTTGAATGTTCCCCAACACAAATCATCTACCTTTCTTGATCATCCAGACTACACTCATGCATCATCTACTGTATGAAAACTAATAACCATGTAGCCACTACAATAGTCAAGCATAACACAATTGCAAAACTTTAAAGCCTTGTTTTATGATTGTATATTTAATTGAAAGTTTAATAGAACACTGTGATATCTTTCTCGTGATTCTTACTGATTAGAATTTACTCATTTTCTATTCTTCCTTCAAGGAAAGAAAATAATTTCTCTTTTGCCCTTATGTTTTTCTGGGTTCTTTGATTTCTACCCCTGTCCTCCAGGCTTGTGTGCCATTCATTCACTCATGTATTCAGTAAACATTAATTCATTCATTAATTCTATAAACATTAACTCTTTTAGCATGTATTTATTATCTACTATTTCCTGGTACTATCCTAGTCACTAAAGAACCATTATGGATTGTAGGCCAGCCACTCTGCTCACTTTTGTGGATACAGAGATGTTGTATGAGAC
This sequence comes from Theropithecus gelada, assembly GCF_003255815.1. Classification (NCBI taxonomy): domain Eukaryota; kingdom Metazoa; phylum Chordata; class Mammalia; order Primates; family Cercopithecidae; genus Theropithecus; species Theropithecus gelada. The sequence continues at coordinate 39,470,038 of NC_037676.1, read as the reverse complement.
AACATCACTGTAATAAACAAATGAAGCATACTAGGAGATATAATGGCATTTCAGGTGGGATACAGTAGGGACATGAAAACGTACAAACCTAATATTACTGTTTCAGTTATATAGTTAAAGTCTATATGATATTCTGTTGTTATATATTGTTTTACCTACAGGAGATAAGCTATTTTCCAGAGGAGCAATCTGTCGGCTATAAAGTAGGTATATTAGTCCGTTCTCATGCTACTATGAAGAAATACTTGAGACTGGGTAATTTATAAAGGAAAGAGATTTAATAGACTCATAATTCTGCATTGCTGGGGAGGCCTCAGGAAACTTACAACCATGGCAGAAGGCAAAGGAGAAGCAGGCACCTTCTTCACAAGGCAGCAGGATGGAGTGCCCCCAAGCAGGGGAAATGCCAGATGCTTATGAAACCATCAGATCTTGTGAGACTCAGAGAACAGTGTGAGGGAAACCACCCTCCTGATCCAATTGCTTTCAGCTGGTCCCACCCTTGACAAAGGAGGAATATGGGGATTACAATTCAAGGTGAGATTTGGATGGAGACACAGAGCCAAACCATTTCAGTAGGCCTTGACAGATGGTCATTGTGTCAGTGTGTGACCTGTTCCTCTGAGAAGCAGATTCAAAGACAGGATTAAACATGCAGGAATTTTATTATGGAAAACACCTGTGAGAGAAATGTGGAAGGATCTAGGAGAAACTGGGAGAGCTGTTAGAACACTAGTCTAAGCCTTAGTGGAAGACAGAGGGAAGGATGATCAGGTGTGAAGTCTCAGAAAGCAGGGCCGTTGGGAGATGGAGTCAATGTTTCTCTTTAGAGGAGCCCTCCGGTTTCAAGAGGGGTCTGCTTTAAAATCCCTGCTGCATTCATGGTGTGGGAGTGACCCAGGAGAAGCCATCACAGCTCAGGAGTTGAAACCTTGGTTGACTACTCCCCGTAGGGACAGGTCTGTGAGACACACTCTCAGGGCTACCACAGTCACCCTGAGTTGGTACTACAAGCTGAGAGGGCAATTGGCAAAGACTTTATTTAAAGCAGTTTGGTGCATTTTTGAATGACCAGCTCAATATGGCAGGATTATAAGGTGCCTTTTGGTTGGAGAAACAAGAAGACAAAAACGGAGAATATTGAGAAATAATGCCAGAGAAATGCTCAGTACATTAGACTCTGATATGATCAGTAGTCAGATCAGAGTCGAGTGTTTAAATCTAAGGAATTTAGGCAATGAAGAGAAATTGGCAAATTTTAAATAGGGAAGGACTCAATTAGTTTTTTTTTTCCTTCAAATAAATCAATTAGTGGACATATTAGAAGATGTGATAAGAAACAGGGAGAGGAGTTGGAACAAAGTATGTTTTGAACTATAGCAGTAACAGTGGAAATGTGAAAGCTAAGAAAAGTATTTGAAAAGTAGAATTAACATCACTGGATCACCAGTTGTGTGTGATGAATCTGATTGCCTGGTTTCTGACTTGGACACTAGATAGGAGCTATTCCCTTATCAAAAGATTGCATGAAGCGACACTGGTTTGGGGGAAAACTAGTTAAGATTTGGACAGTGAAGCATTTTAGTTCTCTCAAATACTGATTTATCCAGCAGTCAAAAGGTAATTCAAGGCTTGAAATGCAAACTTGGGAGCTGTAAGCCTTTCTTTCTCAGTAGTCATTTTTAGCAACCCTAGTGGAGTCAGTCAGCAACCTCAAATCTTGTAAGGGGAGGGTATCTTAGTCTGTTCTGGCTGCCATAACAAAATACCTCAGACTGGGTATTTTGAACAGAAATGTATCTCTCACGGTTCTGGAAGCTGGGAAGTCCAAGTTCAACGTAGCAACAGGTTCAGTGCCTGGTGAGAGCCCATTCCTTAAAGCTGGCAGCTTCTTTTTGGGTCTTTGCATGGCAGAAGGGGCAAAAGAGTTCCTTCAAGCCTCGTTTATAAGGCCACTGCTGATATTCATGAGGATGGAGGCCTCATGACCACATCGCCTCCCAAACGCTACACCTCTTAATATTATTTAACTGGGGATTAGGTTTCAATATATGAATTCTGTGGGTGGGAGTTACAGACATTTAGACCATAGCGAAGGGTATTGGTTAGCTTGTTTCTCTTGAATCTTGGCATCTCCTTTGACCTTTGTCAGCTTAGCAGAAGTCAGTAAAGAGAAGAACAGCCATAAGATGTAACGCCTACAAGATCACAAGATTCCAAAACAAGTTTCTCACCAAATGCACAAAGAATTCTATCAGCCTCATTCCTGTCTTTGTCTTTCTCTCTCTTTTTTTTTTTTTTTTGTTTTGTTTTAAGACTCTACTATTGCATTTCAAGTAGATGTGTGGAGTGAATCTGCACACATTGTTCAAGATCACCCTTATCTCTGGACCTCTTATGAGCAATGGTGAGATATTATCTGACTTTCTTGACTCAGCCATGCAGAACTCACCCACAGAAATCTCAGAATCTCTAAGAAAATAACATGCTTTGGCTTTAAATTTCATTTCCATTGTTTAACTTTCATGCTATTAATTCAGGCAACATAAACATTTCCAGCAAAACTTCTATGCATACATCACAGTCTTGGGGGAATGGGGAAGAGAAGGAAAGATTTTGTAATTCTGTGGAATGTGAAGAAGGTTTCAAAATAGCATTTTAAAAATCACTTATCTATGCCAGGAGATATGCTATGTGCTTTGTATCCTTCCTCTTCTTCCTCCTCAGTTTTTTTTTTAACTTCTTTTAATGCACTAAATCTTTAATGATCAAACCACCCACTCTGTGGTTCAAAGTAAACAAATGGTTTTCCATCTTGTTCAGCATAAAAGTGTGATCTTGTGTCATGGCCTGAAGGGTCCTTCCTACACCTAAATGTTTTGATTATCTCTTTGCATTCTTTCCAACTTCTCACCCTTCTTCCCTGGGCTCCAACCAATGGATTTCTTAGCTGCCCCTTGAAGACCTCCATGGAACTCTGGCTTCAGAGCTTTGCACTTGCTAGTCCTTCTGCCAGCTCTTCCCCTGACAATCACGTGCCAAATGGCCATTTCCCAGTGAGGCCTTCCTGGATCACCCTACTTAATATTGCAAAGTCCTGCTTCCACATCCTTCATAACACTTCTCCAGCTTCATTTTTCTTCATAGCCCTTATCACTTTCCAATGTCCTATATAATTTATTTATTTTCATTCATCGTGAGTCTCTCCATATTAAATATAAGGTGTGGGCTTTTGCCACTTCGATTTTCTGCTGTGTTTTTGGCACATTAAAAGAGATTAAGAGAAATACCTAATGTAGATGATGGGTTGATGGGTGCAGCAAACCACCATGGCACGTGTAATGTAACAAACCTGCATGTTCTGCACATGTACCCCAGAACTTAAAGTATAATTTAAAAAAATAATAAAGTAAAAGAGTGCCCAGCTCTAAATCTGTGTGAGGTGTAAATATTAACATTCCCATTCATGTGTGAAGGGATTGGGCTGAGAAAGCTTAAGTAATATGCCCAAGTCACATGATTCATAAATTGCAAGATTAAAATTCAAATTCAAATCTGTCCGGCCCCAAGGTCCATGCCCTACCCATCATGCTGTGGCTTCCTTCATTTCCAAACAGTGAAATGCTTTCATAGAATCTAGATGAGGCTTCTTAACAGCGAGCTGCTGCTTTCCAAACTCTGGATTTTAGATCAGGGAGTCAGACTGTGAGACCCATGTCAGAGGCCAAGAGAGGAAACAAACACCATCAAAAAAACAGCGGGATTTGCAGGCTAACCCCAGCAGTCGTTCATGAGATCACTGAACACCTTCTTCCCAGCTCCCAGGCTGGCTGCCCGCACACAGACTGTGGGAAAACTGGTGACACACTCGAGCCCGCCAAGAGTTCCATTTAGATTGCATGCACAGATGTCTAATTGGAGTTCTCTGTTTATTAACATAAGCTGCTTTGCCATTCCGAAATGGGAGTTAATCAAAATATTGCAAATTATGCACCTTAAGAAATGTCACTCTTTATCATGATTGCATTTCCATATTTTTTCCATGAAAGTTTGCTGTGTGTGTGTGCATGAGTGTGTGTGTGCATGTTCAATTCCTTTAAAAATCTACTCTACTAAGATCAGGCGCTGGTGGTGGGATGTGTCTAAATCTATGTTCAGAGGATCTGGCAGAGGCAGTAGGAGCCACAATCCATTGCAGCTTTATGTACCGCACATAACCTACATTTCTACAGCAACTGGTTAGGAGCAGAGCGATTTCCTGGCATTTGCAGCTCACACAGAGCTCTGGAGAGCCTTTCTCCTTTCCCTTTCTGTGTCTGTCACCAGGGAGGAAAGGTCATCAGCTGAAAGCAGATAATTATGCTGCCTTAGGAACTGGTGCTTTCCTCTGAGGACTGCTGGAATGTAATTCATTTCTTCGGTCTTTCTTCTTGAGTATTAACAAAGTCAACAAAAAAGATTTTCTTCCCACCAGGACTTGCCAGCATTGGATGAAAGCAGTCAGCATGAATTTTAATCAGAGTGACTGTTTTTCAGCCCCGAATTTTCCATAATCAATTTCTTTTTGTCTATTAATTGAAAGTGAACACTTATAGAGTTTGAGAAATGATGGATCCTAACACCTAACACCTCAAATCCCACTCAGTCACATTCAGAGTTGAGCTCTGATGCGTCTCCATAGAACCTAGACTTATGTAAGGGATGCATTTGAAGATGATTTTCTTTCTTTCTTTTTTTTTTTTTGTTCAAGTGATTCACCCTGTGGTTTCTTTAAATAGGTCAGCTAGTGCTGTAAATTAATTTACACAAGACAGAGTCAAATTTTCATTCCTCTCTTTTAAAAAGAAAATTCATATTGAAGATGAGATTCGTGTGGATTTTCTTAAATTTGCTTTTCTTTTTTACTGTGCTTTGCGGTTTGCTTTGCGTTGTTTTCCTCCAGCTACTCTTACCTTTGTGGGGTGTGTGAAGGAGAGACCTGCCCACCTGGGACATTCATTACACTGGTTCTGTAACTTCCTTTGTGATCAGAACAGCCCGGTGCTGATAGTGTTTGAATAGGGATAAACATACAGACTTTTTTTTTTTTTTTTTTTTACTGGGCTTTAGTGTGAGGGTGTCAGCATTTCAGAGGACTGCTGGGATTAGATCAAATTGTTCCCTGCTTACTTTTTTCCTGCTTGGTACTCCATCATCACACCTTTCTTCCTTTGTATTGACTGTCTCAATTGCTAGGGCTGCCATAACAAAGTACCAAAAATGAGGGATGTAAACAACAGAAATGGGTTCTCTCACATTTCTGGAGGCTAGAAGTTCAAGATCAAGGCATGAGCAAGGTTGTTTGCCCTCTGAAGGTGCAAGAGAAGATTCTGTTGAGGCCTTTCTCCTGACTTCTGGTAGAGCTCTGGTTTGTGGCAGCAGAACTCCAGTCTTCACATGTCTTTCTTCTTGGGCATGCTCCTCTATGCCTAAATTTGTCCTTTTCATAAGGACACAGTCATATTGGGTTAGGAGTCACCCTACTGCAGTATGACTCATCTTAACTAATTATATCTACAATGACTATTTCCAAATAAGGTTGAATTCTGAGACATTTAGTGTTAGGACTTCAACATATAATTTTTGGGGGGAATATAATTCTACCATAACACTGACTATTATTATCAGTCATTGCTTAACAAATTACTCAAAAACTCAGTGGCTTCAAACAACAACATTTACTATCTCACAGTACCTTTGGGTCCAGAATTCAGGAATGGCCTAGCATAGCTTAACTGGGCACTGGTCTCTAGCTCTGAACTTCTCCTGAGGCTTCAATCAAGGCCGTCATCATCTTAAGGCTCAACTAAGGGGAGTCTGCTTCCAGCCTCACTCAAGTGGTTGCTTGAAAAAATCCACAAGGATTTGGTTCCTTGTGGGTTGTTGGAATGAGAGTCTCAGTTCCTGATGAACTCCAGGCCAGAGGCATCTCTAGGCCTGAGGAGCTCACATAAGAAGCTCAGCAACTCACAATTATCACAGTAAACAAGCAAGAGGGCAAAAGAGGAACATGATGGAAAACACAGTATTTTATAACCTAATCTTGGAAATAATAATATGATTCATATGCTATTTGTTAGAAACAGGTCATCAGACCCAGCCTACACTCAAGGACAGGGGATTATACCAGGACATGGATCCCAGGATTCAGGGACCTTCAGAAGCCATATCAGAAGCTGCTACCTTGGTCCATCCTCTGAGTCATCCCTTTTCATGAAATAGATCGTGTTTGTAACTGATTAGTTTACTTGACTTGCTACTTTCCATTAGAAATCCTGGGGTCTACTAACCTTTCTTCATTTTGCACTGTCTCTGCTACTTTTGGTCCAAAACAACAGTGTTTCTGTTGGTGTCATGATTTTAAAAACGTTGTGGGATTTCTGTGAATCTGAGTTTACTATACTAGAAAAAAGTTATACCCACAAATATCTCTAAGAAAAGCCCTTCTCCACCTTTGGGCTCTGCTCAGAAGCCTGAGAGATCATGTCTTGATGCTTCCTAGCTGTCCAATTGTTCCACTGAGACAATTGATAAGACACATCTTTCATCTTTTTAAAAGGCTCTTTGTGAGACAGAATAACACACTGATCCTTTGATCTTTTTGAAGTCTTAACCAGTAGTTATGCAGTCTTACCCTTGGCTATATGTCTATACCACGTTTTCCTGAAAGTACTCAAAAGCCATTTCTTAATTCTAGCATCATTTGCTGTCCAGAGGGATTGAGACTTTTTGAAATTATCAGGTCTTGGTTCCTTCATGTTTAACAATTCTTCCTTCAATTTATCACTCTTACAGTTTACTATAAGCAGCCCAAAAAAGCCAGACGGCATCTTCAGCCCTTTGCTTGAAAACCCCAGCTCGATCACCAAGTTCATTAGTGCTGGCCAGGTCAGAGTTGTGAGCTCAAAAACAGACTCAGTTGGCCCCTCCCACGTATGTGTGCCTCCCTGCGGCATCCCCTTCTCTGACTGTCCTTCCCTCTCCACCACTGGCTTCATCATTTTTTGCGGTTTTTGACTGCATAGGCTGAAATTTCCAACACCCAGCTTGACATGTCTTGTTTCCAATTGCTTCAATATATTAAATTCAATGCCTTGGACACTTGGAAGTCCATGATGATAGTGATTCATCATATAAGCAAATCATTGATGACACTTTGGTTGGCTAATGTTGTTCCCTCTACCTTATCTCAGTTAAAGTGTATAAAATAGTCTTTAAGGAGTGGTAAGGTCGTATGATGATATAAAGTTATAATTCTAATGATTTCTACCTGAATAACTTTACGACTACTTTACCATTTATAAAGGGCTTCCTTTCACTCATTTATTCCTCACCAAAGGCCTATATGGCCAGTGTCTTCTTAATTTAGAGATTAGGGAACTGAGGATCATAGAGGTGAAGTCATCTGCTATAGGTTACATGATTTAGACAGTGCTGAGTGGCACCAGCGGGACCACACTCCACAGCGCTGTGTCCCATTCCATATCCTTGAGGTCCTGCTGGAACAATTTGGAGGATATCGTTATTTGGGGGTGGATTTTGACTAAGATAACTCCCAGACGTGGCTGAACTGTTTCTACAACATCGACTTTGACTACAGCGGACATTACAGCCATCGCTGCCTTTGAAGTATGGGCTTTGTTTTGTATTGGTCCAGACCTGATGCTCTGGGGGTTGCCACATCAGACCACTGTCTCCCAGAGCCTCTGCGAGCGTGTGCTGGCTTTCTCTATCCTCTTCCATCGCCTATCTGCACGTTTATAAGATAGAGTTTGGCCCTGTCTGCAGAATGTGCTGACACATTTCAGTAATGGATATGGACATCTGCTGAAAGGTTTGGCTGTGTTTGTAGCTGGGTACTGGTTAGCACATAAACTCTGAGCCTGGAGGTGAAAAAAAGAAAAGAAAAGGAAAGAAAGTTAGCATAGAATCTGCTCTGTGAGTTTATCATTTTGGAGTTTGTCATCATTTTAGACAGGACTGACAGAAGCTGCTGAACTTGAAACTGAGTGACGTTAGAGGGATGAGCCCATCTCTGCTGCAGTGACCTTGGCCAGGCCACAGACATTCAGCCTGGTGGAGGTGAAAGGAACTTAGGGAATGGTCTGGTCCAATTCTTCATTGAATAGATGAAGAAATTGAGGCTTGGGGAGATGAAGTGACGTTTCCAATGCAGCCATTTAGTGATAAATCCATTGTGTTGATTGATCTTCATTTAATTATCTTCCACAGTTCACTTATTCTGTTACATAATGTTGTTTCAGAGTTGTCCCGATAGTATAATTATTGTCAAATAATTCGTTATAAAAATTGTGTGAGCGGTGAAACCCCGTCTCTACTAAAAAATACAAAAAACTAGCCGGGCGAGGTGGCGGGCGCCTGTAGTCCCAGCTACTCGGGAGGCTGAGGCAGGAGAATGGCGTAAACCCGGGAGGCGGAGCTTGCAGTGAGCCGAGATCCGGCCACTGCACTCCAGCCTGGGCGACAGAGCGAGACTCCGTCTCAAAAAAAAAAGAAAAAAAAGAAAAAATTGTGTGAGGTCAGGCACAGAGGTTCATGCCTATAATTCCAGCACTTTGAGAGGCAGAAGTGGGAGGATCACTTGAGGCCAGGAGTTGGAGACCAGCCTGGGCAACATAGTGCCACACTGTATCTACAAAAAATAAAACAATTAGCCAGGAGTGGTGGCATCTACGTGTAGTCCCAGCTACTCCAGAGCCTGAGGTAGGAGGATCACTTGAGCCCAGGAGTTTGAGACTGCAGTGAGCTATGATCTCACTACTGCACTCCAACCTGGGTGACAGAGTGAGATCCTGTCTCTAAAAATAAATAAAGAAATAAATATATAAATAAATAAAACAAAATTAAATTAAAAATTGGATGATCATATTACTGCTTTTTCTACCGATCATCGGCCAGCCCTTGTACCAGGGTCCTCCCTGACCCCTCAGTGGCCCACATATGAGTGCAGCTTCCCTGATCTCCATTAGCTTCCCAACTTCTTTTTCTCCACCCCAGGCTGGCACATTCCCTCTGCAAGCAGGGTGGCATCCCATTCCACACTACTTCCTATTCTCCTTCTCAGCAACCTACCACATATAGTGCTTCTTTTCAAACTTCACCACTTCCATTCCCGGTCCTTCCCTCTCCTCCGGCCTCACCACCACACATTCCTCCCCTCAACAAAACATACTTCTGCCAACTCATCCCTTGAACCTGCTGCTCTGCCTCTCCATCCTTCAGCCCCATTCTGCCCGAGGGCCAGCTTTGGAGACTAACTTTCCACTCCTTGCCAGTGGCTGACCTGAGCATAGTAGTAATTGCTGGCATTGTGGGCCTCTAGATTTTCACAGAACGTGTACCCCAGGAGATGTGCACGTGAGCTAAAGGGGAGCAAGAGAGTACATCAAGAGTCTGACATTTTCCCTTCACCTGCTCCCTGCACTTCGAGGCACTGCAGTGTTTGAGAGAGAGACACAAATTATTACAACATAGCAGTGGTTCGTTTCTCTATCAAATTCACTTTTTTTTTTTCATTTTATTTTCTATTTGGGAAAAATCAATGGGTTGATTTGCATTTCAAAACATATCTGATTTCAGACACTTTCAATGACTGTAGCCCAGAACTGTCCAGTGGAAAGTTCCGTGGTGAGTGTTGTGTTTTGTATCTACTCTATAACACAGTAGCCACTGGCCAGACTCGATTGCTAATACTTGGAAGTGGCTAGTGTGACTGAGGAACTGAATTTTAAATTGTATTTCATTTTAATTATTTGATATTTAAATAGCCACATATGGCTACTGGGTACCTACGTGGGCAGTGTAGAACAGACCATCGTACCCTTTGTTGAGGAGGAGAATTGTGAACTCATCAAATATTAACATTTCCCCCAACTCCCACCATCTTTTTGCCACATCCCACCATTTCCATGATCCTTTGCTTGCCCTTGAACAGGTAAAACCAGGGCTGCTCTTGGCTTTTAGAAGGTATATCTGACTTTAGTCCCCTGTCTCTGGTTCTGCTGATTACCAGAATGTTGTAGCAAATAAATAATAATAAATAATAATAGTAATAGATCACATTTATATGTTGCTCCATATGTACCAGGTATGTAATACTTCCATATATTAATCCACTTAATATTCACAGCAGCTCTGTGAGGTCTGGGTGTTATTATATTATACCCATTTTATAGTTCAGGAAACTGAGGCAAAAGTTACAGAGCTACTACATGCCAGAACTGGGATTTGAAGTTGGGCATTTGATAGTAAACCTCACTCTTGAGCACCTATTGAACTGCATCTGCCATATGCATCTTGGATGCTCTCAGTGCCTGCCAGTGTGGAGTGGGATTGGGATCTGTATACTAAAACACAGAAACAGAATCAGAGAGGTTTGCTACTGCAATATTGCAATGCAATTCTGACGCTAATATCTAGAGTTAGTGCAGACTTCACAACTTAAGAGAACAGACTTCAGCAAGACCACCCTCACTTCAGATGTCAGCTGCAAGCTCTGAGGGTCCCAGGACACTTGCACTTCTGACCAGTTGGCTACAAATTTGGGTTTCCCACTCTCCCTCAGGTTTGATTCCTAGAAGGAATGTCAGAACTTAGGAGAGAGCTAGACTTGCAATTACAGTTTTATTATGAAAGCTACAAATCAGGACCAACCAAACGACAAGATGTAGAGAAGAAGGTCTAGGAGGGTCCCAAATGTGGATCTTGTATGTCGTCTTCTTGTGAAATCAGTGTTGTGGGACTTTTCTTTAGTTCAGCTAAAGATGGGGTCCTTGTCACATGGCCACAGAAATTTAGGCTCACACACAATTTAAAAGGTGAGTAAGGCAGGGTTTTATTGGGCAAAAAGGGAAAAAAGGGAAAGAGGGATCCTTCACAAGTCAGAGGCCCTGCTGGTGTGCTTCTGCTGGCAGCTTGAATCCCAGGTTCCACACAGGAAGAGGAGGGGCCAGACTCCCAGCCAGTGCAAAGGGTAAGAACTTCCTGAGACTCTACCCCAGTACACAGGCTGGTTGGAGTTTTTCTGGGAGCCTCTGCACTCAATGTCTCATCAAGACACAACAATCCCTTATTACGCTGATGTGTTCACTCGACTGAGCATTGGTGTCCAGAGTTTGATTGTGCTTTCTTTACTTAAGTATGACTGAATTATTGGTCATGTGACTGAACTCATTCTCCAGCCTCTCTCTTCTCCCTAAAGGTTGGGCTACTGTTATTTGGCCTCAACCCTCTAATCACACAGTTTATCTTTCCAGCATGGCAAACCTTTATCCTGAGTCTATCTAGGGACTCACTATGAGTCACCTAATTAGCATAAGCTGTCAAGTTCCACAGTGAATTACAAAGATACGTCTATCATTTGAGAAATCCCAAGGGCTTAGACCTCCACCTCAAAAACTTGAAAAAAAGACCCGACAAACTCTTTATTGTACAAGAGCTACATCAGAAATCTTTCTTTCAAGTAACTAAGAGTAAGGAAACAAGCATTTCTAAATGTTTAGTGGTTACTGGTCACATTCATCTACATTATATCATTTAATCTTGATGACATTCCTAGGAGGAAGATATTATCGATGACTTTGTTTTATAGATGAATAAACTGAGGCTAAATGAAATTAATAACATTGTACATGAACATCCAACTAGTAACAATTGGTATGGAAGTTTAAAATCAAGTTCAAAATCTAACTTTCAATCACAAGCCCTTTGAATACATTACAAAAATAGTAGAAGGAGATAAGAATAGAGATATAGATGCTTTCAACAGCTAATTGTTTTTCTTATCTGAAAATGCAGGATGGGAATGGACTTACCTGGGATAGGACAGTCAATGAGAAATGTGAGGATCTGGGAGTGAGGCTTCTTCCCAATGTGCCAAGTGATTCCTTTTCTGATTTTCCTCATGTGTTTATTTAGGAAAGATTACATTTTAATGTGTGTCAGTCCTTGTAGCAAGCATTGAAAATACACAAATAGAGAGACACAGTCCCCAGGCTTCCTTGAAGAGGACACAGACAGTACACAAAATATTGCAATGTGACATGGCTACTGAAACAATAAAGAAAACCACTTAGAAAAACACAATAAAGGGCTGGGTGTGGTAGCTCACGCCTATAATCCCAGCACTTTGGGAGTCAGAGGCAGGTGGATCATGAGGTCAGGAGATCAAGACCAGCCTGGCCAACATGGTGAAACCCTGTCTCTACTAAAAACACAAAAATTGGCAGGGCATGGTGGTGGGCGCCTGTAATCTCAGCTACTTGGGAGGCTGAGGCAGGAGAATCACTCGAACTCTGGTGGCAGAGGTTGCAGTGAGCTGAGATGGTGCCACTACACCACTCCAGCCTGGGTGACAAAGCAAGACTCTGTCTCAAAAAAAAAAAAAAAAAAGGGAAAGAAAAATGCAATTAAGGAAACAATAAAAGAAAGCTCTAACTAGAAAGGGGTGGGAGGAAGAGGGGAGTCAGGAAAGATTAGGGGAGAGAATGCAGGAGTTGGGGGTTGGAAACATACAAGGATTAACCAGATTTCAAGTTCTGTAAGTGAATAGAAAAGGGTCACTGAACTCTCTCTCGCTTCAGAGGAGGAGACTAATGGGTTGTGGACAAAAAGAGTTAAACTCTCTAAAATATTTAAATAGATGTATTCTTAGCCAAATATGAGTTGCTATGGCCCATGATGCAGCCCTCAGGAGGTCCTGAGAACATATGCTCAAGGTGGTCAGGGGTGTAGCTTGGTTTTATACATTTTAGGGAGGCATGAGACATCAATAAAATACATTTAAAAAGTATATTGGTTTGGTCCAGAAAGGCAGGACAACTAGAGGCGGGGTTCCGAGGCTTCCAGGCTGTAGGTAAATTTAAACATTTTTTTGGTTGACAATTGGTTGAATTTGTCTGAAGACCTGGGATTAACTGAAAGGAATGTCTGGGTTAAGATAAAGGGTTGCAGTGACACAAGTTTTTTTATTTTTTATTTTTTATTTATTTTTTTTTTTGAGACAAAGTCTGGCTCTGTCGCCCAGGCTGGAGTGCAGTGGCCGGATCTCAGCTCACTGCAAGCTCCGCCTCCCGAGTTCACGCCATTCTCCTGCCTCAGCCTCCCGAGTAGCTGGGACTACAGGCGCCCGCCACTGCGCCCGGCTAGTTTTTTGTATTTTTTAGTAGAGACGGGGTTTCACAGTGTTAGCCAGGATGGTCTCGATCTCCTGACCTCGTGATCCGCCCGTCTCGGCCTCCCAAAGTGCTGGGATTACAGGCTTGAGCCACCGCGCCCGGCCTGACACAAGTTTTTATTTACAGAGGAAGCCTTCAGGTAGTATGCTCCAAAGAGAATAGGTTGCAAAGTGTTTCTTATCAGACTTAAAGTCTGTGTTGATGTCCATGCTGGAGAGGTATAATGAGGCATGCCCGACCCCCATTTCCCATCATGACCTGAAACAGTTTCTTAGGTTAAATGTTAAAAGAGCCCTGGCTGAGCAGGAAGTCCATTCTCATGATTATGGGGAGGGTTTCTTAGAATTTTATTTTTTGGTTACAGGGTCCTGATGATGCTCAAAGCCTAGCACTTTGAAGACCCCTTGCTCTGCCTCAGCTGTAGCCAGAACCCCCGAGGTAGAAGGGAATGGAGTCACCCAAATATTGGAGGTCAGGTTGTGATGTTGTGGATCTCAGGAATGAGGAGGATGTGTGTGTATTAGGAGTTCCAGCAAGTTTCCTCATCTGTAAAATGATGATGTTCGACCTCCCTAGATAATCTCTGGGATCCCTTCTGGCTCTAACGTTTCATTATTTTGTGATTTTATGAAAAATGTTTTGCAAAGTAAATGAATAGTGTAAACAAGATTATAAAGAGAATATTTGCCTTCTTAAGGGAATAAACTGTTCTGAAGCACGTCAGGAGTGTTCATTTGCATATAAACAATGCAAATTCTATATAAGCAGAGGAGGCTTGTTTTCTTAGGTGTTTTGGTAAGTTAATTACAAATCGTTCTTGTCAATTTTGCTAGTGTTTATGTATTAGGAAGCAGAAGAGCTGAATTCATTTTAAAAGTGCTATACTTTTGAATGTTCACAATTTCTTGAATGTTCCCAATACCTGACTTTTCTCTGAATTAGACTGAGTTTTCTTAAATTATTTCTTTATTCCATGGGTTTAAACATTTGGGATTTATTTTTTTCAAGAAGGTTTTGGATAAATTGTTATGTTCATCAGATCTCAGAGGTGTCAGCTGAACCACATTCTACTTTCAGTCATCCTGAATGGGCTTACGACTACTCAACAAAGTCTATAACCTGTTAGAGTCCAAAGTCCTGCTCCACTTTTGATTCCCAACATCTTAGTGACCTCTCTTCATCTTTCTCCCCCTGTACATCTGAGTGCTTCTTTTTCCCACTTCCAGTATCAGTCAGACTACATAGGCTTCCAATAAAAATTACCACGTTGGAAGAATTTTATTTGTCTAGACAACTATATTGAAGATTTGGTTGTCACACAGAGCTAGCACCATGCAGAGGACCAAGCCATTCTCCTGATTCCATTCTCTCTAGGCCTCTTCCCCTTCTCTCATATTCTCTTTCTCTTCTCTTTTTTTTTTTTTTCTCCAAACCCCCTCATCCCCCTGACATTCACCCTTTTCAGAAGCAAGACACCTTGTGCCCCATGTCTTAAGCACAGCAGTCTCCTGCTGTAGCTTGGGCATTTTCTTAAAGTTTTGTTCTCGACTCCCAGGTGGTTGCTCAAAATATTCCAATACATTTTGTTGTGTCAGGGTGAATTCAAGAAACATGATCTGGAAGAAGCAGGTTTCCACCAAGGGGGATAGGAGAGGCTGGGCAAGCAAGAGAGGTCGGGGATGAGTCTCCAAGCAGAAGGAACAGCCTGCACCAACCATGGCAACATGTGAGAGCCAGCACGTAGAGGAGCCTCACCTGATTTTCTATGATCCAGAGACTTGGAGTAATCACAAGGAGTGATGAGTAAAAGACAGGACTGGAGAAGAAGATGCCAGTGACATTACAGTGACCTTTATGTGTCATATTAAGACATTTTTATTTTGTCCAGAAGGTGCTGGGAACCCAGTGAGGCATTATAGCACCAGTGTAATGAGGCCGCAGAGCTGACTGCAAACATCCCAGATAGAAAACTAGTGCAATGTCACGGACCTGGAGTAGGACGTGGGGCAGGGGATGAAGAGGAAATGGGACATTTAAGAGTGAAGTAGGAGACCAATAAGATTTGGGATTGATTGATTATGGGCTGAGGGAGAAAAAGGAAATGGCCAGGGAAAACGCTGCACTTTTGTCTTGAATACTTACTGGCCAAGTTAGGGAATACAAGAATAGAAATTAGGAGATGTTCGATTTTGGAAATATAACTTCATTTGGTTTATCACTGCACTATTTTAATTTATGGGGCCAAAGTGTTACATCCTTGGATGTTATTCAGTTGTCAGGTAATAGGCCAAACAAGTTCCAAGTCATGACTGTTCAGCAACATTTTTGTGAAAAATGCGTTAGACATGACTCCTCCTCTCCTAACAAATTCTGGCCATATCATTTCATGTAAACCACGGCCCATGATTGCCTTTTCCTTGTCACTATAAGCTTGCTACCTGGCTATCAGAAATGAGGCTTCATCATGGCTAAGGATGTTCTACTCTTTCACTGACTTATTGAACAGTTTACATTCAGTGTGGGATCAATTAATCATTATACATTTCTCTAGCTGCCACCTTCAAACTCACATGGTCAAAGTGCTTTCTTCATTTTTCCTCCATATTGTTAATATCTCAGGAAGATTGTGTACATCTCTGGTCATTTTAAATGATGAGACCAGGTTTTTTTGAGACGGAGAGTCTTGCTCTGTCGCCAGGCTGGAGTGCAGTGGCACGATCTCAGCCCACTGCAACCTCTGCCTCCTGGGTTCAAGCGATTCTCCTGCCTCAGCCTCCCAAATAGCTGGGACTACAGGAGCATGGCACCATGCCCAGCTACTTTTTGTATTATTAGTAGAGACAGGATTTCACCATGTTGGCCAGGATGGTCTTGATCTCTTGACCTCATGATCCACCCGCCTCAGCATCCAAAAGTGCTGGGATTACGGGTGTGAGCCATCACACCTGGCCAAGGTGAGAACATTTTCAATGGTCCTTACTAGTCTATGTCAAGATTTCTGTCTCAAAACCAGGTCAGAGAATTCCCCTGTCCTGGACCTTCAGGATGAGAATAAGGGGAAAGACTGGTGGTAGAAGAAGCGGAAGCTTTTGGACGTGCCTGTTCCTGCAGATGTGATTCTCATTTGGCTTGTGCTAGAAGGCTGTCACATGCCCTGTGTGGCCCAGCCTTCAATAGGGGCTGAACGTTACAGAAGTTCTATGGAGCACCACATTCTCTGACATGGACACTTCTCTTTTGGGAAGGTGGAGGTACCCATTCCAAATTGCCCAACATTTTTCTAACTCCTTCCCGAGACCCCATGAAAAGTCCCTATTAACATTCAGTTACATTAGTTTTACAAAGGTAGCAAATGTGGGCCGGATGGGGTGGCTCACACGTGTAATCCCAGTGCTTTAGGAGGCCGAAGTGGGTGGATCACCTCAGGTCAGGAGTTTGAGACCAGCCTGGCCAATACAGCAAAACCCTGTCTCTACTAAAAATACAAAAATTAGCCTGGTATGGTAGCACGTGGCCGTAATCCCAGCTACGTGGGAGGCTGAGGCAGGAGAATTGCTTGAACCTGGGAGGCAGAGGTTGCAGTGAACTGAGATTGTGCCACTGTACTCCAGCCTGGGCGACAGAGCGAGACTCGGACTCAAAAAAAAAAAAAAAAAAAAAAAGGTAGCAAATGTGCAAATGTGAAACTGAGGCCATGTTTTTATCATGTTTGTAGTTTCATATTTGTCAAGAAGAAGATAAGCTATCTGAGTATGATTGGTATGGATATGGAGCAATTGAAATTCTCCCTTCAGATGGAATCATATTTAAGGCTGTCCGAGAACAAAGACTGCCCTTCGCCACAGATGGAAGCTATGTGATGAATTCTTTTCCCTATGCCTTTCTTCAATTTTCTATTTAAAGAAATTTCTGAAAATACATGAATTATGCAGCTTATCTCTCAGATGAAAAAGAATTTTCTTCTTGGATTGGATGGCTGCGTGTTTATTAATAGCAGTAAAATTTTCCGTGTTCTTTTGTATCAAATGGGATGCTGACTAAAATGCGAAGGAGTCTTTCCAGCAATAATAACAGTAATGGATGAATAATTACAAAAGCTATATGGAATTGAAAGACATTTTAATTTGTCATTATTTCTATGTATTCAGAAAGGATCTGAATAATTATGATGACTATAAAAGGAAGAGTGTGATGTTTTTCCTCATTATGGGATTAAGTTCTTAATATACCACTTTTACTATAAGTTAACAAAAAAACCATTTCATCTGGTTTTCTCTAACGATGTAATCATGACTAAAGACTGTTTAGCTGTGAGTGTTTGGTCTTCTTACTGTTACATGAAGATGCCATGCTTCAAACTCATTTTAATCTCAAAAGTGTTCATCTAGGCCGGGCGTGGTGGCTCAAGCCTGTAATCCCAGCACTTTGGGAGGCCGAGGCAGGCGGATCACAAGGTCAGGAGTTCGAGACCTGCCTGGCCAATATGGTGAAACCCCGTCTCTACTAAAAATACAAAAATTAGCCGGGAGTGGTGGTGGACGCCTGTAGTCCCAGCTACTCGAGAGGCTGAGGCAGGACAATCGCTTGAACCCGGGAGGCGGACATTGTAGTGAGCCGAGATCGGGCCACTGCACTCCAGCCTGGGAGACACAGCAAGACTCTGTATCAAAAAAAAAAAAAAAAAAAAAAAAGTGTTCATCTTTGCAGTTTATAAAAATGAAATTATACTTATTTGCTCAGTGAGAACTTTCAACCCTTATGTCACATTAATTTGTCAAGATGACAAGGACTATTGAATTTCCTTAGGTCATGACCGTATGGTGGCAGAGTATGAGATTCTAAAACAGGATTTTAATTTTTATAAGAACTACTAAAAAGTGGCTGTAGCTACCAGGGTCATGCTAAGGCAAAATTTCAAAAATTTCAAACCTATTTTTAAAAATATGCATGTAGTCTCATTTTTTTTTTTTTGTCTACATTATACCACCAATGTTCAAATTCTTATTCAGATCCTAAGAATATTTTATGACAGCACTTTTTTTGGAAAATGAAATTTCAACATATGCTCTGTGTTTCTAGGTGAGTGATAGAATTTTCCTTTGTAGCTTTTGAATTTTTATGTACTAGATTGCCAATGAGACATTTGGACCCTAGCGATGGAAGATGGGAAAACCTGTGGAAAGATTCTAACCTGCTCTAACACTTTTGCCACCCTTCCCTCTACAATATACTTTAAGGGAAACAGCCACCAGTAGAAGATGCTTTTCCAGCATCCTCCTTTCAGACGGAGCACTTCTTCAGTAGCATGCGAGAAATCCCTGGCGGAAGAGGTCAACAAGCTCTCTCACCTCCTGCTTTTGAGTTTTTTCCAGGGTTCAAGTTCCACCCCTTAACCGCTGTTTGATCTTGTGCCATTAATTTAGCCAAGTGAAACCTCAGTGTTCTCACCTTTAAAAGGGGTGGAAATGGTACACATAGGAAAAGTGGTCTGAGGATTAAATTAAAATATAAAGCACTTTGGGAGGCCGAGACGGGCGGATCATGAGGTCAGGAGATCGACACCATCCTGGCTAACACGGTGAAACCCCGTCTCTACTAAAAAAATATGAAAAACTAGCTGGGCGAGGTGGCGGGCGCCTGTAGTTCCAGCTACTCAGGAGGCTGAGGCAGGAGAATGGCGTGAACCCGGGAGGCGGAGCTTGCAGTGAGCCGAGATCGCGTCACTGCACTCCAGCCTGGGCGACAGAGCGAGACTCCATCTCAAAAAAGAGAAAAAAAGTAAAGTAAATGTAAAATTTGTGACATGTAGTAGGCATGTGGTAAGAGGTAGTATCTTCTTGTCATAAAGAAAAAACAAAACTAAATATCCTTCAAAAATTGGCTCTCAATTTTATTAAATCAATACCTTTTGCAAGTAAAGCCAGAAACAATTTTTATTTATTTATTTATTTTGAGATGGAGTCTCACTCTGTTGCCAGGCTGGAGTGCAGTGGTGCAATCTCGGCTCACTGCAACCTCCGCCTTCCGGGTTCAAACGATTCTCTTGCCTCAGCCTCCTGAGTAGCTGCGACTACAGGAGCACTACCATGCCCAGATAATTTTTGTATTTTTAGTAGAGACGGGGTTTCTCCATGTTGGCCAGAATAGTCTTGATCTCCTGACCTCGTGATCCGCCCGCCTCTGCCTCCCAAAGTGTCGGGATTACAGGTGGGAGCCACTGCGCTCGGCCCAGAAACATTTTTTTTTTCCTATTCATCTAACAGAGAAAATTCTGAATGAGTGGAGAACGAAGCTTATGTTAATTTGAAATTTAGCCACTGTGAAGTTGCTCTCCACTTTCAACAAAAGGGTTCTGCATGTAGTTATACTTGAAACTTAAAGACGGGTGTATGCAGCATGCCATAAATAAAATCAATTCATTATTTTTATTTTGAGTACATTTGGAATGAATTTAGTGTCTGGATTGACAATGTAGAGCTATACATTTTCTTGTACATATGTGGAGATGGCATTGGTAATGGAGCATTGGTAATGGAGATATTATATATACAGGTTATTTAGAACCTGAAAGATTAACCTTATAAATTCAGATGCATTTGAATTTGATGGTTAAGGTAATATGAGAAGTAGAAGGGAGACAGGGGGTGGGGGGAGAAAGAGGTGTTGGAATTTGTAATTATGAAAGAAGGTAACACTGTGTTTCCTTCTGTCTTATAGCCTGAAGAATAAGTAGTGAAAGCATCAATCAAGAGATAAGAACAAAATATCAGCATTTCTCTGCTGTGGAGAATTGCTACCAACAACCAGAGGAGGCTTCTTTCTTGAACAATAAACATTTCTTACAAGGATTCACAGATTAACATACGACTGATCTTGATTTTTGGAAATGAATGAGGTTTCTTTTTTTTCGTTTTCCTTTTTTTAATTTTGGGGTAAGTTATGATATTTGGATGGATTTTTAAATTCTTTCCTGATAACACATTTAGCACATGTTCTAAATTATAATCCTATAGCAAACCATTGGAGCATTATTCAAACTGAAAGTGGAAAAATTTAAATTTCCAATTTATTCTAGATCTCCTCAGAGCATAATTATTCTGTTAAATCCTCAATGAGTGTGATTAAACCACCTCTATCCAGAAATATACGTTGTTTTTTCATCGTGTTGGACACAGCTGAGGGTGACATGCACAGAACCTGAGCAGATCACTATTAGTGGAAAATATCAAGCCAGGCCTTCTCTGTTCTCCAAGCACAGGACCCAGGTTTGCCATCTGAACAATGAAGACGAAGAGAGTAAATAAAGGAAGAATTCTCATCTTTTTTTCTGATCATTCAAACAACAGTTTCTCAAAGTTAAGCCACGTCCTCCTTGCAAGTTGCCAAATAATAGCTTAGGAAAAGAATTAGTCTGCCTGCATGATGATCCTCTTAGGCAAAAATGTCTTCACAGCCCTTGACCTTGGTGAATTTTTTCGCCAAAAGCATCTAAAAGAAGAATTACAAACCCCAGAATGAGATGGAAATAAACGAGTATTTTTTTTTATGATGTTTGGCCTGAACTGTGGGCTTTAATTGGGGGATACTGACAGTTTGGAAAGAAGTGAGAAAATTCTGAAGAAATGGCAGCCTTGGACTAGGCGGGGTCCCCTATTTCTTCTGTTTCTCACTGAAGTCCTACTGCTGAGCCAAGACTCAGTCACTTTGGAAAGAGCATGACCGAGAAGGAAAACAATTGCTTTCTGATGGGGAGCGTCTGAGTGCAGATCGTAAGGCTCTTTCTCTAGGTTTAATTCTTTTCCACGGTGACCGGACTTGGTGTCTTGCAGCCTGGTTACAAAGTGGGATGTTGAGCTTCTACTGATGATGCCCTGCATGGACCAGCTGGGATCTGGCTGGGGCTGCCCTGTGTCCCTAGCAACCATAGGCAATCCATCTCCTTGTGTCAGGAATTTCTGGACACCCACTGTTTTCCACCAAGAGCTGAGGTGGCAACAACTCAGTGAGCAATAAACAAAATGACACAGAAATGCACAGTGTTGTTACGAAGGAGCCTCTTTCCCTGTGTTCAAAATCTGGCACCATTCCCTTGAGCAGGGCCCGCTCAGGAGGGACCAGGTCTGCCAGTTTCTGTGCCTGCAGAGAGAGGCAGCCCCACCAGCCACACCCGACTCTATGAGAGGAAAGGGGGTTGGATGGGAAGAAATCTGTTTTGCTGTTTTGGAAAGCACACGGACGACCTACAAACCTCCTGTGATGGTGTTTCTTCGGATGTGTAAAATAAGGCTTTATTTGTCAATTCCGCTGTAAAATAAGCATTGTCCAAGTAAAAACAGCAACAACAACAAAACACTGTTTCTGTTTGGGTTTAGTGAGTGAGCTTATGCCCTAAAGTGCTGTGCGTGTGTGTGTGTTTGTTTTTTAAAGTAACCTCATATAGAAAAGCCTATGAACATAGATTTCTTTTACTCTACAGAGAGGCTATGCCAAACCCTTTATTGACAAGCTTCTGGCCGTAATAATCAGATTATTTCAGAATTCCTCATCTAAATGCCCTTGCTCCTTGGCAACCTGTCAAATGGAAGTGAATACCCTGCCAGAGGTTTTGTGTGTTTGTTTGTTTTCAAATGTCTTTATTTTTGCCCATGCAGATAATGGAAATTATCATTCTAGTGTACCCTGGAGATGACATATTCAGTTTTAGGCAGGAAGGGACTGCTACTGTTGTTTACATTTTGGGAATTCTGGAATGGAAAGATTCCTACTTGGGAAGCTAGCCGTTTGTGGTTGTCTTTTCTGTTTGGTTTGCTGTGGTTATGTTTGTTCAGCTAAGTCATATCTTACCTTCCCATTTTATTATGAGTGGATGGGAGTGGGATGGAAGGTAGATGTTTTCAAATAACCAAATCAATTCTGAAGGAGAGGAAAGAGACCCACACAGACCTGGGTGTGTCCCTCTCTTATGTCCAGTCCACCCTGGAGCTGCTGTCACGTGGTCATAGCAGCGACTCCGGGCAAGCTGAGAACACGAGCCAAGTGATTTTCTGTAAAATGTTAATTCAGAGGAACTAGGAGAGAACTCATATATTTGAAAGAGTGAAGCTGTTCAAAGTATCAATATTTAAAGTATTTTTACTATTCCAGAGTTTTTATAATAATGTTAACTAAACTAACCAAATACTGCCCATTTAAAGTTTTGCTGCAGTGGGGGAAAAATTATTCAAAATTAACATAACACACAAGCTTAATGGACTCCTTATACTATATCAGAGTAAAATTATTTGTATTTAAAAGGTTAGTGGTTACGTGGTTGAAATTGTCTTCTTAAGAAGATAAAACACTCCTATAGCCTTGGTCATGGAGTTAATTTACTTTGCAGAAAGTTTTTCTTCGTCAGTACAGAGGTAAGATTCAGGCTAGCACCTGTGCCAGAGGCCACAAATGCCATGGTAGTGAAACCCAAATTAATGAGGCTTCGTTAAATTTAGTCTCCGAAGCCCAGTGAACTAATAAATATAGTCATAAAGTAATCTGCTAAGTAGAGGGGACTACAGTGATTCCTTTGGCTATAAAGTAGTAATAAAACTCTCATCTGCAATTGCTTGACTGCAAAGACAAATAGGATTTGTGTTTCACTTGCCTGTTAGATGACATATGTAAGCATAAATTGGAACTGAAAGAGTCTTTACACTTTTCTATTGACATGAGCTTATTAGGTCAACCAGACCAAAGGATGAAAAATTTAAGATACGTGAAAAATACTAAAACTCACATAGGAAAATTTGAACCTTCCGGGTAGGGCTGGGGGTGGAGTGTGGGGGCATCCTAACTCTTCCAAGGCTGATATTTTGCATCGGAAATTTCTGACGTGTCAATGTGAACACAGAATATTAAAGCTCCACTAAGAAAATGACCTTTTTAAACTGCCAGGTAATAAAATAATTATACTCTCTCTATATTCCATTCAAACAAAATATTCATTGCTCACTTGACCCACTTATATGAGGAATTGTTTTTCTTTTGTGACCAGAATAAGGAGGGTCCAATCAACATGTTATTGTGGAGACAGCCTTTGTTTTTTTTTTTTTTTCTGGCTCCTACCTAATTTATTTATAATAAAGACAAGCTAGGCTACCCCGTAGGATTCTGGTGTGGATTAGCTAATTAATAAATATCAAGTGCTTAAAAATATGGATCTCTGTATAAATCCTGCCTTAATTTGTTTTCTAGTTTTAGATGTGCATGTCAAATCAACTGTCTGAATATTTGAATATAATATTCATGTTTGTAAATTTGGCTTTACATTTAAGATATAAAAATTTTGAGGCAAAATGAAATCCTAGCATGGGTTGAGAGCATCTAGCCCAAGACTGGCAGATATAGCACTTAGGGAAACAAAAAGCACCTGGAAACCAAACCAAAATGTTTTTAGAAGGCATTTTTGGCTGGGCATGGTGGCTCACGCCTGTAATTCCAGTACTTTGGGAGTGCTGAGGTGGGCAGATCTCTTGAGGTCAGGAGTTCCAGACAAGCATGATCAACATGGTGAAACCCCATTTCTACTAAAAATACAAAAATTAGCTGGGTGTAGTGGTGCATGCCTGTAATCCCAGCTACTCCAGAGGCAGAGGCAGGAGAATCGCTTGAACCCAGGACACGGAGGTTGCAGTGAACTGAGATTACACCATTGTACTCCAGCCTGGGTGACAGAGCAAGACTCTGTCTCAAAACAAACAAACAACCAAACAAAGCATTTTAAAAGAAGGAAAGGAGGGAGTCTCAGCATTGGTTTGAGGAGTATATTAAGTAATTCTGTGTTATAATAATTAAAATGCCAAGGTTCATCAATGAGTTATATAAAAAGTAGAGTGGATTTGAAGTAAAGACTATGATAATGTAATCCTTACTTCACTCCCATGTTGAGTGAAAGGTAAAGGGAAATCATAGCTAGTCCACATATTTCTAAATACGTGCAAGAGAAACTATGCAGATGAACTTGATTTGTGTCTTCATAGAAAAATGTTGAGCACTATTCTTTTAAATGATATAGCCTCAAGAGAAAAGAATAGAATTAATATATAACAGTTTCTTAGTAACGCCATCTGAAGGCTCTATGGTAACTAGTTAAAAGATTATTTTACTGCTGGCTGAACTGCGCTGCCATTTTCCCCATATGATTAATTACTCCTTTGTCACTATTCTGAGTAGCAGTTTTATTTGCTAATTTCAAATGCCTCCACTTAATTAGCAATTCTTTCTGACCTTTAAAAACTACATTCTATAATCTTCAAATTATATGAGCGAAGGAAAAAAAATCCAATTTTACCTGCCTCCCACCACCAGCCACCCATAGCGGGTTACACTGTTTCTGAGATACTGTGAAACTATTGTACTGTGTCAAACTTGAGTTAACTGTGGTTGTTTGAAATCCAGGCTAAAATTCCCTCATCCTTCAGGGGGTCACTAGGTTCAGTGAGAGGTAGGGATGCTGCAGCTTCAGAGAGTTGAGGTAATGTATGATGTAGCACATTTGACTGGTACATTTAATTTTTTTAATTAAAGAAAAATGGGAAAAGGCTACACACAATAATGGATTCCCTCTTGTATCCTTACTCACAACTCTTTTTTGAGAATTATCAGCACATTTTCCACTTGAATTGTTGCTCAATTAAGTGTCTGACACTAAGACCATCCAAAATTAGCAGTATGAGGTTTCCCTGGGGTTACAAAGTCAGTGGCCAAGGGGTCTATTTGAGATCAATTATTTAAAATTCTTGTATTTCTTGAAATCATCTTTGTTGTTGGATGGAATGTTAATCAGTGCGCATCACATTAGTGCTAATGATTTTACTGTTGATAGTTCAAAGAGTTACCACGTTGAGTCAACCTCATTTCCTATTAATCCACTACTCTGACTGTAAATATTAGTCTCCATGATATTAGTTCTAAGGAACTCATTAATACTAGATATGTGTGAGCAGAGAAACTGGAATATTTCCCTATTTTTCGAAATTACAATATTTTTGGCTGATTTTGAGAATAATGGAATCATGGGCAGTCACTATGCAAGGCAGGTGTTCTATAGCAGCCCTTATTCTAGGTGGAAGTCTCAGAGCCTCAGAGTCAGCACACCCTGCAGCTAACCACAACCCCTACCCTCAGCTGTCCCCGTTTGGAGGGCATCCACTGTTGGCTTTAACCACAGCCCCTACCCTCAGCTGTCCCCATTTGGAGGGCATCCACTGTTGGCTTTAGGGCCATCCATACATGGTTTAAGTTTTTCATCCTTCTTGTGAATCAATTCTTCTTGTCACTTCTTAGATCCACTTGGTGGCTTTCATATTGATTGGCTCTGAGGACCCCATTTTCAGAAGGTTGGGGTGTCTAGTCCTTTTGCCTTTTTCCCACCACTCTTCGGTTCAACCAGAGCACATTGCTGTTAAAAAGATGACTGGTAACAAGACAATACAATCGGTATATAGAAGATATTTGCCATTTTGGAGATGTATTTTTTTTGAAAGCCAACATATTTCCACTTTCCACTAGTTATATGTCTACAAGCTTCTTTCCTCATCATCCCCTTCTTTACCACTTAATTGAAGGCCAATTACAAGCCCATCTCCTACCTCTTTATATAAGCTACCATGTTTTGGTGTCCTTTTGGTGTAGAAAGTTTAATTGTAATGAAACCTAATCCAAGTACCCTTTAAAAGCCACCTATGGGGGTGTGTAATAAAGTGATGTTCCCCCTGGGAGTTTGTATCAACCATTTATTTCTTTGATAGTGTTGAATTATAAATGAACTAAGTGCTTGAACCTTTTTTTTTTTCTAGTCACTCATGGGTTCAAAAACTGCCTATCTTCCTCATGCATGGCGAACATTTCTCTGTGTGGAATTGACTCAGTCTTTCTCCATTTATACTTAGTAACACATCTTCGTTACTTCAGGGTCTCTTCTCTGTAGATGTGGAGTGCAAGAAGGAATACAGCCTCCGTTGTAGGACTTGACTGATACTCTTTGACTTATTGCTACGATTTGAGGCAAATATACCCTTTTTCTTTTGAAATTATCTTCTTTAAACAACTTTTTCTGAGAATTGAGATGGGTACCCCTAAAACGAAAAAGCCAATACTAAAACCCATTTCTGTGCTAAACTGTAGTTATCCAGTTTATAACAAGTAGTAAAAGGATGATTATATTATGTTTATCATATATTTACATATTAAGTAATTAGTTATTGAATATAAAGTTTCAAAGAATGTTCTTATAGAGGAAATGGTACAGAAGTTCGAAAACCTATATTTAGAATATGATTCTGCCATTCATTGGCCTTGAGATCTCAGGCAAGCTTCAATTACCCAATAGCTAAAGTGGGGATAATAGAATTTCTTCTTGAGTTGTCAAGAGGAAACAAACTACTATATGCATTTCTTCTTCTCTTCTCCATCATCAAACTAGCCAATAACTGTGCAATCTAATACAGAACCATTCAAGGGAGAGCTGGAAGAGACCTTTGAGGCCATCTTATCCATCTCCCTTATTTTGAATGTTCTAGTTGTTAAAAATATGCCATGAAATAGAACCTTATGAAGGAGAAGATCAGTGCTAGTATAACTCCTGTAGCAAATAGCTCCCCAGAAAGGCAAAGCTCAAAGTGTTCCAGAAGTTGTCAGTGTGAGTTCCCAAAAGGCACCTGTTTTCTCCTCCCCCTCATCTTCACTCACGTATCTCTGCCAGCATCCCCTCCTGCCCCTCAAGCCTCATGCCTCTCTGCCAGCACCCAGTCAGTCTTTTAATCAGTATGAGGACCTCACCCTTGCATGTGGCTGAAGAATATTCAAGTGAGGAGATGGGCCAGTTACAAGCCCTTCTCCTACCTCTTTA
The DNA here is from genome assembly GCF_003255815.1 of Theropithecus gelada. Lineage (NCBI taxonomy): Eukaryota > Metazoa > Chordata > Mammalia > Primates > Cercopithecidae > Theropithecus > Theropithecus gelada. The sequence goes on along the minus strand of NC_037676.1, from coordinate 39,442,918 downwards.
TGTAAGCTACTGTCTCTTGGTGTCTGGAAGCAGCTAGTGAGGAGAGCCTGAGATCAGTTTTACTCTAGCACAGAAGGAAAAGACATGCTGCTTCGCAACATTTTCCTGCAGGAAGAGCAGAGTTCAACATATGTTCTTATATAGTATTTTATACGTACATGCATATATGCATATAAATATAAATCAACTACAGCACGACCTATTTATTTCGCCATTCTTTCCTGTTCTTTAGTGAGGTGCAGGATGAATAACACAGCTGTGGATGTCTCCCCTTTGTTCCTTTGTCTCATGATAGGAGCCATTTAACTAAACATGAAGCTGGATTTATGACTGCCAGTCTGTTTGAATGGTAATAAATGTCAGACAGACATTGCTGAGTCATAAACTCAGTGAGTTTGAGCCTAACTCACTGCATAAATCAGCTTTTTACACGTTAGCCCCCTGTTCCAGAAAGCTGACTCACCATAAATGGACATGAAGCCCCAATGACCCAGTTTTCCAAAATGACTGCCCTTTGACACCCTAACTTTTCTTTACTGTTGACTGATTAGAATGCTCTGTCTTTCTTCAGAAATTTGCCCTATGATTCAAGTAGTTCTTCACGACATGAATACCAGAGAAGCAGGCATGTGTTTGGTGTGTAGACAGAATCCTCATGATGGGGGTGGACCGTGAATTCCTATGGGTTGGAGCCTGCTTATTTCTGCTTAGTTCTGTGGGAAGCATGATAGGTTTAGTAAGTCCCTGAACCAATGAGAGCCAGTGAGAGAGGTCTGGGAATATACTGTTGCCCTTCTACCTGGAACCTGGGATTCCTGTGCTTTTCAGACTGCTACGTATTCATGTATCTAGCTTTGGTCGGCTTGTACAGTCTTCAACACGTGCTCCAAGTGATGACTGCTCTGTATAGCACTCTACTCCTAGGTACCTTTCCTGGAGCCTGGTTCCTAAATGGAAGTTGTGTTTATTTCGCCAGCCCCCTCAATCTTGATGAGGTGTGCTACCAACTTTTCCCCTGCAGAGGTGAGTTCTGTTCTGGTTAGCTCCTTTATGCCAACGATTCCTAAGCTTCCAACCTTTTTCATGCTAGGAGCCTTCTCATCAACTGTGGACAGGATATTGACAGTCCAGCAAGTAGAGAAAAACAATGGAGGCATGAGTTTATATGGTCTGCACACTTAAAAAAAAAAAAACAAAAACAGCTTCACTGGTTCAGGTATCTGAAGGGATTAAATAAAGTATTCACATAATTAAAAATGAATGTAATTTGAAACTCTGCCTATGAACTGGGAGCATCAAAATGCAGTCAGAAAAAGGAAACTGAAATTTAGGAGACGGTGGCTTTAGCCATGTTCTGCCAGTAGAGAAACTTGGGACTTTGAAAAGCAAGTTACTTTCATTTCTCCAGCCCCAACTTTTTAAGGTAAAACCAGTGGGAGATGGATCTAATGGTCCCAGTTACTGCCTAGCATATTTGAAATCAATGGAATATTAAAGAAAGTAACTGTGCATTTTTACTGCCATACAGTATAACAAAGTAGTATTCCCTGCTTTAAAATAATTTCAGTATTTAAGAATGTGAAATAAAACAACTCAGAAAAGTGAATTTGAACAGATCACATGAGGATAGCACTGATGCTGCCTGCATCAGTAAATGAAATTTTCAATGACTTTGTCTGGAATATTATACTAGCATCAACTCCCAAATGTGCACAGAGAGTTTCTGGAATTTTATCCTGTGCCCTTAGCTTTTACTCTGATGCCATCTCCATGGGCCTCTCATATAATATGGTTTCTGACTCATTTACTTTTCATTATTGTGGATGTGCAATTGTCCAGTATGTCCCTGGTTTCAGTTTACAGTGACAGAGTTGCCTTATTTCTATAACCAAATATGTAAAGCAATTTAAATAATTAAAACAATTTAAAAAAAGAACATTGACTTCCAGATCAAATCCATGTGTAGGTTACAGGGAGCAGAAGGAAAGTTCTCATCCCGGCCACAGTGACAGACTATTCCGCAGCCTAGGTGCTGGTAGAACCATGCATAGGTAGCTATGGTGTTCTGTTGCACAGCAGGGTGAATACAGTTAACAATAATTTATTGTACATTTCAAAATATCTAGAAAAGAGGATTCTGAATGTTCTTACCATGAAGAAATTATAAATGTATGAGATGATGGATGTGTTAATTATTCTGATTTGATGATTACACAATGTATACATGTATTGAAATATCACACTGTACCCCATAAATATATATAGTTATGAAGTGTCAGTAAAACGCTCAACAAATTAGACATAGAAGGAATGTATCTCAACACAATTGAGGTCATATACGACAAACCCACAGCTAATATCATACTGAATGGAAAAATTTTGAAATCTTTTTCTCTAAAATCTGAAACAAGACAAGGATGCCAATTCTCACCACCCTTATTCAAGATAGTACTAGAAGTCCTTGCCAGAGCAATTTGGTAAGAAAAATAAAGGACATTCAAATTGGAAAGAAACAAGTTAAATTGTCCCCATTGGCAGATAACATAATATTATACATAGAAAACACTAAAGACTCCACTAAAAAAATTCAAAACTGATACACAAATTCAGTAAAGTTTCAGGATACAAAATCAACATAGAAAAAGCAGTAGCATTTTATACCTTAATAGTGAACTGTCTAAAGGAGAAATCAAGAAAACAATCCTAGTTGCAATAGTTACAGAAAAAATACATAGATGTAAGTTTAACTAAGGAGATAAAAGATTTCTACACTAAAACTATAAAACATTGACAAAAGAAATTGAAAAGACACAACTTAATGGAACGATAGCCCACACTCATGGATTAAAAGTATTAATATTGTTAAAATGTGCATACTACCCAAAGCAATCTACAGATTCAATGCAATCCCTATCAAAATGCCAATGACATTTTTCGCAGTAATATGAAGTCACTATCTGACTTCAAAATATACTACAAAGCTATAGTAATCAAAACAGCATAGAATTGGCATAAAAATAGACACATGGGTCAATGCAACAGAATAGAGAACCCAGAAATAAATCCACACACTTACAGTCAACTGATTTTTGACAAAGATGCCAAAAACACACAATAGAGAAAGAATACTGTCTTTAATAAATAGTACTAGAAAAATTTGATATTCATATGCAGGATAATGAAACTAGACCCCCTTTTCTCACAATATACAAACATCAACTCAAAATTAATTAAAGAGTTAAATGTAGGACCTGGAATGATAAAACGATTAGAAGAAAACACAGGGGAAACACATCGTGATACTGGTATAGGCAAAGATTTTTTGCATAAGACCCCAAAAGCACAGTCATTAAGGTGAACATAGACAAATGGGTTTACATCAAACTAAAAATCTTTTGCACAGCAAATGATCAACTGCTGTAGATGAAAATACAACCCACAGAATAGGAGAAAATATTTGCAAACTATGCATCTAACAAGAAGTTAATATTCAGAATATATAAAGAACTCAAACAACTCAATAGCAGAAAAACAATATAATTTAAAAATGGGCACAGGCCGGGCATGGTGGCTCATGCCTGTAATCCCAGCAGTTTGAGAGGCTGGTGGATTACAAGGTCAGGAGATCGAGACCATTCTGGCTAACACGGTGAAACCCCGTCTCTACTAAAAAATAGAACAAATTAGCGAGGCGTGGTGGTGGGCGCCTGTGGTCCCAGCTACTGGGGAGGCTGAAGTAGGAGAACGGCATGAACCCAGGAGGTAGAGCTTACAGTGAGCCGAGATCGTGCCACTGAACTCCAGCCTGGGCAACAGAGTGAGACTCCATCTCAAAAGAAAAAAAAAAAAAAAAAAGGCTTAATACCTGGATAGATAGCTCTTAAAATAAGACTTACAGATGGCTAACAAGTGGATTTGGAGAAAGGGGAACTCTTATATCCCGTTGGTAGGAATGTAAATTAGTACAGCCATTATGGAAAACAGTATGTAGGATCCTCAAAAAATTAAAAATAGAATTACCATATGACCCAGCCATCCCATTCCTGACTATATTCCCAAAGGATTTGAAATTATATGTCAAAGAGATGACTGTACCCCCGTTTATTGCAGCACTATGCACAGTAGCCAAGAGAAGGAATCAACCTAAATGTCTATCAATGAATGAATGGATGAAAAAAAAATGTGATATACAGGCATACCTCATTTTATTGCACTTCACTTTATTGTACTTTGCAGATACTGTGATTTTTATAAATTAAAGGTTTGTGTCAACCCTGTGCAGAGCAAGTCTATCAGTACCATTTTTTTCCAACAGCATTTGCTCACTTTGTGTCTTTGTGTCAGCGTTTTTTAGTAATAAAGTATTTTTTAAGTAAGAGATGTACATTTGTTTAGACATAATGTTATGACACACTTAATAGACCACAGTATAGTATAAACATAACTTTTATATTCACTCAGAAACCAAAAAAAAAAAAAATGTGTCACTTGCTTTATTGTGATGGACTGGAATGAACTGGCAGTATATGAGGTATGTCCATATGTACATAATGGAATACTATTTGGTCATGAAAAAGAATGAAATTCTGTCATTTGCAGCAACATGGATGAACCCAGAGGACATTTTATTATGTGCAATAAACTAGGCACAGAAATACAAATACCCCATAGGATCTCATTTACAAGTGGAATCTAAATAATTTAACCTCATAGAAATAGAGAGTAGAATGATGGTTACCAGAGGATGGAGATGGTCGGAGGAAGGGGGAATAGAAAGAGAGATTAGTCAATGGGTGCACAGTCACAGCTAGACAGGAGGAATAATTCCTGGTGTTCTTTCTACATTAAGGTGACTATGGTTAACAATTTTATATTGCATGTTTCAAAATAGCTAGAAGAGGGGACTTTAAATACTCTCACCACAAAGAAATGATAAATGTTTGAGGTGATGGATATGCTAATTACCCTGATTTGATTTTTACACAATGTACACGTGTATCAAAACACCACACTGTATCCCATAAATATGTGCAACTATTATGTATCAATTGAAAGCAAAATAAAAAAACAAAATTAAAAAACCCACAGATGTGTAGCCACTAATCTTTAATAGGAGTCAGTCATCACCACTGGCCTCTGTGAGTACAGCCCAAACAGAAAGTTCTGCTTCTAACTCCTGGCCCCTGAGCCAGAGAGAAACAGTACATGCCGGAGAGCTCTTTGAAAAATGAGGCAGGATCCCTTAGCCTGGTTGGAGGCATGCTAACAAACGTCTGTATGAGAAACAGAAGAGGCTGGGGCTGTCTCTTTTCACATCAGAAGCTGCAGTTGGGAGCAGGGCAAGGGGAATGGAGCCTTCTCCATCACTGAGCACAGTGCTGGAGTGGCTTCCAGGCTCCCACCCCTTCGGATCAATTCCATTTAAATCTACCCACTATTGAAAAATGTGAAATCATCGTCTGCTTTTGTGGAGAACACCCACTTGGTGCTGGATGGGACAAAGGGAACAATGGGGATAGGGCTTTGGAACACAGCACAGTGCAGAGAATTGCTCCGGTAATAACACCAACCCCGCAACGGATGAATGCTCACTGCAGGGAAAAATTCTGGTATAATAATGGTTGTTAGGATGGAGAATGTAAATAACAGAGAGTTTAAATTGAATATTTGAAAACACTGAGATCCTGTGAGTGTGCATTGAATTTTTGTGTTAAAAGAGAGCTTTATTTAAACAGAAGGCCCGCAAAGGCCTCAAAAACATCCCTCATTTCACTTAGTAGGGGAAATATTTTCTGTTTCTCACAGTTGGAAATGACAGATACTGTCTCCTATGTGGAGTAAAAAAAGTCCCTTGGAAGGAGATGTTTTAGGTGATTACTTAAGCCAATTTGCTTCTAAAATGACAAGATTGGCAAACTGCCCATTGTCACATTGCCATATCAAATGATGATAATGTTCCCGAGGGATATTAAGGCACTATGTGAGTTGTACTTCCTGGGTAGGGGAGAGGACTGGCTCCTTCCTGGCAGGGAGGAGAGGGCTGGCTTCTGCAAAACTGTTGTAGCTCAGCAAAGATTCTAGATTGCGGTAGGAGAGGGTAGGAAAAGGAGGAGGATGGAAAAGTAGAATTCAAGGAAAATCAGGGCTTCAGGAAAAAGGAAAAGTGTGAGTTTTCAGACATTTCTTTAGACATTCTACTTGATACTCATATAAAGAAGGTAAGTTGAAAACTGACCTTTCTTGTGTCACCTAGACTGGGGACAGGTCAGCAGTTTGCATGATGCCCGCAGGTGACCTTCAAGATATCCCCCTGACCTCCCGCCATTGTTTATAAAAAGCTCGGGCACCAGAGTTCTAGTTTCATTTCTGCCACGAACTCTGAGACTCTGGGAAAGACCTTTTCTGAGCCTCACCTTTCTAGTCTATAAAATGTAGGATTTGGCCGGGCACAGTGGCTCATGCCTGTAATCCCAGCACTTTGGGAGACCAGGGCAGGTGGATCATGAGGTCAGGAGTTCGAGACCAGCCTGGCCAACATGGTGAAACCACATCTCTGCTAAAAATACAATAATTAGCTGGGTGTGGTGGCATGTGCCTGTAGTCCCAGCTGCTCTGGAGGCTGAGGCACGAGAATTGTTTGAACCTGGGAGGCAGAGGTTGCAGTGAGTGGAGATCGCGCTACTGCACTCCAGCCTGGACAACAGAGCGAGACTCCATCTCAAAAAAAAAAAAAAGTAGGATTGGTGTGAGATGATCCATAAGGTATTTGTTTTGGTCAGTCATTCCAGCTCATCCTCCTACCTGTTCTCTAGATATATCAGAAAAACCATCAAATCAAGCCCTGACTTCTCTGCAAAACAAACTGAGAGGGTTGGCTAACTCACTCTGTTTGATGTTAACTTTCTGCCTCAAGTGTACAAACTTTCTCTGAACAAGACCTTCTAGGAGATGCTGAGGGAATCTTCTGGTTACTGATCATTGCCAATCTTCAGTGGAAATCTATTGCCATGAGGCACTGCCTTGGAATAATGAGACTTGTCACATCTTCTTCCCAAGTGAAATACCCAGAGACCTAAACGTCATACATCAGCAGAAACAAACACACAGCTGAGTCTGGATGGAAACTAAGGTGACTGACCAAATGGCAAGGACTCGCGACAGCAAGAATTGCTTGAAGGACCATTGAGTGATTTCCAAAACAAGCTTGCAAACTCTAGTGGGATTTAGGAGCGTTCCCATCCAGTGGAGCACAATCTGAATGTGGATAAGGGGAAAGGACCACATGGCCAGGCAAACATTGCCAGGAAGAGGCTGAAAAGAGACAGACTAGAATGTAGCCATCTGAGTAAAACACACATCAAGAGCTGGTCAGCACAGGAGGTGAGCAGCCGGGGGTTTGTCATGGCTTTCAGCTGGTGCTTTAGGGACTGCATCAAAAAGAGGACCCAGGTTGGATGAATCTGGAGGAGGCAGCAGTTGGCTACAACCTGACAGCCCTGGACTGAGCAGGTGCTGAGCAAGAGTGAAAGCCAGGAGAGAGCACACATGCAGCAACAAGGCAGAGACTTAGAAGCCAGAAAAAAGAACAGAAGCCAGAAAAAAGCACCTCACTCGAGGTGCCAAGAGGCAGAGCCAAGTAGACAAACCTAGAACAGGGGCACCAAGAGCGGAATCAGCTCCCCAAACATCCACAAAGTCTGCCTGATTGTTGGATGCTACTCTAAATTTATTTCAGTTTTCTCCACCGGTAGCTGTTGGTGATAGGACAAACATCCGATTTCTGTTCCAATCCATCATGGCCAGAATAGTCAGGTTAGCCATGGCATTCAGTCATTGAGATGCAGGGATTATATGGGTAATACAGGATCTGGCTCAGCGGGCCTGAAGCTGCTGCTGAATAAGGCCCTCGCAAGATATTGGCTTAGAGAATTTGGGGAACAGAGACTGCAGCCAAGAGAGGCAGGTGGATATAGGCTGCCTGTAAGTGTTGTGAAAAAAACAACTCCCCAAACTCATTAAGCCAAAGGGAAAAGTTGAACTGGGAACTGAGTGGCCAAACCTGCCTCCCCCTTTTGGTTCCTAAATAAGATGGCTACAAGACGAAAAGCTACACGCCTCCGCCATATTTTGTCTACAAGGAAATTCCAGTGAGCAGCAAGATATTTGCCTTAAGATGTTTCTATTAAAATTTCCCATGGTAATAGAAATTGATAGCTTACCTTTACAGGTGCAGTCACCCCAACCCACCAGACATAAATGCGTATCTGATTGTTCCCCTGCCCCATTTTGTTCATGGTATCTTACGTTAAAAAAAAAAAAAAAAAAAAAAAAGCAGATTCATCATGCTTGAACCCAGGAGGCAAAAGTTGCAGTGAGCTGAGATCACTCCACTGCACTCCAACCTGGGCAACAGAGGGAGAATTCATCTAAAAAAAAAAAAAAAAAAAAAATTGCAGATTCACTAAGCCAGACAAAGGCAGGAAGGACCATTTTTCCCTACCCCCTCCTATCTGAAAATCATGTACTTCTTCATATCCCGCGCATTTCCCCTTTAAATTTGGAGCCCTCAAAATCATCTTCGGAGAAAGGAATAGACCTGTCTCCCCGGCCTGCATCTTTGACTTTGGCAAATAAATGTTCTAAAATGATTGAGACTTGTCATTTTTCTGCATTGACAGTGTTAACATAGGCTCTTTGATCTACTTGCAAATTAACACCCAAAGGAAGGGTTATTTGGGGGCACAAGTCATGCTATTGCAGATGTAGTTTCAATGCATTTCAGAAGCGAAAAATACAGTTTATAAACATTCTCACAGGTTAAGGAGAAACCTGTGTTTGTCACAGACTTAAAGTTCTAATTAGAAGTGCAATTGCTAATCACATCATTGGTATTTGAGTTTACGTGCATAGAAAAATGTAATTTGCTTATTGTACTGAGAGGCTGTACTAGAGTAATGTGAAGCTCTCAAAAACATAGATGAAAGTGCTGTTTATCTGATTAAAGGCCAATGTGTTCTGCTCGTCACCAAAAAATAACTTATCATGTTAATTTTCTCTGGTAGTTTACTAAATATGCCAGGCTGGTTCAAGCCACAGCATGAGTCAGCCAATACTCTTAAGGATCTAAAGGTTTTAAACCACTTTTGGAATATCTACCCTTTTCCTTCAGAAAAACTCTGCCTCAAATCTCTAGAAATAAATGAAATCAAATCACTCTATGGGCTGGAACATTTCTACAAATGTTTGTTCTTCACACATTTGTAGAAAGCTATAGATCATCCATGGACTCTTTCAGTGAGGAAAGTCTGCTAATCATAGTAGCTTTGGTAAAAGAAAATTATTTAGACCTCATTAACCCTCCTCTAAAAGTGAGTGAAAATGACTTCTGTGAGAGACAGAAGGGAAAAACTGGTTATTTCCATCCATTTGCTGAAGTAATTGTTTTCTTGGAAATACGAAGGCCATCAGATGTGTAATGCAGATGATAGACGTGAGAAGTAATTAACAAAATTATAACTAAGACATACCTATTGAATTTGGTCAGATTCTCTTAAAAATGAATCAGAGAGAATGAAAGTCTTATTCATAGGCATGTGCAAAAAAAAAAAAAAAAAAAAGAACAAAGGCATAACTTCATTGGCAGTGCCAAGAGGCTGAGCCAAGTAGACAAAGCAAGCCCCACCTAGAACAGGGATACCCAGAGTGGAACCAGCTCCCCAAACATCCTTCTCTAAGGATAGACCCTTGCAACATCACTGCTCCCTTTAGATTCCAATGTCCTTGGAGTGTACCATTTATAGCTGACTAAAAGGAGGCAAAGAAAGGTGGATAGCTTGCCTGAAGTCCCAGCTGCTAGTGCAGGATTAGGGCCAGACTATGGGTGTGAGGTCACTCTGTAAATATGGTGCTTGGTGCTTCTCAAAGTCGAGCTGGGGTTGAAATGACATAGGACTCATATCACAGCTCAGCATCTCTCTACCCTAGTCAGGCCCCGAGAATGCTTTATGTGTCCCTAAGGTTTGAGAACTCATGACCCACGCCCCCTGCAAAAAAACCCAAAGAATATACTAGGCTCCAAAATGTTTGTTATCCTTAACCAATGATGGTTTAACCTGCAACCTCAGTTTATATTTCCAAAAGAAGGTGAGAGACAGTACCTGTTCACAAATATATCAGTAGATACTTATTCTTGCTTACCTGAACATTCTTTTTATGAAGTACAGCAGTTTGTACACACTGTAAACATACTGAACATCCCAGAAATGTAGTAGGTAAACTCTTCCATTCACACTGGCTTTAAACCAATGTACTACTGTGGGCTTATACAATACTGTTTCTGTAGCCATTCCATTTTGCTGAGTCCTGCAAAAACTCCCACCCATCTCCTGAGGTCCATTTGGTCCTTTTCTTATTCATAACTTTTCTTGGTCATTGCTGCTATACTGTATGTTTTGCAAGTTGCACAATTATCTCTGACCTCCAGAATCATTGCAACAGTCCAATGGTTCATTTCCATAATCACATGAAGTATCTGTCATGCCAAAAAATCCACTTTTAATTTTTTTCTGAGTTAACTTAATGTTTTAAAATCCTAATAAAATATTCCTTGGTGTTGGTGCATTCCACACCTTCTCCTCTGGTATTTATTGGGCCTGCTGAGCTTTATGATATTTGTGAAACACTTCAATACTAAGTTCAAATGTAACAATTCAACTAACAGAACCAACAAAGATGATGCCTAGGCTACACTGTATGAACATAAGACTGCATATTTTCGTGGCAACCTCATCAGATGCTCTTTTTTCTTGTGTGTATCCCTACTTATTCCTCTGCAAATTACTATTTAAAAGTCAGGAAACAGGAAAGTTTTAGTACCTGAGTTATACCCAGCAAAAAATTGGCCCTGAGCTATTTGTTAGCTGTTCAAAGAGTATGCAAAGCTATCTCACACTGCCCTATCTGGGGCCAGGGTCCCACCAACTGGTATTAGGATGTACCCCGAATGCTGCCAGTGATTAGCTACTTGAGTATCCCTGGAATTGTTCTCATGAACAGAACTGGGCCCTGTCCTGGAACCAGTGAGAAGGTAGGAGGTTGGAACAGCAATTCCCCTCCACCAACACCCAGCCATTCCTCCTTTCCCACATAAACACTCTTCCTGTGGGAATATGCTGAGCTCTAGCTGCCTAACACCACCTTCCACCCCACCATATCCTGGGTCTCCTGGGCATCCTGAGAATCTCTGTTACCATCCCCACTATGGAATTTAGAAGAAGGGAGGGAATTCTCCCTAACAGCCATCTGAACGAAGGCCAGCTCTTGACTTTTTTCCGCCAATTCTTTTGTTTTGGACAGAATTTAAAGAATGACACCAGCTCAGCCCACGCTTTTTCTCATCTGCTATTTGCATTTTCAAAGTTTCACCTCTGTGCAGTCATCTAAGATCTAAGACCAGATGTCTCATTTCCTCATCTATAATTTAGGAATAATAATACCTCTTTTAAAATACAGTTGTGGAACCATTCCGGGACAAGATGGCCAAATAGGAACTCCGGTCTGCAGCTCCCAGTGAGATCAATGCAGAAGGTGGGTGATTTCTGCATTTCCAACTGAGGTACCCAGCTCATCTCAACGAGACTGATTAGACAGTGGGTGCAGCCCATGGAGGGCAAGCTAAAGCAGGGTGGGGCCTTGCCTCACCCAGGAAGCACAAGGGGTTGGGGAACTCCCTACTCTAGCCAAGGGAAGCCACAAAGGACTGTGCTGTGAGGGATGGAGCACTCTGGAGCAGACACTATGCTTTCTCATGGTCTTCATAACCCTCAGACTAGGAGCTTCCCTCTAGTGCCTATGCTACCAGGGCCCTGCATTTCAGGCACAAAACTGGGTAGCCGTTTGGGCAGATGCCAAGCTAGCTCAAGCTAGCTGCAGGAGGTTTTTTGCATACCCCAGTGGCACCTTGAATGCCAGTGAGACAGAACCGTTCACTCCCCTGGACAGGGGGCTGAAACCAGGGAGCCAAGTGATCTAGCTCAGTGTATCCCATCTCCACAGAGCCCAGCAAGCTAAGATCCACTGACTTGAAATTCTCACTGCCAGCACAGCAGTCTGAAATCAACCTGGGATGCTCCAGCTTGGTGGGGGCATGGGTGTCTGCCATCACTAAGGCTTGAGTAGGCAGTTTTCCTGTCACAGTGTAAACAAAGCCACTGGGAAGTTCGTGCTAGGCAGAGCCCACCACAGCTCGTCAAAGCCTCTGCAGCCAGGCTGCTTCTCTAGATTCCTCCTCTCTGGGCAGGGCATCTCTGAAAGAAAGGCAACAGCCCCAGTCAGGGGCTTATAGATAAAACTCCCATCTCCCTGGAACAGAGCACCTGGGGGAAGGGGTGCCTGTGGGTGCAGCTTCAGCAGACTTAAATGTTCCTGCCTGTTGGTTCTGAAGAGAGTAGCGGATCTCCCAGCACAGCACTTGAGCTCTGCTAATGGACAGACTGTCTCCTTAAGTGGGTCCCTGACCCTGTGCCTCCTGATGGGATGACACCTCCCAGCAGGGGTCGACAGACACCTCATAGAGGAGAGCTCCAGATGACACTTGGCAGGTGCCCCTCTGGGACAAAGCTTCCAGAGGAAGGAGCAGGCAGCAATCTTTTCTGTTCCACAACCTCCACTGGTGATACCCAGGCAAACAGGGTCAGGAACAGAACCCCAGCAAACACCAGCAGACCTGCAGCAGAGGAGCCTGACTGTTAGAAAGAAAACTAACAAACAGATAGCAATAGCATCAATATTAACAAAAAGGACGACCATGCAAAAACTCCATCCAAAGGTCACCAACAGCAGAGACCAAAGGAAGATAAATCCACGAAGATGAGGAAAAACCAGTGCAAAAAGGCTGAAAATGCCAAAAACCAGAATACCTCTTCTCCTCCAAAAGATCACAACTCCTTGCCAGCAAGGGAACAAAACTGGACGGAGAATGAGTTGGATGAATGGACAGAAATAGACTTCACAAGGTAGGTAATAACAAACTCCTTTGAGCTAAAGGAGCATGTTAAACCCAATGCAAGAAAGCTAAGGACCTTGATAAAAGGTTAGAGGAATTGCTAACTAGAATAACCAGTTTAGTGAAGAACATAAATGACTTGATAGAGCTAAAAAACACAGCATGAGAACTTCGTGAAGCATACGCAAGTATCAACAGCCAAACTGATCAAGTGGATGAAAGGATATCAGAGATTGAAGGTCAACTTAATGAAATAAAACGTGAAGACAAGATTAGAGAAAAAAAGAATGAAAATGAATGAACAAAGCCTCCAAGAAATATGGGATTATGTGAAAAGACCAAACCTACGTTTGATTGGTGTACCTGAAAGTGATGGGGATAATGGAACCAAGCTGTAAAACACATTTCAGGATATTATCCAGGAGAACTTCCCCAACCTAGCAAGACAGGCCAATATTCAAATTCAGGAAATACAGAGAACACCACAGAGATAATCCTCCAGAAGAGCAACCTCAAGACACATAATCATCAGATTCACCAAGGTTGAGATGAAGGAAAACAATGTTAAGGGCAGCCAGAGAGAAAAGTTGGGTTACCCACAAAGGGAAGCCCATCAGACTAACAGCAGATCTCTCTTCAGAAAACCTATAAAGCCATAAGAGAGTGAGGACCAATATTCAACATTATTAAATAAAAGAATTTTCAACCCAGAATTTCATATCTAGCCAAACCAAGCTTCAAAAGTGAATGAGAAATAAAATCCTTTACAGACAAGCAAATGCTAAGGGATTTTGTCATCACCAGGCCTGCCTTACAAGAGTTCCTGAAGCAAGCACTAAATATGGAAAGGAAAAAACGATACCAGCCACTGCAAAAACAAACCAAAATGTAAAGACCATCAACAATATGAAGAAACTGCATCAACTAATGGGCAAAATAAGCAGCTAGCTTCATAATGACAGGATCAAATTCACACATAATAATATTAACCTTAAATGTAAATGGGCTAAATCCCCAAATAAAAGGCACAGACTGGCAAATTGGATAAAGAGTCAAGACCCATTGGTGTGCTGTATTCAGGAAACCCATCTCACATGCAAAGACACACATAGGCTCAAAATAAAGGGATGGAGGAAGATTTACCAAGCAAATGGAAAGAAAAAAAAAAAAAGCAGAGTTTGCAATCCTAGTCTCTGATAACACAGATGTTAAACCAACAAAGATCAAATAAGACAAAGAAGGCCATTACATTATGGTAAAGGGATCAATGCAACAAGAAGAGCTAACTATCCTAAATATATATGCACCCAACACAGGAGCACCCACATTCATAAAGCAAGTTCTTATAGACTTACAAAGAGATTTAGACTCCCACACAATGATAGTGGGAGACTTTAATATCCCACTGTCAATATTGGACAGATTGATGAGACCGAAAATGAACAAGGATATCCAGTAACTGAACTCAACTCTGGACCAAGCAGATCAAATAGTCATATACAGAACTCTTGGCTCCAAATCAACAGAATATACATTCTTCTCAGCACCACATAGTACTTATTCTAAAATTGACCATGTAATTGAAAGTGAAACACTCTTCAGCAAATGCAAAAGAATGGAAATCATGACAAACAGTCTCTCAGACCACAGTACAATCAAATTAGAACTCAGGATTAAGAAACTCACTCAAAACCGCACAACTACACAGAAACTGAACAACCTGCTTCCGAATGACTACTGGGTTAAAAAAAAAACGAAATTAAGGCAGAAATAAATAAACCAATGAGAACAAAGACATAACGTACCAGAATCTCTGGGACACAGCTAAAGCAGTGTTTAGAGGGAAATTTATAGCACTAAATGCCCACAGGAGAAAGTGGGAAAGATCTAAAATCGACACCTTAACATCACAATTAAAAGAACTAGAGAAACAAGAGCAAAGAAACTCAAAAGCTAGCAGAAGATAAGAAATAATTAAGATCAAGCAGAACTGAAGGAGATAGAGACACAAAACACCCTTCAAAAAATCAGTGACTCCAGGAGCTGATTTTTTGAAACTATTAACAAAATAGATAGACTGCTGGCCAGACTAATAAAGAAGAAAAGAGAGAAGAAGCAAATAGACACAATAAAAAATGATAAAGAGGAAATCACCACTGATCTCATAAAAATAAAAACTACTGTCAGAGAATACTATAAAATCCTCTATGCAAATAAACTAGAAAATCTAGAAGAAATGGATAAATTCCTGGAAACATATGCCCTCCCAAAACTAAACCAGGAAGAAGTTGAATCCGTGAATAGACCAATAACAAGTTCTGAAAGTGAGGCAGTAACTAATAGCCTACCAACCAAAAAATGCCCAGGACTAGAGGGATTCACAGCCAAATTCTACCAGAGGTACAAAGAGGAGGTGGTGCCATTCCTTATTAACTGATTCCAAACAATAGAAAAAGAGGGAATCCTCCCTAACTCATTTTATGAGGTCAGCATCATCCTGATACCAAAACCTGGCAGAGACACAACAAAAAAAGAAAATTTCAGGCCAATATCACTGATGAACATTGATGTGAAAATTCTCAATAAAATACTGGCAAACCAAATCCAGCAGCACATCAAAAAACTTGTCCATCACGATCAAGTTGGCTTCATCCCTGGGATGCAAGGTTGGTTCAACGTAGGCAAATCAATAAACATAATCCATCACATAAACAGAACCAATGGCAAAAACCACATGATTATCTCAATCGATGCAGAAAAGACCTTTGATAGAATTCAACACCCATTCATGCTAAAAACACTCAGTAAACTAGGTGTTGATGGAACATATCTCAAAATAATAAGAGCTATTTATGACAAACCCACAGCCAATATCATACTGAATGAGCAAACCTGGAAGCATTGCCTTTGAAAACCGGCACAAGACAAGGATGCCCTTTCTCACCACTCCTATTCAACATAATATTGGAAGTTCTGGCCAGGGCAACCAGGCAAGAGAAGAAAAAAAGTATTCAATTAGGAAAAGAGGAAGTCAAATAATCTCTGTTTGCAGATGAATGATTATATATTTAGAAAACCCCATCATCTCATCCCAAAAATTCCTTAAGCTGATACGCAACTTCAGCAAAGTCTCAGGATACAAAATCAATGTGCAAAAATCACAAGCACTCCTATACACCAATAATAGACAAACAGAGGGCCAAATCATGAGTGAACTCCCATTCACAATTTCTACAAAGAGAATAAAATACCTAGAAATACAACTTACAAGGGATGTGCAAGGAGAAGTACAAACCACTGCTCAAGGAAGTAAGAGAGGACAGAAACAAATGGAAAAATATTCCATGCTCATAGATAGGTAGAATCAATATTGTGAAAATGACCATACTACCCAAAGTAATTTATAGATTCAATGCTGTTCCCATCAAACTACAATTGACTTTCTTCACAGAATTAGAAGCTACTTTAAATTTCATATGGAACCAAAAAAGAGCCTGTATAGCTAAGACAATCCTAAGCAAAAAGAATAAAGCTGGAGGCATCACACTTCCTGACTTCAAACTATACTACAAGGCTACAGTAACCAAAACAGCATAGTACTGGTACCAAAACAGACATGTAGAGCAATGGAATAGAACAGAAGCCTCAGAAATAACACTACACATCTACAACAATCTGATCTTTGACAAACCTGACAAAAACAATCAATGGGGAAAGGATTCCCTATATAATAAATGGTGTTAGGAAAACTGGCTAGCCATATGCAGAAAACTGAAACTGGAACCCCTCCTTACACCTTATTCAAAAATTAACTCAAGATGGATTAAAGATTTAAACCTAAGACCTAAAACCATAAAAACCCTAGAGGAGAACCTAGGCAATATCATTCAGGACATAGGCATGGGCAAAGACTTCAAGACTCAAACACCAAAAGCAATTGCAACAAGAGCCAAATTGACAAATGGGATCTAATTAAACTAAAGAGCTTCTGCACAGCAAAAGAAACTATCATCAGAGTGGACAGGCAATCTACAGAATGGGAGAAAATTTTTGCAATCTACCCATCTGACAAAGGGCTAATATCCAGAATCTGCAAGGAACTTAAACAAATATACAATTAAAAAAAATCTCATCAAAAAGTGGGCAAAGAATATGAACAGACACTTCTCAAAAGAAGACATTTATGCAGCCAACAAACATATGAAAAAAAGTTCATCATCAATGGTCATTAGAGAATTGCAAATCAAAACAACGAGGAGATACCATCTCAAGCCAGTTAGCATGGCAATCATTAAAAAGTCAGGAAACAACAGGTGCTGGAGAGGATGTCGAGAAATAGGAGCGCTTTTACACTGTTGGTGGGAGTGTAAATTAGTTCAACCATTGTGGAAGACAGTGTGGTGATTTCTCAACGATCTAGAACTAGAAATACTATTTGACCCAGCAATCCCATTACTGGTTATATACCCAAAGGATTATAAATCATTCTACCATAAAGACACATCCACACATATGTTTATTGCAGCATTATTCACAATAGCAAAGACTTGGAACCAACCCAAATGCCAATTAATGTTAGACTGGATAAAGAAAATGTGGCACATATATACCATAGAATACCATGCAGCCATAAAAAAGAATGAGTTCATGTCCTTTGCAGGGACATAGATGAAGCTGGAAATCATCATTCTCAGCAAACTATCGCAAGGACAAAAAACCAAACACTGCATGTTCTCACTTATAAGTGGGAGTTGAACAACGAGAACATATGGGCACAGGGAGGGGAACATCACACACAAGGGCCTGTCGGGGGGTGAGAGCTAAGGGGAGGGACAGCATTAGGAGAAATACATAATGTAGAAGACGAGTTGATGGGTGCAGCAAACCACCATGGCACATATATACCTACGTAACAAACCTGCATGTTCTGCACATGTATCCCAGATCTTAAAGTATAATAATTTTAAAAAATACAGTTGTGAAGATTCCATCAAATAGTACTTGTAAAAAGTGCTTAGTACCACTATATTCTCACCAAAAGTATTTCAAAATGATTTGGTCATAAGTGTCACAACTACTATATGTATGTTATGAATAATATTTCTTTTTTTTTTTTTTTTGAAACGGAGTCTCACTGTGTCACTAGGCTGGAGTGCAGGGGCATGATCTTGGCTCACTACAACCTCTGTCTCCCGGATTCAAACAATTCTCTGCTTCAGCTTCCCAAGTAGCTGGGAGTACAGGTGCTTGCCATCATGCCCAGATAATTTTTGTATTTTTAGTAGAGACTAAAATATTGGCCAGGATGGTCTCAATCTCTTGACCTCATGATCCATCCACCTCATCCTCCCAAAGTGCTGGGATTACAGGCATGAGCCACCGCACGTGGCCATGAATAATATTTCTATCATTGTGAACTAAACTTCTGTGTTGATTAATAGTTCATGCCTTATTTTGTATTGTTAAGATGACCCCTCCTTCTTTTCTTAAATTTTACTTTAATCTTTGCTCAGTGTCCCCAGCTTGTAGCTTCCTGTGTTAATTTAATTTAGATGTGTCTCCTGTAAAAGTATGTTACTTGGTTTTGTTGTGTTTTCATTTTTGTTTTAATCCTTACTGAGAGTCTTTGTCATTTACCAGAAAAACTAAGCCATTATAGACCTTGGCTTTCCTAGAACATTTAGTCTAAAGTTGTTTTGCTTTGTGTTTTTGTGTGTTACCTTCCTTTTCTTTTGTACTTTGTTATAGATGCTATGTTTCTTCTCTTTTTCTCTAGAAATTTGTAATTTAAATAAAATTTCAATTGTTTAATGGTTATCTTTAAGTTTTTTGAAGAATATATTTAAAACTATATTTCTTAAATTTTAAAGTTAAAAAATCAAGTATCATTTAATTTTATCTTATATGAATTTAAGAAATCAGTATGATTTAGGTCAAAATTGTCTCATCCTCTTATTCTCTTTCAAGAAAACCCTAATGTGAACATTGCTCAATTGTGTTCTGAGATCTAATATACAGTAGAAGTATAAGTCCGGTCTGATATTGTATTAACAATATTTTAAACACAAAGTGGTTTTTTTGTTTTTGTTTTTTTGTTTTTTTGTTTTTTTCATGTAGCAAGAAGTTGAGAGGTGAGTAATCCAGGAACAGTAGAGCTGCTTCAAGGATGTCTTCAAAAATTCATATTCTCACATAACTGGATTTCCAGCCACTTGGGAGGCTCAGGCAAGAAGATTGCTTGAGCCCAGGAGTTTGAGGCTGCAGTGAGCTATGATGGTGCCACTGCACTCTAGTGTGGGAGACAGAGTGAGACTCTGTCTCTTAAAAAAAAAAAACCCAAAAATCCAGATTCTGAGTGTCCTTCTCTGTTTTTCATCATTGTATTTCTGGCTGGATTTTTTGACGTGGGAATGCAAGATCAATAAGGCATATTTCTTGCTTTCAGGATGCTCACAAATTACTGTGTACAGTGGATAAAACATGGCCATAAATTCGTTGACATTCCTCCCATCAATATGTGGAATTGGTGTCCCCTCTTTTTGAGGCTTTGACCACTAGAATATGGCAGATATGATATGGTGCCAGTTTCAGGCCTTATAGATCGGCAATTTCCAGTGCCTTTCTTTGACAGAACTCTGAGCCACAAATAAGAAGTCTGACCACTCTGTTGGAGAGATCATAGAGAGATTGTGAAGCTGCATAAGAAGGAAGAGGCTCCCAGCAGAACACAGCCTCCCAGCCTTCCCCACTAAGTGCAGACATGTGAGTGAAACTGCCTGAACTTGCCAGATAGACCCATCACCAGCTGAATACCTCAAGTGAGCCAGTGGACCCCACATGGAGCAAAGGATTCTCTTGACAAGCCTTACCTGATTTCCTGATCCATTTCATTGTGAGATGAAATAAAATGGCTATGTTAAGCCACTCAGTTTTGGAGTAGTTTGTTACACAGAAATAGATTACCAAGAGATAAGTGCATATAAATGACAATTCTAAAACAATATAAAAGGTTAGTGGTAGCTGCTTAGGAGAATAGATGTCAATGACAAATTAAGTAATTGTAATAATAGGCACCTGTTTCTAACAAACGATAAGCTTAAAATCTACATTTATGTATAACTTTTTCAATTTTATTTATTTCTGTAATTATTAACCAGGTCTCTTTTAGTAGCAGGTGGCAGTTATAAAATTCAGCGGAACCGAAAGGAGAACTTAATGGGCTTCAGGATTGACAAGAAGAAATTCTAGGTAGGGCCCAGGAAACTGGGCCTGCACCTTCTCGACCTTTCTTCATCACTAGTCTGCCCTGCTCATCTCACACAACAGGCAGCCTGTCTTCATGGAGATGAGAGGAGAAGCTGACTGTGGACAGCCCCAGCAGAATAACTTGTTCTTCTCCACTTGGTATTTGTATAAATGATCTTGGGAAGACTGCCCAGGCCTGGCTCTGCCCATTACCATGGACTGAGGTTTAAGATGTAGGGTCTGTAAGATGAAAGAGACTTGGAAAAATCATGGAAATAGTTTAAATCAGTGCTGAGCAATTACTATTATTCCCAGGGAGCTGCTGTTCTTGAACTTACAAATTCAGAAGACGCTCCAGAAAAGAAACGCTTAAAAATAAACAAAATCTAATGTCATGCAGTTCATCATTACTTGGAAAATGAAAGTTTTAGGGTATATTAGAATTATTATTAAGTTCCTACTCAGTGCAAATCACAGTGCAGATTCTAAGCAAGATTTAAAATGAAGGATTTGACCTGAAGAATTTTCTGATCTAATTTTATCACATTACATAAAAGTTTAAGTTTTAGCCATCATAAAAGATATAAATATGAAAAATGATAGCCCATTTTAGACCAATTTGTGAATATTGTTAAAAATGTAGTTTTATGAAGGGTTCAAGATGTGATTACCTTGCATAGTCTGTGAAAAAAAATGCTGGTGAGGCTACACTGCCCTTATTTTAATAAGAAAAAATGATCTTATTGATGGAATACTGAATACTGAGAAAAAAATTGACATCCCTTCAAACATATTAGTATTTTAGTTACCTTATTACTGTATTACTTTAAAAGTATCTTTACCATTTTAAGAAAGATCCTGTTCTTTATAACCAGTAAGAGATTGAAGATGAGAGCAAGCTCTGTGCTTTTACCCATAGGCATTGCCCATTGGGTATGGCACTGGGGCACCTTACAAAAATATTGATGTTTGCTATTCTGTCATATTTCCTCTACTTTTTCTTTGGGTTTGGTAGAAGAGAGATAGGTTTATCTGAAAACTCTTGGAGTTTTTGACTGACTACTGAGATGCAAAACTTGTATTAAGATATGTCTGGCTCGGCTGGGCGCAATGGCTCGTGCCTGTAATCCCAGCACTTTGAGAGGCTGAGGCAGGAGGATCCCTTGAGCCCAGGAGTTTGAGAACAGCCTGAACAACATAGCAAAATGCTGTCTCTAGAAAAAAATTTAAAATATTATCCAGGCATGTTGGTGACTGCCTATAGTACCAGATACTCAGAAGGCTAAGGTGGGAGGATTGCTTGAACCCAGGATGTTGAGGCTGCAGTGAGCTATGATAGGACTACTACACTCCAACCTGGGTGACAGAACAAGACCTTGTCTAAATATATATATATATGTATAAATTTTAAAACAATAGAAAATGTTAGTGGTAGCTGTGTATACACACACATGTGCACACACACACACACACAAACTGGCTATTTGCTTCTTCTCACTCATTTTACTTCCTTTTAGTGACCTTTTAAAATCTGTGCCTTGGGTTTGATATTATATTTATAAATGCTTTTTTCTGGTTATGTATTTGATTATTGCTTTTGTTCCATTTATTCATCTTAACTTTGATTGTCTGCATCTGTTTGCCTTTTTATCTGCAGTCAAGTGGCGCTTTCAAGGCTCCTCCTCTAGATTACTCCTTTGATTTTTTTACAGTATTGATTTTGTCTTTGGGGACTTCTAAAGCAGATTACAGTTCTATTATTGCATTTCAATTGTCTATAATCTTTCCTTATTTTACCTAACAACTTTTTTTATCTCTTTCCGATTCTCAGCTATTTTTTCATCTCAACTTGTGTCTCAACAGCTAATCTTTCAACTTTCCTTTTATAAAGTGTTCCCGTTCTTAAGATTGAGAATTTAAGCAACAGCTTTCAAAATATATTTTTTTGTGTCCTGTACTATATGATACAATGTGTCTCCTCTTTTATCGCAAAAAAATATATCCTTAGGTCTAATGCATATTTTCTTTTCACTGCTCCTTCTCCCTAAATGGGGGCAAGAGCAGTTCGGGTCTTTTGCTTGCCCTCAAAAAGAATAGAATTTCCTAGCTCCCCTGTTCTTACTGTTTGAATTATCCTGTTCGATCTCAAACAGCAGGATATACTGACATTTAGAGTTTATTTAACTTAATTTGTTTTAGCCATAGATCCGGTGCCTAGCATTTATTTTTCTAGTGTGGATCCTTTAGATCTGTATTGTTCAATAGAGTAACCACTAGCCACATACAGCTGTAAATTAATTTAAATTAAATACACTTAACATTAGCCTCCTAATTTGCACTAGCCACATTTGAAGTGCTCAGTAGCTCCTGATTGCATACCTGAGACATCCCCATCATTGCAAAAAGTCCTACTGGGTGGTGTTACTCTAGAGTGAGATTCATCTGCTCATACTCTGCAGTTATCAGGCTATGAAACATT
This sequence comes from Theropithecus gelada, assembly GCF_003255815.1. NCBI lineage: Eukaryota > Metazoa > Chordata > Mammalia > Primates > Cercopithecidae > Theropithecus > Theropithecus gelada. The sequence goes on along the minus strand of NC_037676.1, from coordinate 39,420,191 downwards.
GAATATATTCCCATAATATTAAAACATTCTACGATTTTCTTCTTACAAGATACAGAAAATGAAAAGTACAATCTTCCGTGTATTACTCTACCATGGGTCTTCCTATCTACACCACTTTTTATTTATATTCTTAATATTGCAAGATGCAAGACAGCCCCATTTATCTAGACTCCTCCTCTGTCCAGTAGGACATTTTGCAATGATGCGGGTGTCCCATGTCTGCAGTCAGGAGCTATTTCCATATTGGCTGTTACTGGGTATTTGATTCCCAGAAAGGAAGTGCTAGGAAAGAGGGACTGATTTTCAGAAAAAGAAACAAATTGAGGAATGTGTGCATGGGTGGGAGAGTATGAAAGACTGAAAAGGCCTCGGGTACTGCAGAAGTCATTGCTTCACATGAGAAACATGGTTGTCGACCTGCTGGCTGACAAAGGCTCCTTGTTTCTCAAGAAGGGACACAGGATGGGAGTCATGAAGGTCTCCTCTGTGGCTACATGGCCAAGTTGTATCTCAAAGCTTCCTCTATGTTTTTCTCTGTACAAGACCATTCACCAATGTTCTTATCTCCAGAGAAACGGTAACTTAACTTGTCTTTTCAACTTCCAAGCTTGTTCCAGTGGAAAGGCAGGGAAGGGTGAAATCAGTGTTGGAATGAAGGGATTATCTTCACTGGAATGAGCCTATGTAGGCTCAACTTTCCAAGGTCAGTTTCCTCCCTGAGCATGGTGCTGGTGCTTCCTAGTCCCTTTCTGACCCTCTTTTCCTCCCCTCTAGTACTTTTTGCTCCCAGCAGGATGCAAACCTTGTCCGGCCAGGTTGCCCTGCTGAAAGCTAGGTAAATATACAGACTGGAACCTATTTTTGGTGAGGATGAGAAGTAGAAATTTGGAATAATCTCTTTTATTCATGAATGTTTTACCTTGCTTTCAAATATACTTCTTTTCACTCCATTTTTTTGAAAAAAAAAACAACTGTCAGAAATCCAAGCCCAACATACAGGGAAAAATCCAGCCTAGACTGAACTTCAGTTCCATGAAGGCAAGAGTAATGTCTGTCTGGCTCACTGCTGTTTCCACAGGACCTATGTGGATTTCTCTCAGTCTATACAAAATACATACCCTGATGCTTTACAAAGTGACTCAGTAGAATTTTTAGGGGCTTCAAGATCAACAAAATTTATTTTGCTAGTGTAGTCTTGAAGTGAATTTAGTGCAATCTCCTTATTTTACAGGTAGGGAAACTGAGGAACAGAGAGATAACTTTTTTTTTTTAAACATAAAAAGAGCACATTCTTTGGAGGTGAGTATATTTGGATTTCATCACTCATTAGGTAAGTGGGCAGTGGATTGAATGACTCTCTACCCAACTTTCTCATCTGTAAAATGAGACTAATGATGCTTCTCTTACATTATTATTATTTTTTTTGAGACAGAGTCTTGCTCTATCACCAAGGCTGGAGTGCAGTGGCATGATCTTGGCTCACTGCAACCTCTTCCTCCCAGGTTCAAGCATTTCTCTTGCCTCAGCCTCCCGAGTAACTGGGATTACATGTGCCTGCCACCATGCCCAGCTAATTTTTGTATTTTCAGTAGAGATGGGCTTTCATCATGTTGGCCAGGCTGGTCTCAAACTCCTTATCTCAGGTGACCTGCCCACCTCAGCCTCCCAAAGTGCTGGGATTACAGGCATGAGCCACTGTACCCGGCCCCTTTATACGACTCTTATGAGATAATGTACCCATTTGTCATTCTACAAAGAACAGCATTATTTCTCAAAGGCAGGTAGAGAGTTAGAATCAAAGTGCGTCTCTCCTCTTCCCCACAACTGGGCTCACTGTCTTTGTGGGATGCAGTCCAAATCACCTGTGACAGGGTCCCAATCCAGATGGGTTGATGACCTTTGGGGAAATGAGGTTGCTGAGGAGGTCAGAGCTGGAGAAAGGTGGAGCCAAATTAACTGGCTAATCAATGTCACGCACGCTCATCCTCCTGTTTTGTACTGAATGTTCAGAATATATTCAAATTCTCAAATGCATTGGCCTGCAGAGAATTTCTCATGTGAAGGTTGAGCTGTTTCTGGCTGTTTCGAATAAGTGCCTAATCTTCCTGTAGTTGTGGGCATTAGAACTGCTGCCCTTCCTCTTTTCTTTCAGTAGAAAAAAACTGACCACCTCCTACAGGTGGGAGGAGCAGGCAGTACAAAGGATGATACTGATGAGAAGAAATCATACAGGTAGATGTGGGTATGAGTATTCTACCAGGGAAACTTCCTTAACACCAACCTCAGGCAATGGAGAACAGCCCTCCTTCTATTACAACTCTCCTCTTCACTACCCCAACTACAAGGCCAGCAAACTTTTGGCTCTAAAGGGCTTAGATAGTAATGACATTAGGCTGGGTGGGTCCTACCGTCTCTTTTGTAACTGCTCAGTCAGGCCTGTGCAGCAGGAAAGCAGCTGTATTCAACACATAAGTAGCTGAGCTAGCTGCACTCCATGCAACTTTATTTATGAAGACTGACATCTGGATTTCATATAATTTTCACATGCCACAAAACATTATCCTTCTGTTGATATTTTTCAACCTTTTAAAAATGGAAAAGCCTTTCTTAGCCTACAAAAAATGTTGGTGGGCCAGATTTGGCCCCTGGGCTATAGTTTACTGACCAACCCCTGCTTCCTTAGCAGACCAGGGTAGGATTTTGAAATAATTTCACTGGAGTGCCCGAGGCAAATTTTGCAAAATAGATCAAAGTTTGTCCCCAGCCCCTCTTGCCTTCCCGCTGTGTTCCCAGCCTCTCTCTTTTCTGGATTTCATTTTAATTTGGGTTTACAGAGAACTCACATAGGCTCTTTGTCTGCCAGTGACCCCCACACCCAGCCAAGGGTGGAATGGATGGATTGTGATAACTAGAAATGATCAGAAAATCAACCTATTTTGAAGAATTTGCACTGTCAGGTTTAAGACTTCTTCCTGTGGGTAAATATCTTCTCTTTTAAAATACAGAGTTTTTGAGTTGGTGCACGAATTGAAAATGATGACAGTGTTCCCAAATCTTCCCTGCCTATTCCTGGCCCTTCTGCAGTCTGTGACATTTTTCTCCGGAAGCAAGGTCAAAAGAAAGGGGCTCCATTACTGAAACCGAACTTCAGCAAAGTGAGCAAACTCATCCCTGGCATCTCGGGGTCTCTCTCCTACGGCCTCTGCCTGCTCACACAGCCAGACCTGGCAGGACCTGGTGCCCAAGCAATGGCCTGCCTAACATCTAGTTTGCGTTTCTAGGACTGAAGGGCTCCTAAAACAGAGGCAGAGGCTCCTTGAGGATTCTTTGCTTACTGTACCCGAGTCCAGCCCACTCCAGAGAACTGAAACATGTTCTGCATTGGCTGTGTAATGACGATCACCAGCAGGCAGATAGACCTGGCAGGGGCAGATGTGGTAGCCGCAGTAGCCCCAGGACACAGCAAGCTTGCAGCAGAGCCTGCGGGGCACCTGCGGCAGGGAGGCAGGGAGACCCCGCCAGGACCCAGTGATGGTAAGGGATCTGTTTTGGGTCTTTCACTCATGACAGAAGGCCAGTGCTCAGGTACTGGGACCCTCTGGGCAGTGCCCTCTAATTATGGCTTTCCCTTGCCTGCCCTGAAGGCTAGACCTGTCTTCCAAAGCAACAGCATGGAAAGGCAATAAAAATAGGATGAACTTGCATGCTGGTTCCAGCTTTACTACTAAACAGAATGTGTCAGTGTCACTTAGCCTCTTTGATTCTAGGCAGTCTGTAAAATGAGGAGATGGATTAGGTCAATGATTTTTCCCTATAGGACAGGGTACATGGGGTGGTGGAAGCTTCACAAAATGCACTGGAGTCTATGGAGGATCATATTCTAAATAGCATGTGAGCCTCCTGCACCAACTCCAACCCAAATATATCAGAATTGGGGTGCAGCATAGGCAGGGTATGAGCTTTGAACAATCTTTGGCAGGCACTGAGATGAAGAAACCCTGACCCAGATGAGAACCATTAGGCTAAATCCTTTCTAAAGACCCCTTGATCTCTGGCAGTCTGTGATTCTGTGAAAAGAATAGAGTCAACAGTGTAGTGTTATCACTCTGTCCTCTCTGAATAACCTATGAGGAGTAATGAAACACTTAGTTCAAAAATACGTAACACTGCCAACATGGTTAATATTGATTTTTAAAAAAATTATTTGTAGATGGTTGGTTCCCTGCAGCCTCTACCCTTAGGAGGATATTGGTCTGAGATGAATCAGATGCAAGTGCACCTTGGGAGTTGGGAACATACTGGTATCAGGCCAAGGCAGCCTAGGTAGAAGTTATACAACACTCAGGTAGCACCTTGAATGTAGACAAGGCCAATCCAGACAGCGCCACCTGTTAGTCAAAGTCATCCTGGCCTCTGGCAGGGTTAGAGTGTGTGATGTGCTGATGTTCAAATCCTTTGGTTGTTGGACCCATGCTTTCACTGGTGAGACATTCTGAAGTTTATTACTGTTTTTCTGATAAGGTCAAGATGTTCTTCCAACATTAGATGCTCCAGCAGTCTTTTGTATCTTCTGTTTGGTAACATGTGTCACACTTGTAGCTGCTTGTCAAATTGTCCGTCTTCTGCACTGAAATGTAAGCTCCATGAGAATAGTGACCTTGTCTGTCGTGTTCAACATGGTGCCCAGCATGGGGCCCTGCACATCATGGAAATTCAATAAAAACTTATTAAATATGGATGCAACCCTGTTTAAAGAGTCTTTGCGTGTAGAAACTTCCCCCAGACAGCAGCTGGTTCTCCAAACCACACCAGCATGGAGAACATAATCATTCTTCGCTCAGCCTCAGACCATGAAAGTTCCTGGTGCTCCAAGGCCCCACTCTAGGTCAGCTTTCTTTTATAGGATAAGAGCCAATGCTGTCTCCTAAGTGGTTTCCTTTGTCTTCCATCCTCCATTCTTCATTCCTCCTTATTCACATTCCCCAGTTCACCCATAGGCTGCTGGCTTCACAGGCTCAGCAATGATCTCTAACCTCTTCACGTTGTGTGACTTTGCCTTGGGCTCTGAAGTCACTGTCGAGGGATGTGATGGCGATTTGAAATTCTGATACGACCCTGAGATGGTGGATGGCTAAAGGGAAGTTAACTTCAGGACTGAGGGGAAAACAAAAAGGGTAAGAAGTTTGGATCAAACAATGGAGAGATGAGTTAAGCTTACCTGGAAGGTGAATAAGATTCCCAAACCAAAAATGTTGAACTACCCAAAAGAGTAAAAGGGAAGCAGAAAAGAATAGCTAGAATGGAGGTTAGAGTGTTGAGAGTGGGTTTTGATTTTTCCTCCCCTTTTTTCAATCCTTCTTCTTGTTCCCCACTGTAAACAGTGAGCCTTGCACATATAGTTTCTAAGCTCTAGGGTAGGTCAGAGCAAAGATGAGTGGGGGTTGCAACTGACAAGAGGTTGTCCAGTTCTGAGGGTTTCTGTCCTCGGGCATATCACTCCCCATTCTCTGAAGCCTCTCTAGCTGGAATTCAAGTCGGCTGCCTCTCAGCACCCAGGGGCTTTCATGGCCAGCAGGGCTAATAAAAGTCATGCATAAGGAATGAAAACAGCAACTTCAGAGCTCTTTGAAATACTATACCCATCAGAAGAAAATCAACAAAACAAGGGAAAGAGCATTTTAAAATGAGCTGACTGGTATTTATCTGTATTTATCCAAGTCCACAAGGCTCTTAGCAGGTTGCAAATTAATACTGCAAGCCAGATTCTGAATAAGCCACAGGGGACCAACCAGAACCTATGTGCCTGGAAACCAGAAGACCTAATGGATCAGCTGTCACTCCCTCTGCTGGGCTGGCAGTTAGAGTTCCTATAAAACCATTTCTTCCCATTATCAGAGTCATGGAGTATTTTACACCCTTCAGTGGCACTCACGATTTGGCAGGCTCATCTTGTGTTTTTCCCTGCCAGTCTGCAAGATCATCTCCTTCCTGGTAGCCCAATGCAGTCCTGGTTTGTTATTATTCCCAGTCCTACAGAAAAATAACAGGAGAAGAATGGAAGATGCCTTTAGATGTGGATGAGAAAAAGAAAAGCCATAGATTTCAGCAACTGGGTGCAGGGGGAACAAAGTTGGGATGGAGAATCGTCTGAGCTTCCCACACTGACTGTGGACAATAAGGGGGTGCATTAGCTGAAAAGAACATAAAAACAACAAAAAAAGGAATAACAGTCTGCTTTTTATGACCCATGCATAGGTAATTCTAAACAATGCCAGTGATAACATTTTCCTTGCACTGGCATGACCCCTACCCTCAGCCCGCCTCAAGTTACAGTTGCTTGAGAGTGAATTAATCCAAGGTTCTCATGTGCTGATGGGGAAATGTGGCCCCAGTGTCTGAACAAAGGTCCTTCAGTGAGAGCTTCTCATTGAGCCCAGGTCTCTTTTCTGCCTCCCAGAGGCCTTTTTACTTCGCTATGCTGCCTGAATCTGGGGTTAGAAAACACCGAGTGAAACTATTTCCTCGGTAGAATTTGTTCATGCTAAACAAATAAAAAATCTGAAAAACCTAGAAGAAAGTCCAACAGCTGCCCCCAGTACCTGCTTTACTTATAGCCTATATTTGAGAATTTTCAGTCTTAAAGCAATTTAGTTCTATCCTACCCTTTATTAATATAAAGATAGTTGTTTTTTCCATATTAGAAAATACAACTATTTTCATATAGATTAATTTCTATTTTAAAATCATTGTGACCCTCTCTTCAGGTTTTCAGTTCTCAAACTCAGGTGTGCAAGGAATATTACACAAATTGCACAATGATAAATATTTCATTTTGTAAATTAAAACACCAGTTTATTATGGACTCACAGCCCTCATCCCACCAAGTTAGGCAGGAAAATCAACTTTCGGTATTTAAGAGCTTTCTCACTTCGAGGTTTTCAAGCCATAGCCTTGTCTTTGCAGTTTAGCCCATCCTGCTGGGAACTTCCATGCCATCTGCCCTACAGTCCTTCTTGTATCACATTCAGTGCCTTGGTCTCTTCTCAGCGGGGTCGCCAGTCTCCCTGGATAACGTTTATTTCCTGGCTCTTTTTGGTAGGCACTTTGTTGTTGAGTCTCCTGGCATTTTACAGTTACTATTGCATGTGATCTTTTTTTCCATTTGAAGGGAATTATTTTTCTCCTGGGTTCTTAAGATCAGGAACATGTTATTAGAGACTCAACTGGAAAAGGAACTAATCCAGGGAAATGCATCTACAAACCAAGAGAAAGGCAAGCGTGGGATTAACTTGACCAACACCCAAGTCAGGAGTGGTTTTGTGTTTGATTTATCCACATGAGGGGAGTGAATTCATCACCCCAGGTGTCGTATCACCCTGAGTTGTTTCCCTCGCTGACCTCCCTCCACCCACATTGCACACGTTCTAAGGAAAAGTGAAATCATTTGTTCATGCTGGATCTTTGCCTTCACGCTCTGCCTCCACAGGTCAAGCCTATGTCAAACGTCTGTCCCCACCTGCCTGGCCAACACTGGAAGGAGAAAGAGAGAGAACGATGAGCTAGAAAGAGCTGGGAACGAACAGGAGTGAGGAGACAGGGCCATTCAGGGAGCCCAGGTCAGAGCCCTGCAGACTCACTCTCCTGGAGCAGAGTCCTGCTCCCTCCTGGGCATCCTTACAGTCAACATGATGCTTCCTCGCAAGGGGTTTCCTTCAGTCTTTGCAACAGCTCCGAGTGGCAGACACTTTACAGATAAGCTCACAGGACTGGAGCAGGCAGCAGCGAACCGTGGGTCATTCATTGCATTCACAACAAGGTGGGACTCAAATGGTCAACCTCTTTCTTGTAGACTCTGGGTCTTGGGGTCTAACACAGTGGGAAAAAATGGGTTTGGGAACCAGTAAGACCTTGCCTCAAATCTTAGCTCGAATGCATATTGGCTCTGTGACCAGGAGGAAATTCTTTAATGTTGCTATCTTGGGAATTGTTTTCCTCACATTTCAAAAATTTTCTTGTGAGGATTGCATGAGTTAATATAGATAAGTCCCAGCACAGTGACTGGCACCTAGAAGGGGCTCAATCTCTAAGAATAGGAAGCTGCACATTGGTACCAGAACATATAGACACACAGACAATTGAAAACAGATAAATACAGATTTGATAAGAAATAAATGGGTGCTCCATTTCCTATGTTTTGCAATTAATTTAGGAAGGTTTAGCCTTTAGATCAATTTAATATCCTTGCTTAGGCCAGGTACTGTGGCTCATGACTATAATCCTACCACATTGGGAAGTTAAGGTGGGAGGACTGCTTGAGGCAGAAGATCCGATCTCTACAAAAATGTAGAGTGCGAGACCAGCCTGACCAACGTGGTGAAACCCTGTCTCTAGTAAAAATACAAAAAAAATTAGCCGAACATGGTGGCAGGTGCCTGTAATCCCAGCTACTCAGGAGACTGAGGCGAGAGAATCACCTGAAACTAGGAGGTGGAGGCTGCAGTGAGCAGTGAGCCGAGATTGTGCCATTGCACTCTAACCCTCCAGCCTGGGCAACAAGAGTGAAGCTCCATCTCAAAAAAAGAAAAAAAAGAAAAAAGAAGAAAGAAACAACAACAATAACAACAACAAAAACACTAGCTGGACATGGTGGTGTGCGTCCCAGCTACACAGTTGGCCGCGGTGGGAGGATTGCTTGAGCCCCAGGGTTTGAGGCTTCAGTGAGCCATAATTGCACTACTGCAACTCCAGCCTCAAAAAAAAAAAAAAAAAAAAAGAAAGAAAAAAAAAAAAACTTGAGTGCAGTGGCTCATACCTGTAATTCCAGCACATTGGGAAACTGAAGTGGGAGGATCTTTTGAGGCCAGGAATTGGAGACCAGTCCAGGGGACATAGTGAGACTCCCATCTCTACACACACAAAAAATAATAATTTAAAAACTAGCTGGGCATGGTGGTGCACACCTGCAGTCCCAGCTACTCAGGAGTCTTAGGTGGGAGGACAGCTTGAGCCTGGGAGGTTAAGGCTGCAGTGAGCTATGATCATGCCACTACACTCCAGCCTGGATGACAGGGCAATACCCTATCTCAATCACAACAACAAAAATAAATAAAGAAAGAAAAGAAAGAAATGGAAAATTCCAAGCCATAGCGTGGAGCAGACTTAGCAAGTTGCCATAGCACCAGCCCCTCAGAATTAGTGCGTTCCCTCCAGCTGCTTCTCACACGTGTGCGGTTCCACTGTGTGGCTCAAATTCCAAGTGACCTCACTGAGCTATTGTCATGTTTGCATAAGCTTTTTTCCAGAAGTTGGAATGGAGCTGTTGAATTATTCATGTTGTTATCCAGAATGTTTTTGAATCTAGCATATATATTCTCTTGAAACTTCCAGTCCTAAATTAAATATTGCTGACCTTGATTAGGTGAATAACCAATTGCTGGAGAGATGAGAAAAAAGTAACTTAGAAGTGCTCTGAACTTCAGTGGGGATAAGATGGGTGGAAGCTTTCAGTTCGAACTGGCACAAGGGTATCCCTTGTTATGGAGTATGGGGTTTCCTTCCCACTTCCGATGTTTCCTCCCAGGTAGGAAAGCTCAGGGAGTATAACATTTCAGCTCCTTCACCTCCTCTCTTGTAGGGAAGGTGGAGTGACTAATTTGATTCGGAAATTTAGGGAAAAGGAGCCACCTTGCTTGCTTCATCTCCTCCCATATTCCACAGTTCACCTCCAAGGATGGCCTCTGCCCTAGCAGGGCATCGGATGAGGCTCAGGCACTGAGGGCTACCCTAGTCCAGTCTGGTCCTGGCACTTACCAGGCATGGAAGTCTGCCTAGGCTGGGGGCAATAGCTCATGCCTGTAATCCCAGCACTTTGGAAGGCTGAGGTGGCTGGATCATCTGAGGTCACGAGTTCGAGACCAGCTTGGCCAACATGGTAAAACCCGGTCTCTACCAAAAATACAAGAAATTAGCTTGGCATGTGGTGAAGTGAACTTGTGGCAGGAGAATTGCCTGAACCTAGGAGGTGGAGGTTGCAGTGAGCAGAGGTCACACCACTGCACTCCAGCCTGGGTGACAGAGCTAGACTCCATCTCAAAAAAGGAAGACTAGCTGCCCATATACATAAATCATATATTTCCATATAGATTTTATCAGTAAAGTGGTTATATTTGGCAGCTATTTCTATTTGCCTAACTGCTGAACTTGCTCAAAACTAAAACAGAGAAAAAAGCGTTATTTATTTCCCTTCCTCAAAGATTTTGCTGCCATTGGGTGTTCATGGCCCAGTCTTAGCCCTGTACCTGCAAGGGTCTATAGGAGAGTTGAGGCTCAAGTGCTAAGTGGAATATAATAATACAGGGATGGGTAGGAGGAGAGAAGGGATGTCTCCCATAATGAGTACATCTGTGGGCATGTCTGAAATTGGAATAATTTACAATGAAAAGAACTGAACCAAACTGAAGTCTATAAAGACCCATGTCCCTCTGATGGTTAAATTCATTCTGTTAAAAAGGCCAAGGTTGTCGGTTCAAAGTCCATTATGTTCAGCTAACTCTATAGAAGCAAAAACCTTTTCAGAAGTTATGACCTTGGGATGCTATCATGCAAATCCCCTTTATTGGTCACAGGGGAACCTCATGAATGAGTGTAAATGGATCCTTACCAACCCATTCCCACTAGAGGGAATGCAGCTCCAAGTAGGTTCTATGTATTAGAAAAGTAGAACAGATCACTGCGTTGAATGCATTAAATGGAATAGTAGCCATGACAATTTGCAGACCTCAGTGTTAAAAAGAAAAACATTTATTTATTGAAAAAAATTGAACACCTAACAGGGAACTAGGTGCTCTGGTAAAAATCAACAAACACGAGGTAGTATCTCCAGTGGTACTTATCTGCTAGAATGTAGCAGGAAAAACATTTAAGAATAACTAACTAGAGGAGCAGATATCTATCTATCTATATATATAGATATATATATGTATATGTACACACACACACACATACACACACACACACACATATATATACACCAAAATAGTGGAATATGCGGTAAATACTAAGAAAATTCCTGGAGGGCTGAGATTCAAAGGAATTTGAGAGAAGAGTTGAACGGGATTTTACTTTTTATTTTTGTTTTATTTTATTTTATTTTATTTTATTTTTGAGACAGAGTTTGGGTCTTGTTGTCTGGGCTGGAGTGCAATGGCATGATCTCAGCTCACTGCAACCTCCACCTCCTGGGTTCAAGCGATTCTCCTGCCTCAGCCTCCCGAGTAGCTGGGATTACAGGCATGCACCACCACACCAGGCTAATTTTGTATTTTTTTGAGTACAGACACGGTTTCTCCACCTTGATCAGGCTGGTCTCGAACTACTGACCTCAAGTGATCCTCCTACCTGGGCCTTGAAAGTGCTGGGATTACAGGTGTAAGCCACTGCACCTGGCCTTTTATTTTATTCTATTTTTAAATTCCAGGGTATATGTGCAGGATGTTCAGATTTGTTACATAGGTAAACATGTGCTGTGGTGGTTTGCTGCACCTATCAACCTAGGTTTTAAACCCAGCATGCATTAGCTCTTTTTCGTAATTGAGCAGGATTTTAACAAGTGAAGCCAGGCTGGTGGGAGCAGTGATGAGGGAGAGGACAGGTGGGGAATACCATCTGAGCAATGGGAGCAACATGGGCAGAGGCTGCAAGAAGAAAGCTAGCAGGAGTTAGTGCAAGAGGTAGTCTTCTGTTCTTGCGATAGTTTGCTGAGAATGAAGGGGAACATCACACACCGGGGCCTATCACGGGGAGGGGGGAGGGGGGAGGGATTGTATTGGGAGTTATACCTGATGTAAATGATGAGTTGATGGGTGCTGATGAGTTGATGGGTGCAGCACACCAACATGGCACAAGTATACATATGTAACAAACCTGCACGTTATGCACATGTACCCTAGAACATAAAGTATAATAAAAAAAAAAAAAAAAAAAAAAGAGGTAATCTTGCCTCCATGGAGACAGTTTGGTTAAGATTGAGTAAAAGCTAAGGTGAGAAAAAAAAGTGGGCTGGGACCAGATCATGCAATGGTTCCATGCTAAATTAGAGGATTTAGACTTCATTCTGTAGATAATGCCAGATCCTTGAGAATTTTAAAGAGGGGAATAGTATGATTAAAAAATAAGGATTTTTAGATTTTTGAAAAATTATTCTGGTACCATGCGGGATAGACTGATGGGGAGAAACTGGGGTGGATAATGGATTCATTGAAATGGAAACTGTTTAACCAACATGCCTACCAACTCTTGAAAATAATGAAAATGTCACTAATGATCAAACACAGGTCTAATTAGGACTTAATAATGGCATAGATAAGACAGAGTGAAAGGTGGAAAAAGTCAAATCTAGCAAAGCTTTCAGATGTGATGTCAGAGAAAATAGCAGCAGAGACTTATCAACATGGGAAAAGTATTGGAGAAAGACGTCCAGTTCAAGCAAGTGAGACTTCCATCAGCCGTTGCTCACCCTGAACCCTCTCCCTGTCTTCCTTGGCCAAAGGCACAAAGGGCCTGCATCTCACAGACTCAGTTCTGTCTAATTTCTGTACTACTGAGAACACAAACGTCAAGCCCTTCAGGAGCTATTTCTTGCAAGTGAGGAGGAGGCTTTTCCATAGTCTGCTAGTCCCAGGGCCCAGCCTACAATCCTACATACTCTTTGACACTTTGAGGGCCCTGTTCACCTGACTTACTTTCTTCCTAGCATTGGAATTTGATGTTCCTATTGCAGGTCAGCCCTGGGTCTAGGAATCATTTCTGAGACCAAGTTTACTTCAATGAACACTTTGTCTGGTTCTTGTTGCCTTTTTTCCCCAGGACTGCACCTTGCTTCTGGCTTTCTCTGCCGCATTTAGGATTTCTGCCTTCATTTATCATGCTGGTACCTTCCTGATACAGAGAGCTGCTGCCACTCAATCCTCTGGCCCCAAGTAAATCAAATCCCTTGACCGTGGATGCCAGTGTGGGGTGGATTTGTGTTGTGACAGCTCCTAGAGAAAGTGATTTGAGATCTTGGTCCTTCTCCAGAGATGGTTAGTTTTTCTTTCTTGACTGGATGCCACCAGTCTTTGTTTGCTATCAGAGCCAGTCAATCCCTGCTTGGTTGCTTGGAATTCCTGTGAGATGTATGACTACCACTGTTCTTCCAATGATGGTGAATGATAAAAGCATGACAAAGAATCCAAAATGTTCCGGAGGTGGCTTAACATTCCATATTGAAGCTGACACCAGAGGTCTGGGTGAGACATTCAGACTTTGGAGTCATCTCCACAAATAAACACATAACTATGGTTACCACCAAAGTAAGGCTCAAATACACAGGAAGAAATGAGTCATCAAGGAGATCTAACAGCAAAACGGCACCACAGAACATTTCTATTTGTTTTACCTTTTGAATATGACATGGGTGAGAAGGAGTTATATTTGGGATGGAACAGAGCACTCCTCAAAAACTACTTCAATAGTTTTTGAGAAGAGGAGACTTAGAAAAGCAGAGATTTTAAAAGCAGAGACTAAAAGCCTGGCAAAATCTAATATCAGGAAAGTAAGAGAAGGAGGAGGGGAAGGAAGAAGGAGAAAGAGGAGGAGAGGGAGAGGGAGAGAGAAAGGGGAGAGAGAGAAGGAGAAAGAGAAGAGGGAGGAGGAGAAAAAGAAGAGAGGGAGGAGGAGAAAAAGAAGAAAAGGAGGAGAGGAAGATGGAGGAGGAGAAGGAGAAGGAGGAGATGGAGGAGAAGGAGGAGGAGAGGGAAAGAGGAAGGAGGAGGAGGGGAAGGAGGAAGAGAAAAGGGAGAAGGAGAAGGAGGAGGAGAAGGAGGAGAGAAAGGAGGGGGAGGAGAAGGAGGAGGACAGGGAGAAGAGGAAGGAAGAGGAAGGGAAGGAGAAAGAGGAAGAGGAGAAGGAGGAGGAGATGGTGTTAAAGGAAGAGGAGCAGGGGGTGGCAGGGCAGAGAGAAGAAGGAAAAAATGATTCCAGCGTAGTCGGGGTGGTATTCAAGAGAAGACACAGGGCCACGTGACGGAGGCCAGGAGAGCTTGCAGCATGCTGGGTGGTCAGAGGTGACAAATCCTAAGAGATATTGAAGACAGACTTGAGTCTGCTTCCCCTGCTCTAGAGGGCCTGCTCTTGCCCATTTTCACAGCCTCTTAGTGGGAAAGAGTTTGTGACTGCAAAATAATGTCGGAAGACAGCCTTTGGTCCTGTGTGCACATCCTCAGGCATGGGTCTGAGTGGGAGACCCTCTTAGCCGGGCTGCGATAATGAGGGCTGAGAGCTCCTGCAGCCTTTATGGAAACTCTGGGTGCCACCGAGGCTTTCATGCCTGTGAGACATAGGACCCAATTTCAAGGGGCAGGAATAGAGCACAAGAGAAAATGTTTCCAATTCAATATCAAACAAAAATACATCACGGGTTCCAGTAGATATTCTGGGAGCAGCCTTTTTTCAAGCCCCTTAAATGTAACCAGCTGGAAATCTTTTTAAGTGCTGTACTATTCAACCTTTGAGAGGAAGCATTTGCCATTTGATGGGAAAGCTACTTTTCAATGTGGAGATGGAGCTCTTAGTCCTTTGCTTCGTGATTCTGGTTCCTTCTTGATAAAATAGGCTTAATGGACAAATACATAGAAAGGAGCAAATATGTGGTAAGTAGGAAAGTATGAGACGGTATTCTGTGTTCCCAAGGTCCTGGATGCCATCTGATGAAAACTCAAAAGTAAACATCTGAGTTCCTGTTTCACAGCCAGTATGTCTTTCTGTTGAACATTTATAGGAAAAAATAGCATCCAATAGCTTTAGAGTCATTTAACTTGGCTTTGAGTAAAGAAAGGTTCAAGAATGATGAGGATGTGGATATGTAGCAAGCTCTTGCACTAACCTTGGCACCGTAAGATGTTTGCTCCCCCTCAGTTTCTCCTCGGAAAGCTAGATACGGTATCTAGAGAACACTGCGGCTACATTCCAATAGCCTCTATCATAGTTGGGAGCCCAAGGCATTTGGTGGATAAGAACAGGAAAGGGGACCAGAATGGAGGTCAAAGACATCAATTCAAATCCTGCCTCTACTCTCTACCATTTGTGTAATTCTGTGCAAGGTACTCAAATTGTCTTTACTGTTTTTGTAATTCTATGCATAGTTCTCAAATTCTCTGAATCTCTGTTTACTAATCTGAAAAATTAACATATTCTTGTGAGCCTTAAAATTGTCACAAAGGTTGACAGCATCGATACATGCAAAAAGTTTGGTAAGCTGTAGAAACACCAAGAAGGGGCCATTTTAAAAGTGCAGTTGGCTAGAGGGCGGTCTTAGAATTCTGAACCAAACTTACAGGACCGCAAACAGCCAAAATGTCCTGGAGGAAGAAGTAATCAAATAGGCTTCATTTCTAAAACAATGGGGATCTCCATTATTGACTTTATCGGCAGGTTAATTAAGAACTCTGCTAGTAATGATGTTAAGGAAGCTGTCACATTCTCGCTTCTCGCAGACATTACTCAAGATCAGATGCTGCTGCTGTTTGCTCAATAAGACAGCTTGCCCAATCTGTGGGGAAAAAAAATGTTTCCTATATAAAAGATCTTCATGGGAATCCTCAGGAGGAATTCTCATTTTCCCACAGTGTTCCATAGCACACACGTGCTGCACCCAAGGTGTGGGGAAACAATCTGTGATGGTGGCTTATTTTAAAACATTCTTGGCTGGGTGCAGTGGCTCACACCTCTAATCCAG
Organism: Theropithecus gelada; assembly: GCF_003255815.1. Taxonomy (NCBI): domain Eukaryota; kingdom Metazoa; phylum Chordata; class Mammalia; order Primates; family Cercopithecidae; genus Theropithecus; species Theropithecus gelada. Next base: position 39,404,419 of record NC_037676.1, on the reverse strand, counting down.
CACTTTGGGAAGCCAAGGTGGGCAGATCACCTGAGGTCAGGATTTTGAGACTAGCCTGGCCAACATGGTGAAACCCTGTCTCTACTAAAAATACAAAAATTAGCTGGGCATGATGTCATGTGCCTGTGGTCCCAGTTACTCGGGAGGCTAAGGCAGGAGAATCACTTGAATCCCTGAGGCAAAGGTTGCAGTGAGCCGAGATCGTGCCATTGCACTACAACCTGGGTGACAGAGCAAGACTCTGTCTCAAAAAATAACCAAACAAACAAAAAAATAATTCTTGGTCATTTGTAAGCTGGGTGACTTTGGGTAAGATATTTAACCTCTTCATATCTGTTTCTTTTTATCTGCAAATAAAAAAAGAAAAGAAATAAATAAATAACCCAAAGAAGTAGAATGTGGGAAAATTCAATAAAATGACTGCATGAAGACCACAAGCACTGAGGCTCCAAGCACTAAGACCAGAACATAGAAGAATTTCATTAGGTTAGTTCCCTGCCCTTCCTCCCTCCATCCCCTGTTTGGAAGCCAACAACAAAGACAAAAAGTTAGAGTAAGTTTGATTGTGTATACTTTTTTTTTTTTTTTTTAAAGATAGAGTCTTGCTCTGTCACCCAGGCTGGAGTGCAGTGGTGCGATCTCAGCTCACTGCAACCTCTGCCTCCCAGGTTCAAACAATTCTCCTGCCTCAGCCTCCCAAGTAGCTGGGATTACAGGTGCCCACCACAATGCCTGGCTGATTTTTGTATTTTTAGTAGAAACGGGGTTTCACCATATTGGTCAGGCTGGTCTTGAACTCCTGACCTCAAGTGATCCACCTGCCTTGGCCTCCCAAAGTGCTGGGATTACAAGAGTGAGGCACCACAACTGGCCTGATTGTGTATACTTTCCCAAGAGTTACACATGATTTGCAGGTGATATTTCTCTTGTAATCTTGCCTTCTGAATGTATCCACTACTAGATTGACCAGCAAAACTGTGCGATCAAATTCATGGTGAAAAATCTCCTGATTGGGCCAAATATATGTGTACTGATGCGTTGACTGTGAAAATCAGTATTGTCTTTTCCAAGTAGAGTACTTAGGATTTCTTATGGAATGTCAAAAGTAAACTTAATAAGGAAATTTCCTTTTTAATATTATATTTTTAATTAGCCCAGGATAACAGCAAGAAAAAAATGTCAGACAGACTCTGAGTATCTCAAGCTATTTGGTCATATTTTCCTGTTAGAAAACAAAGCCTGGTATAGGCTTGAAGAAATAAGTTGAGGCATGTTTGAGACAGCTTTTAAAAATGCGGAAATGGTCTAGATGCCAGGTTAAGCTCTGGCTTAACCTCTTACAGACAGTTCAACTCAGAGAAGTCACTTTCTTCTATTTCTGTTTTCTCATCTTTAAGATTAGAATAAAATGGGCAGGGGGATGTTTCTATCACCTTTCCTGGGTGGTTGTTAGGTTTCAATAAAATAACATAAAGTTCAGGGCTCTGCAAATGGAGAGAGCCAGGCAAGTGGGAAATTTCTCGTTCTCTTAATTCCCTGGTCCACGCAAGGCTGAGCAAATCTTCAACGTGTCCCTGTAGCGGAATGAGAATCCACCAAGCAGAATCACTGGGTGGACCATCACTGCCTCCTTCGAGGGCAGGTTCTCAGAGGCCCCAGGGCATCCTGCTGGTGCAGCTAATGCCTGCTACCCTTCCCCTTGCTACCCTAATCCTTCATCCACCAGCATTGCCTCTGAAACATCTGGGGTTGGTCTTGCCACCCTCTGACCTGCCATTGTTGGCCTGGGAATTCTCTTGAACAGCTGATACTCACCTGGTGCTCAAGATGCTGCTGATGCTGCTTTTGGAAAGGGGTGGGAAACACTTCCCTGTGAGGCTAGGATGCTTATTGGGCTCTCTTAAAGAAGGACTTGTCTCAGCTTTCTAGAGGAAGCTGGGGAAATGTACCTTCAAGGATGGGACAGAGAACACTGGAGGGACATACAGGGCATAACATCCTGAAGAGTGCTTTGGTCTGTGTTTAGTTTTCTAGGGCTGCCATAACAAATTGCAACACTGTTTAAAACAACAGCAATGTATACTCTTACAGTGCTTGGGGCCAGAAGTCTGAAGTCTAGATCTTAGGGCTAGTCCTTTCCTGGAGATACTAGGGGACATTCCTGAATTCCTTCTGGTGGCTGTTGATCTTCCTCGAGGCTACATCACTCCAATCTCTGCCTCTGTCTTCATTACCTTCTTTTCTTCTGCCCATGTCTCTCCTCTGGCTGTTTTTTATAAAACACTTGTCATTGAGATTACAGCCCACCGTGATAATCCATCTTTGGATCCTTAGCATAATCCCATCTACAAAGACCCCTTTTTCGAATTAAATCACTTTCATAGGTTCTGAGGGTTAAGACATGGACGTGTGTTTTCAGAGGCCTCCATTCAGCCCACTGCCCGCTGCTGCATGGATTATAGATGACAGACAGGCAAGCAAGCCCCGTCCCCCTTAGGAGGCTCTGAAAATTGTACAGGCAAGAAACAGAGGTGGCTTGGACTAAACCTCGTCCAAACAGTGGAGGCTGTGAAATGTGTTCACATACTGTGTGTATCTTGAAGGCTGAGCTAACAGGATTTGCTGTTGAAGTAAATATGGGTTATAAGAAAATAAGAGGAATCAGAGATGGTCCTCAAGTTTTTGACCTGAGCAACTAGAGAACAGGGTTTTTGCTTACTGAGTTGAAGAACATTTGGGAAGGAAGAGGCTTGGGGTGAAAGGCAGGAGCCTCATTTTGTAAGTGCTGTGTTTGGGAGGTCTATCAGTTATCCTAAGTGGAAATATCATGCCCTTGGTAGGAGACACAAATCTACACATAGGAATGAATGAGACTCAACTTTCCAGGAGCTCATGGTTGTAGTTTGGGGGAGACATGCATGTAGGCAGACAACAATAACCCACCTTGACCAGAGCTACAGAAGGCAAGGGAGCTAAGTCTCATGGGGCCTACAGAAGGGGGTTGGGGCTGGACTTAGAGGGATTTTTGGTGGCCACCCAGGAGAAACCCCTCAGCATTCATTGAGAGGCTTGATGGCAAGACAGTCACTCTAAGAGAAACAAGAGTGAAAGGAGGAGCAGCAGCAAAGAGAAAAGGCTTTGACAAAACGGAACAGATGACACCATTAAAGTCCGTTTCACAGGCAGAGAGCTCAAGGTAGTTCTGCTCTGCAGACTGGTCAGTGCCCAGGGAACCTGAACACAGAGCAGGAAATTTGCCCATCAGCAGCAGGATTGAATGTTACTGTGAATATTGGAGATTCACCCTGGCCTTACCTGGAGCAATGGTGGAGGGTGTGGGACAGCCATGCCACATAGGACGGGACGGTTATAAGTACCTGGGAGAAGCCCCATGACCCCCAAAGAGCCAGGGAGACCTGTTTGGAGGTATTCTTTTTTTGCAAACATGCTACTGGGCAGATGTGAGACTCCAGCCCAGTTACTAAGTTGTGTGCCCCTTTGCCTGGGGAAATACTCAATACAGCAAGTGGCCAGAAGCAAAATGCCATGGCGAATCAGGGTGCTGTGGTGTGCTGTCTTGACCAAACTCAAGCTCAAATCTGGTCACTTTGTAAAAGGAGCTTAGCTTTTAATGGACTTTTCTTAGTTTTAACTAATAGGTGTTATAATGAATACATACATAACTCTAAACACCTCTTTGGATGGTAGCTTTTAATCTCTGTATTTATATGCACTTATATATACATTTCTCAGTGTGCATGCCTGTGAGATGTAATTAATGAAGAGAGAAGAGAAGAGAAGAGAGGAAACAGATAGAGTTGTACCTGTCACATACACATCAACTTTCTTTGTGAAAGTCCTTAGGTTCTTTCCAGTGAGAGATGGAAGCCCGCGCCCGAGTGCAGGGAGCACTGCCTCCATAGCAACATCGCTTGCAGCCAATGTTAAGACAACTTCTCCCCCCAGCAGTAAACCCCATCAAGATGCAATCAAAACATGCTACCCCAGAGCTTTCAGTTAGTCAGAATTTTCGACTTCTGAAGGTCGTACATTGGTGTAATATTTTTTGGAGGGGGAAAAACAAAGATTGGCAGAGAAAGAGCAGAGACACGACCTGCATTCTCCTAGAGCTGTATGGTGAGCTGTTCCCACCTACGATCACTGTTCCACCATCAGTCCCCATCTGCACTTTTGGTCAGATGTGCCTGAAGGTACACTGCTCAGCCCTAGGACTATGGGGAGCTGACAGTCTTAGGAACAAAGATCAAAGGCATCATTATTTATCAAGATTTGAGTCAGGAGACCAGAGCTGTCAGGTACAAACATCAGTGTACTTGATACAGTGGCTACTTTTATTTTTATTCAAAGGTTTGAAAAAGTGCATCAGGTTAAAGAAATAAGCAAGAGAGGCAAGTCTCAGCCAAAACCAGATCTTAAAGTAGACAGGAACCTCTCAGAGTCCCACAGTGATGGGTAATTTTATGTGTCAACTTGACTGGATTAAGGGACACTCAGCTGATAAGACAGTATTTCTGGTTGTGTCTGTGAGGCTGTTTCTGGAAGAGGTTAACATTTGAATCAATAGACTGAGTAAAGAAGATCTGACTCCACTGTGGGCAGGCATGATCCAACCCATTGAGATAGAAAGAAAAGGCAGAGGAACGGCAAATTCACTGTCTCTTTTGGAGCTGGGACATGCACCTCTGTTGTTGAATATGAGAGCTGCAGGTTCTTGGGTCTTTACCCCAGCAGCCCTCCAGTCTTTCAACCTTTCTGCCTTGAACTGACAGTGACACCGCTGGCACCTCTGGTTCTAAGAACTTTGAACCTGGCCTGACTTAACAGCACTGGCTTCCCTGATTCTCTACCTTACTGATGGCGTGTTGTGGGACTTCTCGGCCCTCATAATCATGTGAATCAATTCTCATGATATATCACTCTTATATATCTCTATTTATGTATATCTATCCTATCCGTTATTTTTCTCCAGAGAACCAATACAGCCACACTCAGGACATTATCTTGTTTATTGCGATGTGAGATTGGCAATTAAAAAAAGTAATACCACATCATTAAATGCCTTTAATACGCCTCCATGTTTTCAGATTGCCTTTACCTGTCTCTGCTTTTTTGCTATCATGGTCTCTAGCAACAGTAAGTTACCCTGAGTCCAAAGTATTGGAACAGTTATATTTTATTATTTTAAATGAAAAGAATAAGACTATGATCCCATCCAGGCCCTCTCTTCTAATTAGCAGGCTAGCACAGAGATACTTGTGTACTTCGGTGGAACCAAACCTGCACGTAGCCATATTGATCCCATATTGAGCACGTTTCAGGGTCGGCTGAGTTGAAACACTGATTGATGAGGAGTGAAGTAGCAACATCACTCAGGAAAAAAAAAAATGCAGGTTTATAGGAATTTGTGACAATTTATTGACACAAAAACTCACTGTCCATTGTAATCAGGAGGAAAAACCCACAGGCACTGTTGTATTTTTTTAAAAATAATCGTAGCTTGTCAGAGTGGTAGGAATGGTGCAGGTCTGGGAAAACATCCTGGCAGGCACCCACGGGAGAAGAGGAAGGGAGTGCTGCCACCGGTGATGTTGAGGCTGGCATCAGGGCTTTGCTAAAGCATAGCATTTTGACATTTTTGGGTTCTGGCAAGGCTAAGAAATGGGTGCTTAATGACACATGGGCTCAAAAGTGAGATCCCAGCACCCACCATGGGGCCTCATGTTGGCGAGCATGGCAAGTCCGTGGATATTCCCCAGGAGCAGGACAACAGATTCCTGAAGGAGCATGGGACTCAAGTAGGAATTTGGGGGTTGAAATTTGCTTCTTCACAGGCTCTGCTCCCTTTCCTAATTTAGTCTTTAGGAATATTTTAATATTTTGGGCAACACAAAACTGACACACAAGAAACTATTAATAAGCAGTTGATGACATACATATGGAATAAGTAAGAAGGTTAAAGTTAGGCAGGTAAGCAAAATATTAAAGAATTGTGTTGTAAGAGGGTTGACTCCATAAAATTTGGATTTTATAGACCAGATTATGTATACTGATAACTAACACATTTGTTGGATGAAATATTAAGGGACACTCTTTGCCATTTTTTTAATCTACCAGCATCTTCCATGACTGGATAATCTCCCCAATCCTGTTATCAGATGCCTACCCCATCTTAGTTAGGTGGAGACAAATTGCTTTTAGATACTAGTCTATTTTTCTTCCTCCAAGCCCAGATTAAAAAATCAAAAAAACAAAAACAAAACAAAACAAAAAAACGAAAAGGATAACCTTAGTGAAAATCATGGACATTGAAGCGAACATTGCTAGAGGGGCAAAATTTCATCCTCTAAATAAGGAGAGTAGCACCACATGTTCATTTTACCCCTACGCTTGTTCTGATTTTGCTTTTGAGACCCAAGCATTCTGAGGTAGAGGAAGGATATTGCCATCAATGGAGCAAGTTTTCCCAACCTGTTTGTATAGCTCGTTATAAACATTGCTTAGAATATAAACATTGTTACACAATAACTTAATTTTCCCCACTTTGCTCTCCAAATCAGTGGTAATGTTCTAGTCCCCAGTGCTCCATTTGGAAAGATTCAATGAACCTGTACATTGATATGAACAACATCACAATCAGATCCTGAGCTCTCCTGAAGCTGTTAAACCTCAATATATATGTTTTTAATATTAGCTGATGTGGATTTAATATTAACCAAGCATCCTAGTTAATTAAATGTGTTGCTAGGAATATTTCCAAAGCTTAATTCAAAGTCATACTCAATGGCCTTGGGTACTATTTTAATATCACTCTAGAGTATTATTGGTTCATCTTGAATGAGTAATAAACACTAGGAAATAGACAATGAATAGTGTGTTTTCTTCATTTTCCTAATAGTAGCTATTTACAAAACAAAAGCACCAGCTCTTTAGGAATTATCTTCTTGGTAACCTGTGTTCTCTCTCTCTCCCTCACCTCCTTCCCCTTTTTCCTCCCTCCCCTCCCCTGCAAGAATCCTAACAAAAAATTAAGAATACTCCTCCAAAGCAAGTCTGAAAACCACATTTGCCAAAACTGGACCTTAGAGAAGTTTGTTCACAGAAGATAATTGGCAATGTTTGGAGAAAATGTTGATTGACATGATGGGGCTGAAGCAGGGGAGGATGCTCCAACATATAGTAGGTGGAGATCATGGATCCTGCTAAACATTCTAAACACACAGGACAACCCCCACAACACAGAATTATCCCATCCACAGTGTCAGTAGTGCTGAGGCTGAGTAACCCTGCTGAAAGTGAATAAATTTGTTGAGCATGAGATGGCCGCGTGTGTTAAGGGCAGCATTATGTAGAGAAAATAAAGGCTTCCTGTCTTTCTGAAGTGTAGACACACACATTTTTGCACACATATGTGTGTGCAAAGTCTGACACATCAAGGAGCAACTACTGCTCAGTTTCTTCATTAGGCTTTCTCCTGGTATTCTGATGCACACTGCTACCATTATCTCTGAATTAATGCACTTATACACAGGCAGTACTGAAACGCAATGTGAATCAGATTCACCTTACTAATCTTAATTAACCAAAATAAATATATATTCATCTTTTCAGCTTTATCTCAGACAATATGCTCCTTCTCATTCTTGCCTAACAAGATACATGTCTCCCCAGGACCCAGTGCAGAGCTAGGCTCAAAAGGAGGGTTCAATATGTACTTGTTTGTTGATGGAATGGTGTATACTCACCTGCATATTTTATTTGTTTAAATTTATAATTATTTGCTCCCTTAAATAAAACAAAAAAGAAAAACCAAAATAGTCCAGCCACAGAGGAGTACATTGAAAACAAGCAAACAAATTCCACTGTGATTTGACTTGAATGCATAATCGCAGAGCGTGATAAAACTTGGTGAAAGACATCATTTATTTCTTCATCAAACACTTAGAGAATAGCTGCTATGTGACTATTGAGAACATAGAGATGAATGAACAGTTTTTGTGTGTGTGAATCATAAAATCTAGAAATATGATAAGGCAAATAAACAATCAGATGGGAGGGGTTGCTCTTCGGATACGGGAGCGATCTGAGAATACTGGCTATAGAGGGATGAATCAAAATTTTCCAAATGGATAACAACATAAAGGAGCTGTATTCTTGACACAAGGGAAAAAACAGCAGCAAAGATAGAGGCATAAAAGCATACGGTGAAGTCAGGCAGCTGTTACTCGCCTGGAAAATTGAAATATCAGGTGAGTGGAGTTGAAGTAAAGCTGAAATTCTAAATTGCAGATGGATAGGGAAGGGCTTGTAAAGCCATGCCCAGGGATTTGCCTTTTGCTTAAAATCAGAATTTGAGAAGGGGAGCTTATTTTCCTCAGGTACAGGAGCCTGCGGGTGATACTAGGAGGGTTTGTACCTGTAGGAAGCTTTCAAGGCTGAGAAGGAGTTTGATGGATGAGGTGGTTAAAATTCAACCAAGAAACATCAGCTTGTTTAAACAGACAGGGAAGCTACAGGTCTGGGTGTGGGTATTCTCTATGCACCTGGGAGACAGGCGAGGCAGGGAATGGACACCAGTGCAGTGCTCCTGGCAGACAGCTTTCCTTCAGGAGCTGGTGCACCCATCAGCGGGCCCCCATCCCCTCCTGTGGCAGGAGGATGTGTGTCTGCAGTGGGGACCAAGGGGCTGAACAGAATTCTCAAGTTTCCACTTTCTACTTGCTGTCCATCACTCCCTGCTTTCTGTCCTCCCTTGATAGAGTGACTAAAAGAAAGCAGGAGCTACTGTGCTTCACAGAGCCGCAAGACAATGCAGGGATGAATAACAAGACCCCAGTTGTGTGTGAGAAGCTGGCATTGAACCTGGTCTATTGCCTTTAGATTGTTAGGCTTTCTTCTGGCAACTGTGGTTACATCTTGTCAGCTTTTCTCTTTTCATTGAGAAGAAATTCCTCATTTTCTCTTTTACCCCCCACCCTTCTTTTAATAGTTAATACTTTTGTTTAATTATAAAAATAGTCTACCCTTCTTATTGGGAAATTTGGGATATCCAGAAAAATACAAAGAAATAAAAGTACAAATCAATCATATTGCTTCCAGAGACAATCACTGTCATTCTTGGGGTGGGGAGGGGGCAGGGGTGTGGTATAATCAGAGAAGGAAGTCTCCATATTCTATTTCAGATGATGTCCAAAGCTAGTTTGGAAATCCTATCACTAAATATAGAGTCCATGAATTAGAAGGAAAGGAGAGGGTGCGCTGTGATCACAGGTCTTTACCTACCTTCCTACAGGTGACCTAGCACAGGCAATGGTGAGTTGGGTGCGAGGAGTCATGTGCCACCTCTTAGCATGAAGGCATTTAGTTTATCTTCAGATGGGGCAGCAAACAGGTGAGTGGACTTTCTTTGAAATGTGTGTGAAGTCTTTCAATTTCAGGCTCTTGTGCAGAATACAGTGGCTGTTAAAGACAATTACTGCCTGCCAGGGCACTATTCCACAGGGTCTTCGGCCAAGGATGTCAAAATTCACAGGACTATTTTACATTGACATCCATCTTTTCTCTTTTTTATTGCAGCCTGAATGGCCGACATGTGATGGATTGATCCTCAATTGCTAAACGGGTCTCTTTTCATTCAGTAGCTGATAGACTTGGGAAATTATGCTCCCCCCACAGCTCCTGATGATATGTGGAGCCAAATCTTCATTTATTAAGGTCAAATTATTGCCCTTGTTATGAGCAAGAAATGGGATCCACTGGGGTGTCCTGGGATTCAATGAGTTCCAGGGCTTCTAAAAAACTGAGCACAGCTGTTGGGCACAGCCAGCTCCACACATCAGCATGAGGAAAGCTACCTGCATGGTGTGACTCAGAGGACTTTCTGCTCCCACAGTTTCTTACCTTGATTTTCTTAAAATTTTTGTTTTCTTGGCATCAGAGAACTCACATTCAGTGCCAAGAAGAAAGAAGGAAAAAGGAGAGATGATGAAGGGAAGACAAGCAGGAGTGCATTTCTATCTACATTGTCTGCCAGGTGTCTCTCCTTGCCTAGCCCTTTAAAATCAGTAGACTGAGCTGCAAGTAATGCCCAGGCATTGTGAACAGATGCATGCAGCTCAGGGCCCTCTGGGTTTGCCTGTGATTCACTTGCTCTGAGCCCCACGGTGTGACGACTCCTGGCCACACTCTGCTGCCTTGCTGCCTGCCTGCCTGATCCCATGGAGTGGGGTTTGGAATCCTCTTTTGGGGAACTGAATGTTCTCTTCTTTCTCTTTCCCATCCTTTTCATTGGGTAGGCATTGCTTGGTGGTACCAGAAGGAAAACAATTCACTTTAGCCTTATAATCCTACAATTTGAGTTCTAGAGACATTTCATTTCAAGTGCAAGGTTATGCCACCCCCATCCCATAAGGCATCACTGGGGAAAAATGACACACAAGGGTTCCACCACTCACTTGCCAGAAGCTGCCTTACTCCGCACCTAACCACTGAAATCACTGATCCTGACCTCAGACCCACCATTGCTCTCTCTCTCCTAAAATCTTTTGAGGGAAATCTAAAATGCCGCCCTTATCTTTCCATTTTTTCCCTGTGAGAGGGATAGGGAAGGCAGGAATGGGGTGATTGTCTCTAATCTTATCAGCTTTGCTGTCATAGCTGGTGCGTAGGTGAGCCAGAGGAAATAGGCCCAGCTTCTTAAAGCAGATACTGCCTTTTCCAGCCTACAACTGCTCTTTGCTTGTGTGGTTGCAAAAGTCCAAATTTCTAAGTTTCACTCTGTTCCCACTAAGAAAGGGTGTGTTGCCAAGAAGGCAGGTTGGGGGCACCCAGCCTGCAAGGGGCTCAGACATTGTCTCAGTACTGCTCAGCCAGCCAGGAGGGAACTAGCTAGGCCAGGTTCACTTCTACCCCTCCAGCCTTCTCCTCTATCATTTAAAATATTGTTTATTATTTTAAAATTACGTGTTCACATTTATTAATTGTCTATGACATGCCAGACACTAGACTAGATATTGAACATCCAGCAACAAAAAAACAGACAAAACTTTTGTCATCCTGTAGTTTATAGCCTAGTGGAGGGAAGTAGATGATTAAAAAGAAAAATAAGTCAAATATAGAGTGTGTGTTATGGTGAGGGCTATGAAAAAGAAGAAATTAGGAGCAGGGATAGGGAATATTGACAGAGTCAGAGGTGGGTGAAGGAAAGACTCATGGAGAAGTGACACTGAAACCAACACCTGCAGGAGAGAGAATGGCCTGGTCAGGAATGAGCTCTAGGAAGCGGAAAGGGAGGCACAAAAACTTTCTGGTGTAGGGAGGACTGAATAGTTCCCATTAGATTCAGCTAAGTAGGTCATTAGTGATCTTGACAAGCATAGTTTAGCTTTAGTGGAGTGGAGGGGAAGGATGGATGTTTGACTGCAGTGAAATCAAAACATGACAGGAGGGGATGGCTGAGCAATCGTGAGTGGACACAGCTCTCTAGGGGTTCCTTGAAGAGAATCAGAGAAATAGATAAAGTAACTGGAGAGAGAGGTAAATTTAAAACGGGTTTCCTTCCTTCCTTCCTTCCTTCCTTCCTTCCTTCCTTCCTTCCTTCCTTCCTTCTTTCCTTCCTTCCTTCCTTCCTCCCTCCCTCCCTGCTTCCTTCTCTCTCTCCTTTCTTTCTTCCCTCCCTCCTTCCTTCCTTTCCTTCCTTTCCTTCCTTCCTTGTTGCTTTTTTTGTTTGGTTGGTTTTTTTTTTTTTAGACAAGGTCTCACTCTGTCATCAGGCTAAAGTACAGAGGTGCCACCATAGCTCACTGCAGCCTTGATCTCCTGAACTCAGGTGATTCTTCCATCTCAGTCTCCTGAGTAGTTGGGACTATAGGTGTGCACCACCATGCCAGGCTAATTTTGCATTTATTGTAGAGATGGGGTCTTGCCATGTCACTCAGACTGGTCTCAAACTCCTGGCCTCAAGCAATCCTCCCACCTCGGCCTCCCAAAGTGTTGGGATTGCAGATGTGAGCCACCACTCCCCAGCCTCTTTTGTTCTTAAAATGGAGAAATAATAATATGTTTATAAGAATATAGGAATGACCCCCAGAAGAGTGAGGGCATTGGATAATGCATACAGAGGGGATAATTTCTAGACACATGTCTCTGAATAGGTAAAAGGGAGTGGGATCATACACTCACTCAGGCTTACTTAGGAATAGGCAAGTTTACCCTTAGTAGGAAAGAGGGCATGGCATAGGGGCACAGACAGAGCTAGGTGAGTAGTAGCAGCTGGCAGGAGATTATGGAAATTCTCTCCAATTGTTTCTATTTCTTCAGTGAAATGGGAAGCAATCATCAACTGAGCATGAGAAAGGAGGGAGTGTTGGACGTTAGAAGAGACGGAAGAAATGAACCAGTCATCTTGGAAAGGGAACGAATAAAATGTAGAATGATTACTAAGGGGAACATTGAGTTTTGTGCTCATACACTGAAAGTGAGACAAGTTTGCGTGATTTGGGGTTTGTTCTCCAGCCAGGTTCATCTACATGGTGCGGGTATTTAGTGGAGGAGAGTTGACTGTAGCAAAAGATAGGTTGATGATGACAATGGGATAATGGGTCAAGGCAGTTGAAGAGAACGAAGGAAGCGATTTTTTAAGCTGGGCTAGGGAATAAATGAGGAATGAAGAGTAAAAAGAGACTTAAAACTTCCCAAGACCAATGCCTTGAGAGAGTAAGAAGATAGGAAGTGGTAAACATAATGGACCGCTTGGCTTTGAAATTATGAACGTGTTGTAGCTACTAATGATTCTGAAGCCCAAGACATATGGAATCTGAGTAGTTCACAAGATATTCATATTGAGACCACCAGAACTGATTAGGAAAATGGATCAGGAAGGTCACAGCTAAAGATACGGGATTGGTATTTGGTGCAGGTAGTGGTTGAAATCCTGGGAGTGATATAGTCAGAATTGTCCAGGAAACCAGAGAGGGAGAAGGTGCAGACTTCACTTGCCTTTTGATCTGAAAAAGAGACCAGCCTTTTCTGCCACCCATGAGCAGTAGAAGCAAAACTGTCAAACTCCTTGGGAGACACAGCCCATTTGTGCACATGGACAGTGAGCGGGCATAGACTGAAACAAGGTCCTGTGAATTTACAGACTTTGGAAACCTCAGTATTCCTTTTCAAACTTCACCGTTTGCAAAGCTTTGCCAGAAAGCTGTACTGGCTTTTCATCTTCCCAGGAATTACAAAATTTATCAGCATAATCATTCATTAAAATTGCCCATCCAGAAAGTGGTAAAAGACTGTGAAGCCTCAAACTTGAGTTCATATTCCTTGGCAAAGGAATGTAGAAATGTCTTTGAGCAATGAGACCCATTGAGAGTCCTGCAACTAGAAAAGGCTTGGAGTAGCAGAGGTTTCTGAAACATTCTGCTCAATTTTTCATTGATTTCCTTTAGGAAAACACTAATTGTGATTGATTATCTTGGCTGAATTACCAGCAGTGTGGTTCCTCAGGCCAATTACTTATATATCTACATAGATAAATAAAATTGTACCCCTCGATGAAATCATTGTCTTTCTTCAAACCAGAGAGGCTTGCTTTCTTAGTTTCAAGGGAAGACACAAGTAACAACACTCTTTTCACTATTTTACTCTTGCAGACCTTGAAAAGTACTGTGGCAAGTAAAACGGTTAAGCCTAATTCCTGAAAATGAAACTCATGCTCAACAGCTTCTTCACCAGTGATCCTCACACTTTCACATGCTTGGGAGTCACATGCTTGGGAGTCACATGTGGGGCAGGTTGGGGGTGGCTCTTTAAAGCACAGGATTCTGGGCTCCATCCCCAGAGATTCTGATTTACTAGGTCTGGGTTAGGACCTGCGAATTTCCATTTCTAATAAATTCACAGTTGATGCCAATGTTACTGGTCTGAGCCCTGCACTTGGAGGGCTTGCCCACCTCACACGAGGGAAGACCAAAACTTCCATCTTTTTGTCTGAAGGGTTCAACTCTCGACAGAACCCTAAGATTACATCCTAAATCCTGATAAACACCTCTATTTGTTTTATAGGGCTGCCATAGCAAAATACCACACAGGGGTTGGCGTAAACAACAGACATTTACTTGCTCATGGTTCTTGAGACTCCAAGTCCAGGATCAAAGTGTCAGTGGGATTGATTTCTTTTGGAGTTCCACTCCTTGCTTCGTAGATGGCTGCCTTCTTACCATGTTCTCACATGACCTTTCCTCTATGTGTCTATTGCCTAATCTCCTTTTCTTATACAGACACCAGTCATATTGGATTAGGGCTTACCCTAATGATATTATTTGAAGTTCATAATTTATTTCAAAACACTATGTCCAAATAGAGTCACATTCTGGAGTACTGGAGGCTAGGGCTTTAGGATATGAATTTGGTGGGGGAATAATTTTGCCCATAACAACATCCCTCTGTGGTCTTAGCTTTACAAAAGCAGAGCATCTCTTAGAAATACTGCTGGGAAAGGCAGTGCTGGAAGGAGCCCCTTGGTGGCCCTGCACATCCTGGAGGACCACCAAGGGTCCTCCATGCAAGCAGAGAGGGGAAATGCCAGTGCTAGATGCACCCCAGGGTGGAATCTGAGCAAAGAGGTAGGCAGGCACCGCTTCCTGCAGACAATTCAAAGAGCTAGGTGGAGCTGCGCCACTCCCAGCTTTACTTTGCTGAAGCCCTTCTCCCTGCAGTCCCCACACTGCCAGCTCAATTCACTGCATTAATGTTGACTGAGTGCCTGGGAATGCCTGGCTGTGTTCTAGTAGCTGAGGATGGAGCAATGAACAAACAAAAAAATTCCCATATCCCTGCCCTCCTGGTGCTCACAGGCTAGTGGGGAGACAGACTGTCATAAATGCACAGGTAGATATGCCCAGCAGTGGTAAATCATAGCAAGAAGTGTAAAGCAGGCAGACTGAGAGTGATGGAAGCCACCCCTTCAGAAGGTGCAGTCAGTCTTTCCTGAGGAGGTGACCCTTGTATGCCCACGCCTTCACTTTCGGAAATCCTATGCTCTGTCCCACTCCTTCAGGCAAAACCTGTCCTAGGGGAAAAATAAATCCATATGTGGAAAAAACTTGAGCAGCACAGTCACTGAGCAAACACACACTTGCATAAACACACACAAAACCAAAACACAAAATATGCTTTGGAGAGAAGTCCCTCATTTTTCTCCTTAGAGTCTTCAAAGCTCTTCTTTTAGACCAGGAGTTCTGTTTTCAAATTTGACTTTTATGGGAATAAAATCAAGGGGTACAAGTGTAGTTTTGTGTAGTGGTAAAGTCTGGGCTTTCAGTGTAACTGTCACCTGCATAATGTACAGTGTACCCATTAAGTAATTTCTCATCCCTACTCTCCTTTCACTCACCCACCCTTCTAAGGCTCCAGTGACTATTATTCCATGCTCTATATTCATGTATACACATTATTTAGCTTCCACTTATAAGTGAGAACATGCGGTATTTGACTTTCTGTTTCTGAGTTACTTCACCCAATACAATTGCCTCCAGTTCCATCCACGTTGCTGCAAAAAGCATGATTTCATCTTTTTAATGGCTGAATATTATTCCAGTATATATAAAAAACACATTTTATTTAATCATCCATTGATTTACACTTAATTCAATTCTATATCTTTGCTATTATAAGTAGTTCTGTGATAAACATGTGAGTGCAGTTATCATTTAATATAATGATTTCCTTTCCTTTGGATACCTACCCAATAGTAGGATTGCTGGATTGAATGGTAATTTTGTTTATAGTTTTTTGAAAACTCTCCATACTGTTTTTCATAGAAGTTGTACTAATTTACATTCCTACCAACAATACATAAAAATTTCCATTTGTCCTAACCAAATTATTTTTTGATATTTTAGTAATAGCCATACTCACTGGTTCAAGATGATATCACATTGTGGTTCTAATTTGCATTTCTGTGATGACTCGTGATGTTGAACATTTTTCATATGCTTATTGGTCATTTGTATGTCTTCTTTACAAAATGACTATTCATGTCCTTTACCCACTTTTTAGTGGGGTTATTTTTTGTTGTTGTTGAGTTGTTTGAATTCCTTGTAATTTCTGGATATTAATTGCCTGTCAGATCTATAGTTTGCAAATGCTCTCTCCTATTCTGACAGGCTGTTCACTCTGTTGGCTATTTCCTTTGCTGTGCAGAAGCTTTTTGGTTTAATAAAGTCTCATTTGTCTATTTTTGTTTTTTTGGTTTGCACTTTTGAAGTGTTAGTCATAAGGTCTTTGCCTAGACCAAGGTCCAAAAGAATTTTCCCTAGGTTTTCTTCCAGTACTTTTATAGTTTTAGGTCTTACATTTAACCCTTTAATCTATCTTGAGTTGACTTTTTATATGGCGAGAGATTCGGATCTTCTGCATAGAGCAATACAATTTTCCCAGCACTACTTGTTGAAAAGGGTTCCCTTTCCTTTGTGTATGTTTTGGTTGACTTTGCCAAAGATCAATTGACTGTAGATATGTGGCTTTACTTCTGGATTCACTATTCTGTTCCATTGATCTCTGTGTCTACTTTCATACCAGTGCCATGCTCTTTTGATTATTATAGCCTTGTAGTATAATTTGAAGTCAGTTAGTGTGATGCCTCCAACTTTGTTCTTTTTACTTAGGATTTCTTTAGCTATTAGTGCTCTTCTTTGGTTGCACATGAATTTTAGAATTGTTTTTTCTAATTGTGTGAAACACGAAAGTATGTTTATAGGAATTGTATTAAATCTGCAGATTGCTTTGGGTAGCATGGTCATTTTAATGATATTAATTCTTCCAGTCCATGAGCATGGGATGTTCTTCCATTTGTTTTTGTCATCTACAATTTCTTTCATCAATAATTTATTGTTTTCCTTGTAGAGATCTTTCACCTTCTTGGTTAAATGTATTCCTAATTTTTTTCTTTCTTTCTTTGTAGCTACTGTAAGTGGGATTGACTTCTTGATTTAGTTCTCAACTTGATCATTATTGGTGTGTATAAATGCTACTGATTTCTGTATGTGGATTTTTTATCCTGAAACTTTACCCAATTCATTTATCAAATCTGAGAGTCTTTGGAGGAATCTTTAGAGCAGGTATGACCAATCTTTTGGTTTCCCTGGGCCACACTGGAAAAAGAATTGTCTTGGGTCGCATGTAAAATACACTAACACTATCCATAACTGATGAGCTTTGAAATAAAGAAGTCCATACATAAATCTCATAATGTCTTATGAAATTTTACACATTTATATTGGGCCTCATTCAAAGCTGTCCTGGGCCACATATAGCCCGTGGGTCACAGGATAGACAAGCTTGCTTTAGGATTTTCTAGGTATAAGATCATACTGTCAGTGAACAGAGAAAATTTGACTTCCAATTTTTCAATTTGGGTGCCTTTCATTTCTTTCTCTTGCCTGATTGTTCTGTCTAGGATTTGCAGTATTATGTTGAATAGGAGTGGCAAAAGTGGACATCTTTGTCTTGTTCTAGTTCTTAGGGGGAATGCTTTCAACTTTTCTCCATTCAGTATGATGTTGGCTGTGGGTTTGTTATACATGGCCTTTTTATTTTGAAGTAGGTTCCTTCTATGCCTAGTTTACCGAGAGTTTTTATCATGAAGAGATGCTGAATTTTCTCAAATGCTGCATCTGTTGAGATGATTATATGATTTTTGTCCTTAACTCAATTTATGTGATGAATCACATTTATTGATTTCCATATGTTGAACCATCCTTGCATTCCTGGAATAAAATGCATCTGATCATTGTGTTTTATCTTCTTGATATACTGTTGGATTCTGTTTGCTGGTATTTTGTTGAGGATTTTTGTATCTACGTTCATCAGGGATATTGTAAACCAAGAGTTCTTAACATCACTTTGGAAGGGTCCTCTTTGATAATCTAATGAAATCTATAGACTTTTTGCCCAGAGAAGTGCACTTGAGCCTACATAGGCAATTTTATGTGTAGCTTTAGGGTTTTTATAGAGAAGACTCTGAAGTCTTCCATGGATTCAGATACAGGCCTCTATTTACAGTAGTAATAATGATAGTTAGAGCTACAATTTTTTGAACACTTACTAGGTGGTCTGCTAAAATCATAATATTCGTTATTTAATCTAATCCTCACAAAATGATCATATATGACTGTTGTCATCCTGACAGCCTAGTGCAGATGAGGAACCTGAGGCTCTGAAAGGAAAAGTGAGGTCATAGACTAATTTGTGGCAGAGCCATGGTGTGCCTGAACATTCACAGTAAGAGTCACCAGTCTCTACATCCTCTACCATTTACTTTTTAACTTTTTATTTTGAAATGCTTTTAGATTTACAGCAGAGAAATAAGATAGTACAAGACTTCTCATATAGCTTTCACCCAGCTTCCCCTAATGTTAGCATCTCACATAACACTGCCTCGCTTATCAGAACAACAAAAAAATTGTACCAGCCAACTTAATTGAAAGGAAGGCAAGAGAAATTGCCATATAAGCAGGCACAAAGATGATATACACAGCTGTCTTGGTTTGTAGGCAGAACGTCGAGAACAACTGAATTATCTGTTTAACTGAATGATGACAGGGTATTTGGGATTCCCCATAAAATAAAAAAAAGTTTAATGAGATTCAGTATTATCTTTAAGAATTTTTAAAAATTATCAGAACACTCCTCTTCTGACAGTTTTGGGGCCCAGGATAGATGGAGGCCTAGGATTATCTGGGAGGGAGAAATAGAATATTAGAGAAGCTGTAGAGTGTTAGAAAAGTCAAGAGTGTGGGCTTTGGAAATGAGGCTGCTGGGTTGGAGCTTATTAACTCTGTAACCTTTGGCATGTTGCTATTGTCTTTGTGACTTCATTTTCCCATGTATAAAATGGAAATAATAATGGTCCTATCTCAGAGTGCTGCTGATAAAGTTAATTGAGTTAATAGGGCATTTTGAACAGTGACTGGAATATAGTAGGTCCTCAATAAATTTTAGTAAAAAATATAGTAATATTATATATAATATATATTACATATATTATAGAAGTAATTATATAGTAACTTATCATGAACACTTTTAAAGTCCAGTATAAGTTTCCTTGTAATTTTCTTTTCTTTCCCCCTGGATTTCTAGGAAGTTCATTGGGATAGGGATCCCATTACTACCTCTTTTTTTTTTTTTTCGTACTCCCCCTTTCACCATTAAACCATTATTCTCCCACAACTCCTGGTTCTGTGTGAAGAATATACACACATTCTTCAACATGGAGCATCTACAAGATAGAGTGAACTCTCTTTTGTTTATTGATTTTCTCTTAGAATAGCTTTAATATGTTATAAAACTAAAAAAAAATGTTTCACTCAAATGATGACATCATGCAATGAAAGACATGGAGGTGACCTTGCCACTTGGTTGTCCTGTATAGTTTTTCCATCTTCAGAACAATGGGATTCTGCTGCTTCTTCCAGTAGTTGTTAGATAGAGCTGAGGGGAAGGAATCGTTGCATCAGAGCACCATAAACGTCTAGTCACATGGAATGTGGAGCAGAGACTATGCTACATCTTCACCACATTCTCATTCTGCTGCATCATCTGGGTTTTGCAAGCTTGGATTTTAGGGCTTCTAGGTTAAGGTCAATGGGAAGTGACTTACTCTTCTCTGATGTTGCAGGAGAATGAGTACCAGTCTCTCTCAAAGAAAAAACACCATTGAATCCCCAATCCTGGGTGTTGGTCATTCTCTCCATCTTCTTGCTCAGTTTGCTACTTCCTCACTGAGGAAAGACAAGATTCCTCCCTGGTCATGCTTTTGTTAAGGACCACGAAGAGTCTGAAGAGTCCCAAGTTTAGTCAATCCCAGATCTTACAAGGAGGCTTCTAGCAAACATGCCCAACCCCTGATCTGGAGGTCCCATTATCTTTACTATCCTGGTCAGGAAACAGATATTCTCTCTTCCTTACAGGGAGACACTATTTCCATCTTCAAAGGCTGTTTGCTATAGAAATGTCATTTTAAGGTATTTAGGAAGTAAACTGTCAATACCTCATCACAAAATGTACAGAAATGCAAGAGATCCATCAAGAAATCTCTTCCAACAGTTTTTCAAGGTGCTCTTGGCTATCCAGTTAATAATTGTTACAGACTTAAGGTTGTGCTATCAAGGAAGAGATCTCCAGAGGGTTGCCCTGGGATATGTCCAGGCATGATGGAGCAATAAGCATGTGGGGAAATTCTTACTTCTTAGGGCTAATGTTGAGAACCACTGGCATCTTACTGAGTATCTAAAACCTCCTAAGTTTGGGGCAGGGCGTATTAATCAGTCCTAGTTCATCTATTCTGGGTCCTTTAATCTCCTCTGATGGTGAGGTTAATCTGCACCTCACAATCAGAGAGGCAAGTTCACATATAGTTTGACTATGAGGAATTCATAGAGACATTTTTAATGTAAGCTCTGAAACCACTGCTCTCTGGCAGAATTATTCATTTTGAAGAGTTTCTCAACCTTTTAAAATTATGTCCCCACAAGGAGTCTTTTTAGATATATCCCTCCCACCCAACCCCATAAAATTTTAATACCAGAGAAGCAGTATATCTGTTTATATACCATGGTCCTTTAGAGGGACACAAACTGTTATAATATCATACTTTTCTTGTGCACCCAAGAACCAATTTTTAGCTCCATGCCTCATCAATGTGGTGATGTCACCCACATTGAAAATGCATGATCTAGAAAACTCTTGCATTAGTCCAGGTTCTCTGAGAAACAGATGCCAAGACAGGTTAAACACTCAAGAATTTTATTAAGGGAAATATCTGTATGAAAGTGTATAAAGGCCTACCTGGTGGCTCACGCCTCTAATCCCAGCACTTTGGGACGCTGAGGCGGGCAGATCATGAGGTCAGGAGTTTGAGACCAGCCTGACCAATATGGTGAAACCCCGTCTCTACTAAAAATTCAAAAATTAGTTGGGCATGGTGGCTGCCCCTATAATCCCAGCTACTCAGGAGGCTAAGGCAGGAGAATCTCTTGAACCTGGGAGGTGGAAGGTTGCAGTTAGCCAAGATGGTGCCACTGCACTCCAGCCTGGGAGACAGAGTGGGACTCCGTCTCAGAAAAACAAACAAACAAAAAATAAAGTGTATGAAGGGAGGGAGCCAGCTAAGATATGTTTCTAGGCTCAGATCATTGAGGTCCCACTAGCTGTGGTAGCTGAACGTGGACTCAATGTCATTCACAGCTATTTGGGGTATGTAAATACCTGATACTTGCTCTCCAGCTCTGCTGGGCATACCTCTCCCTGTTTTAGGTGACTCCACTAACTCATGAAGAAGGCACTGAAATTCCCCTGATGGAGTAGGCTTGGGCAGGCATGTAGAATAGCAGCAATTGCTTCTTGAGGCTTGACAGGTTCTATGGTGAGGTCCCAGCCGTTTGTCCAATTACACTGGCACCTCCAAATTTTTCCACAGTGCCATCTTTCACAAGTGCTTTCTCTCTCTCTGGAAGTAGAGATAGGGCCTCCCTTGACAAAGGAGACTCCAGGAATCTGCCTAAGAAGTTCACTTTTTTTTTTTTTTCAGCGATGGAGTCTCACTCTGTCATCCAAGCTGGAGTGCAGTGGTGCGATTTTGACTCACTGCAACCTCTGCCTCCCGAGTTCAAGCAATTCTCCTGCCTCAGCCTCCCCAGTAGCTGGGACTACAGGCACACACTGCCACGCCAGGTTAATTTCTTTTGTATTTTAGTACAGATGGGTTTCACTGTGTTGCCCAGGCCGGTCTCAAACTCCTGAGCTCAGACAATCTACCCGTCTTGGCCTCCTAAAGTGCTAGGATTACAGGCACGAGCCACCACGCCTGGCCAAGAAGTTCACATTTTACTTGTTTTTGGAGAAACTTATAAATTTGCTTCTGTGCAGTATTTTCTGCTTCTCCGCCTGGTCCTGATTCTCCTTGCTGTTTGTTTCTCTGATTTTGGGCAACTTCTGTTCTCTACCATCTGAATGAATCAAAATAACAGGGTGAATCCCTTAGGTCTCTCAAAATGCATGAAGTGCGTTGGCAGAGCTGAGGTTTATGAGATTCCCACCAGCACTTGCTCAAGCCTTACAAAATGTATTTCACCTCATGACACCCTCCTCTCTTCAATGATGTAAAAATATTTCTAACCTCATCAAAAGCTGGGAGTCCTTCCGTTCTTTTTCTGCCAGGTGGTCAATAATTTAGCACATGCTTTCTCAGCAGTTTCCAATCTGCCAAAAAAAAATCACTCCAGAGCAAGTAGCTACTGAAGTTTCACAACTTTCACACTATGTGCAACCTCTAAACTTGCCATAATCCCCTACATTCCCTAACCTCAGAGACACTTTGTTCCTGTAAGAGTTCTCTATTATTTTTTAAACTGTAGTTCAGATTCCTTATCCACTGAGACCTACTGAATCTACATTTACAATTTTAAAACCCTGAGCTTGGTGTTTCGGGTAACTCAAGCACAGTTGCATGGCTTCCCCTATCTCTGTCAACTCAGAATCCTGAAGAGAATGGGTCTGGATCTGATGTGAGTTGGGCTTAGCATATAAGATCTTTTACTTTCTGAAGTAAAGCAAACGTTAAAAAAATTATTTGTAGGATATTTACCATTTCTTAGCATAACTTAAAAAATATTATTTTAAGCAATCTCTTCTCAGCAAGGGTCAGAATAGGATAGAAATGTGAGAGGCTGGAGGGTAAAAGAACCTATGACTAAATGTAGTATGCCACGTTCGACCCTTGCCGAGCCTGGAATTCCCACCCGGGGAACAAAGAGGCCTTTGTTGATATGGCCTTTTCACATAGCATCAAAGAGCCATGCCACTAGAGCAGTCCAGGGGAAAACGGGGCAGTCCTAGAAGGGAAGAGGGAGTCCTCTTGGATCGATTGATTTAAAAAGCTAAACCTTCAAAATATGCCAGCCTAGAGGAACCTCTGAGCGAGGTATGCCTAAAAGATAAAATGAGAGTCTTCACTTTACACGAGATCCTCTTGCTCATAAATAGGAAGTTTAGTGCCAGAAAATATTATACCACTGCATGAGTTAAGAATGTATTTAGCAGCAAATAATAGAAAATTTGACTGAGTGGTTTAAGTGATGTGATATGTATTTTTTACTTAATAATAAATCTAGAGGCATTTGGATTCTAAATGGGTACAGCACCTCCGAGTCAGAGCTGGTGGATATGTCTGAGATTTTCTTGCCATTCTCTTGATATCGCCAAGTGACTACTTCAATACTGGACATAAAATCTTCATATGACTATGCCCAAAGGTAGGAATTAGGAGAGTGACCAGGGGTCTCGGAGAGAGCAAGCCGTGAGTAAAACAGCAAGTGAGAGAGGGTTCTTCTTGTGACCCTCTCATTTCATCTAGGAGAAAAATCTTTCCCGGAAGCTCTCCAGCAGACTTTATCTTACATTTCACTGGTCTGAATTGAGCCAATATATCCCCTATATCAATCACTCACAGAGGAGATGGTATCCAGAGGCTCAACTGAGAACAACCACAGTTCATCTCCTGGTACCTGGCACATTTCCACTTGAACAAAACTGAGCATTGTTAGCAAAGAAGAAATGAGGCAAAAAGCAGTGTTTGCTATAACTTTAGAGGCAGAGTCAATAGTCAGCTGGTGCATGATAGTGGCACATATTTTTGGACTTGGCAATGCATTCCCTTACCCTTTGTTAACTATTTTGAAAATTATACCTAAATAAAAGAACTTTGGGAATTATCTATCCCAAATTCTTACATGCCTTTCCCCCAACCAAAAAAATTATCATCGCACTGATGTCAGTTATGTTATGTGCAGTACCCTACTGTAGAAAAACAAATACCCTTTAAGCTGCATGGAGATCAGGACTGGGTCTTCCCCCTTCATTTCCCCAGTGCCTTTTATTGTGTTTGGCACACAAGAGACACTTTAAAAATGTTTTCTGCTTGAATTAATGGGATGAACCTTCATATTAGAGATGAGCAAACATAGGCCCACCAAAGGGAAATGGTAAGTTTAAAGTAATTCTGCTAGTTATGCCCAGAACCAAAATCACAAGTTGGTTCTTCTGATTTGTGATTTTATTTTTGTTTTCTCATTTTCACATGTTACTTATCCAAAAAATAGACATATACAGATTTTTTAAATGTACCCAAAAAATCAACCTCTCAGAAAAAAACTGTGAAACTAGAGACCTAGGAAGCAGTTCTCTCACCTATGATTGCATGGGGAGCTGGCAGATAATGGAAGACATGATCTTGAAGACATAAATGCCCATGGGAAGTGGAAGCTGCAGATGGGACTTATTTCAGGACTGGAAAGAAATGATTTTCTTCTAGAAAGAGCTCTGTCCCTCGATTCTATCTGAGCCTGACTGCTCTGCAGGAAGACTTGAGCTACACCTTCTGACCAGCCTCTCTACTGTCTGAGTTGACCGTCCTATTTAATATTTTTTAATGACTTCCTGAAACAGGTGAACTATCTATCAGTTCTCCTAATTCAGAGGGTGATGATGAGGGATGAAAAGGACTCCATATAGTCCGGCGTCATTTCCAAACTGTCACCTGCTGGCAGAATGGCATTTGTTTTATGAGACCACAGATGATTAGCATTTTTAATGTGCCATTGTGACAGTCACAGAGTCAACAAAACATAGGGGTCTAGAAATGGGTAATGCCTAGGTTAAAATATCAGCTGTACTATCTACCATGCATCATTTTTTGAAAACCTACTTAACCACTTTATGCTTCAGATTCTATTTTTTTTTTTTTTGTGAAATGAGGGTAAAAATAACAAATGTATGAGAATGTGAGGATTAAACTACTTATTAAAGTTCAAAGTGTTAGAACAATATGTGGCACTTAGGAAAAATAAAAATAGTGTTACCTAGGAACACTATTTCACATTTCATGATATTTATCTTGGCATTATATTCATAATGCAAAAAATGGAAAACATAAAAATAACTGTATCATATTTACCAAGATGAATAATAATTCCCTTTAATTTTTGTACATTAAACAAACAACAAATCCTAGATAACAAATACATAGATGGTTACTGTACACCATTTCATACTTCTGTTATTTTTGTTTTGGGAGTTTTTTATGTTTCTTCTTTTTTTTTTTTTTTTTAAGTCAGGGTCTCACTCTGTCACCCAGGCTAGAGTATGGTGGCACAATCATAGCTCATTGCAGCATCAACCTCCTGGGCTAAAGGAATCCTCCTGCCTCTACCTCCGAAGTAGTTAGGTCTACAGGCATGCACCACCATGTCCAGCTAATTTTTGTTTCTTTGTAGAGAGGAGGTGTCAGTATGTTGCCCAGGCTGGCCTCAAACTCCTGGCCTCAAGGGATTCTTCTGCCTTGGCCTCCCAAAGCACTGGAATTATAGGAATGAATCACCATGCCCATCCAGATTTCTATCCTAAATTTTCATGGCAAATCACTCATGGTCCCTGCTCAATGAGGCCTTAGCTAGGGTGACTTAAATAGCTGGGATCTGAAATAAACTCAGGCCTTCTTTCCACACATATCTGATAACTAGGCTAGCATTACTTGAAGACTTAAAATACCTGCACATGGCATCACTATGTGGCTGGAGCATCTCTTAGTGGAGTTTCTGGATTCTGAGAGGGAGGCCCCTAATTGAATCAGGTGGAAGCTGTTTGGCTTTTTATGACTTATGGCATAGAATCCCTTCTGCCATTCTCAATTGACTGAAGCAATCATAACTTCGTATGTCCGATCCACTGGGAGAAGTGGAATAATTACACATTAGTAAATGAAGAACATGGGGGGCAATTCCAAGATGGCTAAATAAGAACAGCTCCAGTCTAGAGCTGCCAGCATGAGACAGACACAGAAGATGTGTGATTTCTGCATTTCCAACTGAGGTACCGGGTTCATCTCACTGGGGCTCGCTGGACAGTGGGTGCAGGAAAGTGGGTGCAGCCCACCGAGCATGAGCCAAAACAGGGTGAGGCATTGCCTCACCCAGGAAGCACAAGGGATCAGGGAATTCCCTTTTCTAGCCAAGGGAAGTTATGACAGACGGCACCTGGAAAATCGGGTCACTCCCACCTTAATACTGCATTTTCCAATGATCTTAGCAAAGGGCACACCAGGAGATTATATCCCGCGCCTGGCTCGGAGGGTCCCACGCCCATGGAGCCTCACTCATTGCTAGCACAGCAGTCTGAGATTGAACTGCAAGGCAGCAGCGAGGCTGGGGAAGGGATGTCCACCATTGCTGAGGCTTGAGTAGGTAAACAAAGCAGCTGGGAAGCTGGAACTGGGTGGAGCCCACTGCAGCTCAAGGAGGCCTGCCTGCCTCTGTGGACTCCAACTCTGGGGGCAGGGCATAGCCAAACAAAAGGCAGCAGAAACCTCTGCAGACTTAAATGTCCCAGTCTGACAGCTTTGAAGAGAGTAGTGGTTCTCCCAGCACAGAGTTTGAGATCTGAGAACAGACAGGCTGCCTACTCAAGTGGGTCCCTGAACCCTGAGTAGTCTAACTGGGAGGCATCCCCCAGAAGGGGCAGACTGACACCTCACATGGCCGGGTACCCCTCTGAGGCAAAGCTTCCAGAGGAACAATCAGGCAGCAACATTTGCTGTTCATCAATATTTGCTGTTCTGCAGCATCCACTGCTGATACCCAGGCAAACAATGTCTGGAGTGGAGCTCCAGCAAGCTCCAACAGACCTGCAGCTGAAGGTCCTGACTGTTAGAAGGAAAACTAACAAACAGAAAGGACATCCACACCAAAACCCCATCTGTATGTCACCATCATCAAAGACCAAAGGTAGATAAAACCACAAAGATGGGGAAAAACAGAGCAGAAAAGCTGAAAATTCTAACAGAGGGCCTCTCCGCCTCCAAAGGAACGCAGCTCCTCGCCAGCAACGGAACAAATCTGGACGGAGAATGACTTTGACGAGTTGAGAGAAGAAGGCTTCAGACGATCAAACTTCTCCGAGCTAAAGGAGGAAGTTCGAACCCATCACAAAGAAGCTAAAAACCTTGAAAAAAGATTAGACAAATGGCTAACTAGAATAACCAGTGTAGAGAAGTCCTTAAATGACTGGATGGAGCTTAAAACCATGGCACAAGAACTATGTGATGAATGCACAAGCTTCAGTAGCTGATTCGAGCAACTGGAAGAAAGGGTATCAGTGATGGAAGATCAAATGAATGAAATGAAGTGAGAAGAGGCGTTTAGAGAAAAAGAGTAAAAAGAAATGAACAAAGCAAATGTACAAGAACAGAAATTATAACAAACTGTCTCTCAGACCACAGTGCAATCAAACTAGAACTCAGGACTAAGAAACTCAATCAAAACCGCTCAACTACATGGAAACTGAACAACCTGCTCCTGAATGACTACTGGGCACATAACAAAATGAAGGCAGAAATAAAGATGTTCTTTGAAACCAATGAGAACAAAGATACAACATACCAGAATCTCTGGGACACATTTAAAGCAGTGTGTAGAGGGAAATTTATAGCACTAAATGCCCACAAGAGAAAGCAGGAAAGATCTAAAATTGACACTCTAACATCACAATTAAAAGAACTAGAGAAGCAAGAGCAAACACATTCAAAAGCTAGCAGAAGGCAAGAAATAACTAAGATCAGAGCAGAACTGAAGGAGATAGAGACACAAAATACCCTGCAAAAAAATCAGTGAATCCAGGAGATGGTTTTTAAAAAGATCAACAAAATTGATAGACCGTTAGCAAGACTAATAAAGAAGAAAAGAGAGAAGAATCAAATAGACACAATAAAAAATGATAAAGGGGTAACACCACTGATCCCACAGTAATACAAACTACCATCAGAGAATACTATAAACACCTCTATGCAAATAAACTAGAAAACCTAGAAGAAATGGATAAATTCCTGGACACTTACACCCTCCCAAGACTAAACCAGGAAGAAGTTGAATCCCTGAATCGACCAATAACAGGCTCTGAAATTGAGGCAATAATTAATAGCCTACCAACCAAAAAAAGTGCAGGATCAGATGGATTCACAGCCAAATTCTACCAGAGATACAAGGAGGAGCTGGTACCATTCCTTCTGAAACTATTCCAACCAATAGAAAAAGAGGGAATCCTCCCTAACTCATTTTATGAGGCCAGCATCATCCTAATACCAAAGCCTGGCAGAGACACAACAAAAAAAGAGAATTTTAGACCAATATACCTGATGAACATCGATGCAAAAATCTTCAATAACATACTGGCAAACCGAATCCAGCAGCACATCAAAAAGCTTATCCACCATAATCAAGTGGGCTTCATCCCTGAGATGCAAGGCTGGTTCAATATACACAAATCAATAAACACAATCCATCACAGAAACAGAACCAATGACAAAAACCACATGATTATCTCAACAGATGCAGAAAAGGCCTTTGATAAAAGTCAAGAGTCCTTCATGCTAAAAACACTCAATAAATTAGGTATTGATGGGATATATCTCAAAATAATAAGAACTATTTATGACAAATGCACAGCCAATATCGTACTGAATGGGCAAAAACCGAAGCATTCCCTTTGAAAACTGGCACAAGACAGGGATGCCCTCTCTTACCACTCCTATTCAACATAGTATTAGAAGTTCTGGTCAGGGCAATCAGACAGGAGAAAGAAAAAAAGAGTATTCAGTTAGGAAAAGAGGAAGTCAAATCGTCCCTGTTTGCAGATGACAGGATCGTATATTTAGAAAACCCCATTGTCTCTGCCCAAAATCTCCTTAAGCTGATAAGCAACTTCAGCAAAGTCTCAGAATACAAAATCAATGTGCAAAAGTCACAAGCATTCTTATACACCAATAACAGACAAACAGAGAGCCAAATCATGAGTGAACTCCCATTCACAACTGCTTCAAAGAGAATAAAATACCTAGGAATCCAACTTACAAGGGATTGGAAGGACCTCTTTGAGAAGAACTACAAAGCATACTCAATGAAATGAAAGAGGTCACAAACAAATGGAAGAACATTCCATGCTCAGGGATAGGAAGAATCAATATCATGAAAATGGCCATACTGCCCAAGGTAATTTATAGATTTAATGCCATCCCCATCAAGCTACCAATGACTTTCTTCGCAGAATTGGAAAAAACTACTTTAAAGTTCATATGGAAGCAAGAAAGAGCCCGCATTGCCAAGACAATCCTAAGCCAAAAGAACAAAGCTGGAGGCATCACGCTACCTGACTTCAAACTATATTACAAGGCTACAGTAACCAAAACAGCATGGTACTGGTACCAAAACAGAGATATAGACCAATGGAACAGAACAGAGCCCTCAGAAATAATACCACACATCTACAACCAAGTGATCTTTGACAAACCTGACAAAAACAAGAAATGGGAAAAGGATTCGCTATTTAATAAATGGTGCTGGGAAAATTGACTAGCCAGAAGTAGAAAGCTGAAACTGGATCCTTTCCTTACTCCTTATACAAAAATTAATTCAAGATGGATTAAAGACCTAAATGTTAGACCTAAAATCATAAAAACCCTAGAAGAAAACCTAGGCAATACCATTCAGGATGTAGGCATGGGCAAGGACTTCATGTCTAAAACACCAAAAGCAATGGCAATGAAAGCCAAAATTGACAAATGGGATCTAATTAAACTAAAGAGCTTCTGTACAGCAAAAGAAACTACCATCAGAGTGAACAGGCAACCTACAGAATGGGAGAAAATTTTTGCAATCTACTCATCTGACAAAGGGCTAATATCCAGAATCTACAAATAACTCCAACAAATGTACAAGAAAAAAACAAACAACCCCATCAAAAAGTGGGCAAAGTATATGAACAGACACTTCTCAAAAGAAGACATTTATGCAGCCAACAGACACATGAGAAATCATCATCACCATCATCACTGGCCATCAGAGAAATGCAAATCAAAACCACAATGAGATACCATCTCACACCAGTTAGAATGACAATCATTAAAAAGTCAGGAAACAACAGGTGCTAGAGAGGATGTGGAGAAATAGGAACTCTTTTACACCGTTGGTGCGACTGTAAACTAGTTCAATCAATGTGGAAGACAGTGTGGTGATTCCTCAAGGATCTAGAACTAGAAATACCATTTGACCCAGCCATCCCATTACTGGGTATATACCCAAAAGCTTATAAATCATGCTGCTACAAAGACACATGCACACATATGTTTATTGCGACAGTATTCACAATAGCAAAGACTTGGAACCAACCCAAATGTCCATCAGTGATAGACTGGATTAAGAAAATGTGGCACATATACACCATGGAATACTATGCAACCATAAAAAAGGATGATTTCATGTCCTTTGTAGGGACATGGATGAAGCTGGAAACCATCATTCTCAGCAAACTATCGCAAGGATAAAAAACCAAACACCACATGTTCTCACTCATAGGTGGGAATTGAGCAATGAGAACACTTGGACACAGAAGGGGAACATCACACACCAGGGCCTGTCGTGGGGTGGGGGGAGGGGGAAGGGATTGCATTAGGAGATATACCTAATATAAATGATGAGTTAATGGGTGCAGCACACCAACATGGCACATGTATACATATGTAACAAAGCTGCACGTTGTGCACATGTACCCTAGAACTTAAAGTATAATAAAAAAAATTTAAAAAGAAAAATAAAAAAATAAAATGCATATACTCAGGAAAAAAAAAAAAAAACAAAGAACACTTTTCTCAGTTTCAAGGCTATAAGCCTTATGTATTTCAGGGGTATCTCTAATTTTTATGATTGGTAATCCTGGAATAAACATGACCTTCTGTGATACATCTCAGTGTTTCCCTGTGGAGAACAGACTGTCAGGATGTTACTCTTCTGTTCCCAAATGGTAACATTCCAGGTTTTTATTCCTTTTTCTCTCCTGTTTGGTTATCAGTCAAGTTTCTTTGGGTCTTGGAGCAACAACTAGTGCATCAGGGGATAAGATACTTTCCATAAATGCAGGCTTCACCCTAGGACCAAAGCATAGCATGCTTTGGGATATATTCTTTTTTTTTTTTCTTTTTTTTTGAGATGGAGTCTTGTTCTGTTGCCCAGGTTGGAGTGCAATGGCGGGATCTCGGCTCACTGCAACCTCAGTCTCTCAGGTTCAAGCAATTCTCCTGCCTCAGCCTCCCGAGTAGTTGTGATTACAGGTGCCCACCACCACGCCCAGCTAATTTTTGTATTTTTAGTGGAGATGGGGTTTCGTCATGTTGGTAAGGCTGGTCTCGAACTGCTGACCTCAGGTGATCCACCTGCCTCGGCCTCCCAGGAATGCATTCTTTTCCTCAGTTAATGCTGGCATTTGGCAGCTGCCATTCCCTAAAGCTTCTGAACCCACAGCCTATGCCTCACTCCTCAAATGTCCTGTAGATATTACTTCCTCACTCTGCACTTTTTCCCTTTCAGTCTCACCACTGCTCACTCCTCTCTGCTGTGATAAGCAATTGCTGCCTTCTCACACCAGGGATGGCTTCCATCTGGCCAGAACTGTAGGTGGAGTCCTGATCCATGCGAAGAAGGACTGCTGGGAGCCCATCTTAAAAGTAATACCTTTTTGCCATCTTGGGAAGACTTCAAGGTGAGATGTGCTTCACAGTTCCCCAGGCTTCTTCCTGAAGTGCGCTGAGGTTTCTGAGCCCCTCTTCAAGGCCGCTCCTTTGCTATCAAATGTGCACCTGTTGCTGGCCATCCAGCCTCCGGGCTAGAGCTCTGGAAGAGGTGCCCTGTCAAAGCCACCCACCGTGAAACCAGTTCCCTCCTTCCCAGCATTGTTCTTTCTCCAGTGACAGACTTAATGTTTCCCAACTTGCTTTTTTGAAAAATAACTAAATAAACCCAAGGGAGAGTTCAACAGTTTTAGGGAGGATGCCAGAATACCAAGAAGAAAGGATTCGTTCCTAAAATAGAAATTCTGAAGCACTAGGGGTACATGCTACAGACCCCAGTTGTAGAACCCAGGGTGTAAGCCATTTTTCTATGATGAAGTTTGAGTTTGTTTTGCTTTTGGTTTACTTTTTTCCTAGTGAGTTCTGCCTCCATAGGCTTTTTTCTTTTCTTTTTTTTTTTTTTTCCTTGTAGGACAGGGGTTCTGCTGACACTGTTTTGCTTGAAGGGAGGGGGGAACAGCTGAGACTCTGGTTAGCAGTTCTTATGCACGAAAGTTAACAGATTTGTCCCATAGCAACTGGCTCCTGCTGCCAGGGTTGGCTGGGTCTGCAGAGTAGTGACTGCAGGACTCCAGGCCCCCTGCTTCGGTTTCCAAATGGGATCCTGCCGCTGGTAGCAAAGCTGCTCCCTTTTGTCAAGCCCTCCTGGTGCATCCTTTACAGATAAGTGGGCTGCAGCCTTTGCCAGATGGGCTGCTGATGGTGCAGCTGCCCCAACTGAGCTGTAAACTCAAAAAATAAATAAATAAATAAAAAAGAGCTGATGGAAATGTGTGTGCTGAGCAAATGCGCCTGTCTTGCCTGTCTTGGGGAGGGCAGCACATAGTTTGTCTGGGGAAGCTCTCTGGGGCTTAAGTACATATTGAAGGAAGCCAGGCAGAAGTCTGAGAAATCTTGCCTACTGAAGTCATAATCTGCCTGCTCTGAACAGAAGGCATTGAGCATTTCATCCCACCCTCTTGGGGATCAAGGGATGTGGCTGTTTGGTGGGATAATTACACATGTGGACTCTAGAGTGAGATTGGGTTGGAATGCCCTCTGCCACTTCATAACAGCAAGAACTCATGCAAGTTAATGAACTCTGCAAAGTTTCAGTTTCCTTATTTGTAAATCTGGGATGCTAATATCCATCTTTGAGGATTTTTATCATGATTAAATGAGAAAATACATGCACGCCACTTTGCATGGTACCTGGTAAAAAGAACATGAGTATTGCAGTTGGATAAATCTGGGTAGTAATCCTGGCGTGACTACCCACCAGCAGTATGACCTGGGGAAAGACATAATCTCTGGTGGCCTCAGTTTATTCATCTGTTTAATGGCTTCATAATCATTTTCTAATTGGTTTTTATTCAAATTAAATGACAATTTATGAACACAGGGAAAGCACTTATGAGAGGCACATACATGCTGGTTTCACCTTCCTTTGTCTGCCACTGCGTGCTCTGGCTTATCCAGGACCTGTGGCGGGAGTGAGTCCCCCTGCCACCATCATCAATTTATCAGGGCCAACAAGGCCTTGCCTGCCAGGACCTTGCTGGGTATTCCATGCATCCACTTCATTGCAGTCAGGAATGGATTTTTCCACCTGATGTGATGAGAAGAAAAGGTGCATTAATGTGGAGCCTCCACACCATACATTTCACACAGACCAACAACCAACTCTGAAAGGTGCAAGCCCAGGATTTGTATGTGTGATAAGTGAAAGCTTTGCTTATTTTCTTTTCTAGACCACCACAATGAGCTAAAACAAGAATGTATGAAAATCATTTCCCTCTATTTAAAAATCTGGACCTACACTGTAGAATATAAAATAACCTATAAGATATTTCTGAAGGCAAGAGGCACTTGATTAAAGGAGAGAAGAGATAAGAGCAAAAGAAAAAGCAAACAAAGGGAAGTTCAAGAACTACAACTAAAACAGAATATTACAACTAAAACAGAATATTTCAACTAAAACAGGATATTACAAAGAGAGTTCACATTTGTGGCTGCCAATAATTTAATTAGCACAGCAGCAAAGGAAGGGGGACAGGAAAGGAAAAGAGAAGAACCTGGGCTGGGGGACACCTCTTTGCACCTCTTACCTCCATACTCAAGAGATCAGCTCTGAAATGTAGAGAGACCACCAGGCAAGGGGCCTATCAGTCACAAGGTCTTCTTTCCATGTGCTGGTGCCAAGTCTGCTGGGCACCCCGAGAGGCCTAAAATGACCTAGGTGAAGACAGCCTCAGGTATATCCAATGTCTTTGTGCCACTGAGGTAGGAGGTAGAGTGTAGGAGCCAT
Source organism: Theropithecus gelada (assembly GCF_003255815.1). Taxonomy (NCBI): domain Eukaryota; kingdom Metazoa; phylum Chordata; class Mammalia; order Primates; family Cercopithecidae; genus Theropithecus; species Theropithecus gelada. Next base: position 39,370,391 of record NC_037676.1, on the reverse strand, counting down.
ATATGATGACTTCATTCTGTCACTACACATCAGTGAAGGATGGAAGAGATGGAATGTGTGCTTGGGGAGGGAGCCTGGGTAATGATGAAAGCTAGGACACTGGGTCATCCTAAGGCTGTCATGGTCAAAGGTCAAACTCTGAGAACACAGGACATCTGGGAGTCTATCACCACTGCTACTTGCATCAAATGCTTTACCCAAGGTTCAGCCTTTGGGTAAAGAGAGCTGCAGGAATTAATGCTTATATTTTTCAAATGGGAGAAACAAGTTTGGTCATTATTAGGATCGGAGAATTGGTGATAAAAGGAATCTTGGTTATCTTTGCTCACCAAAGGAATTGATCGTGGCTCACCATAAGCCCAGAGATGCATATATACCAAAGCTATTAACATGGCTGAAAAGATGAATGGGACAGAACAAAAGAGAGAGAGAGAAACCCAAATCCCAAACTCCTGTTTAAAATCTGCAGCAACAGAAGTTTCAGCTTTCTAGCAGCAGAGATAAAGGAAAACCAATGACCTTTGAGATCACCAAATCCAATCCTCTCATTTTATGGATTAGGAAATGAAGGTCTATATTATTTTTAAAAGCTTTTCATAAGTGAAATGTGTTTCTGTAGTTTCTGTAGCTAAGCATGGAATTATTTCCACTTTAACGTTTGAGATTGATTTTTTTTCAAATGGGCTTTTTCATGAGGCACTGCTGACCTCCCGGAAACCAATTACGCATCAGAGCAGTGGAGAATGCTACATGAAAAGTTAACCTTCAAGGAGCTATAACACTTCACAAAACAAGAAAACAATCCCTTTACTCTGAATACCATTCTCCTGACCATATGCAAGCTGCGTAATCTAGAAGCTCTCTCTGCTGCCTTGAAACAAGTCATCCCCAATGCCTTTCAGCTGTTTATCATTCTCACGGTGGCCTTGAACTCCCCCTAGGTGTCCACTTTTGCTCATAGTTGCTGAACTTGGGGAAAAGTGAGACTGGACAAAACCCCCTGACTTGATATTGATTATATGCTGAAGTTTTCCCCAGGCATCAGGCAGTCAATCTAGCAAGTCACCAGACAAATCAGCAATGTACCTTAGAGCAGACGGTTTCGAGATGATTCAAGCACATTACATTTATTGTGCCTTTATTTCTATTATTACTACATTGTTAAATATAGAATAAAATAATTATAAAATTCACCATAATATAGAATCATCAGGAACTTTGAGCTTGTTTTCCTGCAACTAGTCAGTTCCATCTGGGGGTGATGGGAGACAGTGACAGATCATTAGGTATTAGATTCTCATAAGGAGCATGCAACCTAGATTTCTTACGTGTGCAGTTCATAATAGGATTCATGTTCCTATGAGAATCTAATGCTGTTGCTGATCTGACAGAAGGCAGAGCTCAGGCAGTAATGTGAGTGATGGGGAGTGGCTGTAAATACAGAGGAAGCTTCACTCCCTGGCTCACTGCTCACCTCCTGCTGTGCACCCCAGATCCTAACAGGCCACGGACTAGTACTGGTCTGTGGCCTGGGGATTGAAGACCCCTTCATTAGAGAACAGACTCTTCCTACCTGATCGTTGATAGTCTGCTAAACAGTGCTACCTCTGGATAGTTTTTGAGAAACAACAACTGGATCAATGGAGGTCTGAAGCCTCTGAGGCAAGATAAAGGAAGCCCTATTTGTAGCACTGATGTGATATGAATTGTAACTCTTGGCTGCCAACACTATGAAGAATACAATGGAGTAACAACAAGGACTTGTCATAGACTCTGTTCCTACGAGTCTCCCTACTCAAGGCACAGCATCAGATGTAACCTATCTCACCTGCTTTTTGTTTCATCTGGTATTGCAGTAACCAGCTCTGTAGGGTTACAAACATACACAGTCACAACCTGGAAGCATCCCAGCTTATGCCTATGCTAACTGCCTCTTGCTTTTCAGTTCAGGGTTTCTCTGCTCAGCACCATGCATGGGTGACTTGCAGGGTAGACCTTAACTAGTAAAGAATAGGGCCAGTGTATAGCACTTCTTAGTGGATGGTCCTCACGGGCAGAGCAGCATGTCACATTTAATGATGATGTTGTCATCAGCGACTTTTATACTGTCCCTCTCTCTCCTTCCTTGCTACATTCTCCTTACCCTTTTATTCTGTGGAGTTCCTTGTAAATTAAAAGCATGAATGTGTCTGCTTCAGGCTCAGTTTTCTGAGAGCCCAGACATAGACAGGTACTCACCTTCAAGGACATTTCTCCTGATTTTAATTAAATTGGATTAGGCTTTCTAGTCTACCTCACTGAGGGAATAACTTAGATTCTGCAGTTGGTTTGGTTTTTAATTTTGGCCACGTAGACTGGATTTGCCTTCTTTTGGCAAAATAATCTTTATTTTTTTCTGGCAATTTGTCTTTTCTCCACTCCTAGTCGTGCACATCTAATGGAGCTAATTCCATTTCCAGCTTAAGGAGCAAACACGTGGTTTGGTTCCAGTCAATCCGAACGCCATATACCTCTGACTAGTGCTGGTCAACAATGGTCACATAATCCAAAATGAGCCAATGTAACAGTAAAAACATGTGCCAGGACTATTGGATAAAGAGACAAGTTTTCTTTTCTATGATGCTTGAAGGCCTGAACCTAGAAAATGTGATAATGGTGTCCACATAGCCATCAGGTCAACCCAGGAGGAAAGCCATCCCAAAATGGGTCCAACACCAAGAGGAGAGCTCAGAGATGTCAGGATCAGGTGGCATAGTTTGACCATACTCTTCCCTCTCATTCCTTCCCGTTGAGCAATGGATGAGGCCCTAGATTTTACGTTCATTTGAGCCAATACATTCCTGTTTTGCTTAAACCTGTTTTTGTTGTTGTTCATTTGCAACCTAAAGAGTCTTGACTGATAGATGAAGCTCCAGCTGCCTCAAATCTTGGTTTTCACTGAAAGACTTAGTTTTAAGTATTTATTTTTATTACATGTTGATGGTTTTAAAAAGAAAATTTATAAGATTTATAAGTTTATAAAATTTATAAGTAACTGTAAACCAAATTTCCAATTATTTGCCACTCAATTTAAGAAAGAAACCATGGCTGTTACTTTTAAATTTCTCGGTAGATCTCTGCTATATTCTAACAATGGATTTAAACTATACCCTAGAACAAATGAACTTAACAGATATTGACAGAACATTTACCCAACAACCACAGAATATGCACTCTGTTCATCAGCACATGGAACTTCCTCCAAGATAGACCATATGATAGGCCACAAAGGAAGTCTTAATAAATTTTAGAAAATTGAAATTATATCAAGTACTCTCTCAGACCACAGTGGAATAAAATTGGAAATCAACTCTAAAATGAACCTTCAAAACCATGCAAATATGTGGAAATTAAATAACCTGCCCCTGAATGATCACTGGGTCAACAATGAAATCAAATGGAAATTTACAAATTCTTTGAACTGAATGATAGTAATAATACAACCTATCAAAACCTCTGGCAGTGCTAAGAGGAAAGTTCATAGCCTTAAATGCCTACATCAAAAAGTCTGAAAGAGCACAAATAGACAATCTAAGGTCACACTTCAAGGAACTAGGGAAACAAGAGCAAACCAAACCCAAATCCAGCAGAAGAAAAGAAACAACCAAGATCAGAGCAGAACTAAATAAAATTGAAAGAAACAAAAAGCAATACAAAAGACAAATGCAAGAAAAAGCTGGTTATTTGAAAAGATCAATTACAACCAATGCCACAGAAATACAAAAGATCATTCAAGGCTACTATGAACACCTTTAAATGCATAGAAAGCCTAGAGGAGATGGATAAATTCCTGAAAATATACAACTCTCCTAGCTTAAATCAGGAATAATTAGAAACTCTGAACAGACCAATAACAGGCAACAAGATTGAAATGGTAATAAAAAAATTACCAACCAAAAAAGTCCAGGGCCAGACAGATTCCCAGCTGAATTCTATCAGACATTCAAAGAATTGGTCCCAATCCTATTGACATTATTCCACAATATAGAGAAAGAAGGAATCCTCCCTAAATCATTCTATGAAGCCAGTATCACCCTAATACCAAAACCAGAAAAGGACATAACCAAAAATGAAAACTACAGAACAATATCCCTGATGAACATAGATGCTAAAATCCTTAACAAAATACTAGCTAAGTGAATCCACCAATTTATCAAAAAGATAATCCACCATGATCAAGTGGGTTTCATGCCAGGGATGCAGGGATGGTTTAACATATACAAGTCAATAAATGTGATATACCTCATAAACAAAATTAAAACAAAAAAATCACATGATCATCTTGATAGATGCAGAAAAAGCATTTGACAAAATCCAGTATTCCTTTATGATTAAAACCCTCAACAAAATTGGCACACAAGGGACATACCTCAGTGTAATAAAAGCCATCTATGACAAACCCACAGCCAACATTATACTAAACAGGGAAAAAAGCAGTTGAAAGCATTCCCTCTGAGAACTGGAACAAGACAAGGATGCCCACTCTCATCACTTCTGTTCAACATAGTACTGGAAAGCCTAGCCAGAGCAATCACAAGAGAAAGAAGTAAAGGGCATCCAAATCAGTCTGCTGCTGTTTGCTGATTATGTGATTGTATACCTAGAAAACCCTAAAGACTCCTCCAAAAAAGTTCCTAGGACTGATAAATGAATTCAGCAAAGTTTCAGTACACAAAATTATTGGACACCCTCAGTAGCTCTTCTATACACCAATAGTGACCAAGATGAGAATCAAATCAAGAACTCAACCCCTTTTACAATAGTTGAAAAACAAACAAACAAACAAACAAAAACTTATGAATATACTTAATCAAGGAGATGAAAGACCTCTGCAAGGAACTATGAAACGCTGCTGAAATAAATAATCTTAGATGGCACAAACAAATGGAAACACATCCCATACTCTTGGATGAGTAGAATCAATTTTGTGAAAATGACTATACAGCCAAAAGTAATCTACAAATTCAATGCAATTTCCATTAAAACACCACCATCATCCTTCACAGAACTAGAAAAGACAATCCTAAAATTCATGTGGAACCAAAAAGGAGCCCACATAGTCAAAGCAAGACAAAGCAAAAGAAACAAATCTGGGGGCATCATATTACCTGACTTCGAACTATACTGTAAGGCCATAGTCACCAAAACAGCATGGTACTGGTATAAAAATAGGCACATAGACCAATGGAACAGAATAGAGAACTCAGAAATAAACCCAAAAACTTACAGCTAACTGATCTTTAACAAAGCAAACAAAAACATAAAGTGGGGAAAGAACATCCTATTTGACAAATGGTGCTGGGATAATTGGCTAGCCACATGTAGAAGAATAAAACTGGATCCTCATCTCTCACAATTTTGTACCTGAGTAATACAAAATTCTACTCTAGAGGGTTCAAAGATTTAAATCTAAGACCTGAAACCATAACAATTCTAGAAGATAACATGAGATAAACTCTTCCAGACATTGGCTTAGACAAAGAGTTAGTGACCAAGAACCCAAAAGCAAATGCAATAAAAATAAAAATAAATAGCTAGGACTTAATTAAACTAAGGAGTTTCTCCACAGGAAAAGGAACAGTCAGCAGAGTAAACAGACCACCCACAGAGTGGGAGAAGATCTTCAAAATCTATGCATCCAACAAAAGACTGATATCCAGAATTTACAATGAACTCAAACAAATTACCAAGAAAAAACAACCCCACCAAAAAGTGGTCTAAGGACAATTCTCAAAAGAAGATATACAAATGGCCAATAAACGTGAAAAAATGCTCAACATCACTAATGACCAGGGAAATGCAAATAAAACCACAATGCAATACCACCTTACTCCTGCAAGAATGGCCATAACAAAAATATCAAAAAATAATAGATGTTGGCATGGATGTGGTGAAAAGGGAACACTTCTACATGGCTGGTCGGAATGTAAACTAGTACAACCACTATGGAAAACAGTGTGGATGTTCCTTAAATATCTAAAAGTAGAACTACCATTTGATCCAGCAATCTCCCTACTGGGTATCTACCAGTAGATAAAGTAGTAAAGAAGTCATTATACAAAAGGGATACTTGCACATGCATCTTTATAGCAGCACAATTTGCAATTGCAAAAATATGGAACCAATCCAAATGCCCATCAATCAATGAGTGGATAAATTGTGGTGTGTGTGTATGTGTGTGTGTATATGTGTGTGTGTATATACGTATATATGTATATATATACACACACACACATATACACACACACACACCTTTTTATGTCTGAGTAGTATTCTATCATATATATGGAACACTACTCAGCCATAAAAAGGCATTCCATCATATATACATATTATATTCCATCATATATATGATACATATGTTGAGCCATAAAAAGATACATATATATACACACACATACCACAATTTCTTTATCCACGTATTGATTTGTGGGCATTCTACTATTGATGGGAATACTACTCAGCCATAAAAAGGAACAAATTAATGGCCCTCACAGCAACCAAGATGGAACTGGAGACTGTTATTCTAGATGAGGTAACTCAGGAATGAAAAACCAAACATTGTACATTCTCACACATAAGTGAGAGCTAAGCTATGAGGATGTGAAGGCATAAGAATGATACAATGGACTTTAGGGACTTGGGAAAGGGTGGGAAGAGGGTGAAGGATAAAAGACTGCCAGTTGGGTTCAGTGTATACTGCTTGGGTGATGGGTGCACCAAAATCTCACAAATCACCACTGAAGAAGTCACTCATGTAACCAAATACCACTTGTTCCCCAAAACCTATGGAAATAAATTGTTTGAAAAAAAATCTCTGCTATGTTCTAAAGCTTTTACTGCACCTTTAGAGACAGCCACTATGTGGAAGTTTGTGTTAAACTCACATGCTTTTCTTTATAATTTTATCATATGCTTGTATCCCTAAATAATCTATTACAGTTTTGTATGATTTTTAACTATACATAAATGCAATCATAGTGTTCATATCCTTCCTTGATTTGCTTTTTAAACTCAATACCATACAGTGGGATTATTTCATAATATTGCATGTAGCTGTAACACAATTATTTTTGATGTTGTATGCACATACTACAATTTTTTTTCTGCTTTTGGTGAAAATGTTTATTTCCAGGTTTGTTTGCATGATTTACAAACAATTGTGATATGAATACTCTGGTATATGTGTCCTTGTGTACATATGCATAGATTTCTTTAGGGTTTATACCTAGGAGAAAAGTCTTTCTGTCATAGTTTATCTGCACTTTCAAATTTACTAGATAAGTGAAAATTATTCTTTGGATTTCTTTTCTACTAGTGTATAGTCCAATAAACCATGAAAAAGTATAGTTTTTTCATAATTTCTCTAAAACTTGATACTATCAGACTTTACTCTTTGCCAATAGTAATGGCTGTAAAATGGTATTTCATCCTGTGGTTTCAATTTACATTTTATTTTCTAATCAGGACTGATGTTAAAATCATAACTACATTGTAAGAATTATATCAATGTTTCCTCTGAAGGTAAAAATTATATTCTATATTAATCATCTTTGCTTTTAAAGTGAGCACTGAACAGACTTATTTAATTAATGAGAAAATAAGCTAAATAGTGAAACTTTTTAAAGAGAATTGGAGAGTGACCTATTTATAATGGCTAAAAGAATACTTAAATGAGATGGTTAATTTTCATACAAAATTAGTTAATATTCCACAGTGTAATAAAACTGCAAGTTTAGGGATGATCTCTTTTATTATGTAGAAATCTTTTGGCTATCTACCAAGCAATTTATTTTTGCATTCCTATCAGACAACTATCATTTACATTGCTATCAGTTTTCTATAAGTCACCATCTACAATTTCAGAGTTGAAAACTACCCTTATCAGTAGTAACTAGCAAGTCAAACAAAGAGAAATATTTCAAGGGCAGGGGTTGGCAAACTATTCCTGTAAAAGGCCAGAAAGTACCTTATTTTGGCTTTGTGGGCCACATGGTTTCTGTAGCAATGACTCATTTTTGCCTACACGAGCAGCCACAGGCAATTTACCCATAAAGGTGACCACAATATTTGTCCTGTGGATCAAAGTTTGAAGACGCTTGCCCTGGATAATTAGATAATCCACAGGTAAGTTTGTGAGAAAATTGAGGGGATACTCAGTTTTCTTTGTTATAGTTTTAAGGTTTGAATAGTTATTCTTAACAGTCTCCCTTTTGATTATAAATAATCTCCAAAGATTATTATTGCTTATGAAAAGCTGGTCTCATTGTGTTTGGGCCTGATTCATGTCCATAGTTGGTGCAAAAAATGTTAATTAATACACATAAACCACCTTTCAATATTGTCAACAAATCTAGAGCCCTATGGCATTAAGCAACTTGTAAGGCCAGAAAATTAACTTCTGTCTGGAGAAATGGAAGAGTTTCTCTTGTTTCAGAGATGTGTTTTATTGCTCTTATTCATTTTTTTTTCCCTAATCTGAGGCCAGAAGATGAAACCCAAGACATTTGTCTCTACTAGTTTTTCCTGCAATGTCTGTAAAAGTGAGTAAGTTCTTCTCTTCTCTATTAAAGTTCCTGGCCAATCAAGGAACCTGTAAGGATTGGAAGGATTTTACTACCTGTAAGGATTGCAAGTTTTAAGCCAAGGGTCAGCAAACTTTTTGTAAAGGGCCAGATAGTAACAATTTTAGACTTTGAGGGCCATAAGGTAAGCTCCATAGATATGTGAATGAAGGAATATGCCTATGTTCTAATAAAACTTTATTCACAAAGCAGACGATGGACTGGATTTGACCCACAGGTCATAGTTTGTCAACATTTGCTTTAAGTCATAGAACAAGCACTAACCCAGTTTTCTCATCAGACGTCATAAAAGGTGATAAAGAAAAGTAGATAAATATTCCAATATAAATTTATTATTTAGACCGAAAACCTAGTTCTTTCTGTTTTGCATCAACGTGATATTTGATATCAAAGGAATCACAGCTCTCTTAAAAAAATCCTTTGAATAAACCCATTAAAACTGAGTGACATTTGGCAAAATGTTTACACACTGAATTTCTTCTTTTCAGACTCTGTATTTGCCCATACAAACAGAATTCCCTTCTGCTAAAGGAATCTATATTTTTTCTTCACTATCCACTTCCACAGTTTAGAACAACCAGAACAATAAAATAATTAATTTTAAACAAAACTCTCCTCTTTTTTCACCTCATGAGATCACCTCATTATCTTTGTACTAAATTGTATCTCTATCCTTTTATTGCTCCTGGTAGAGTCTCATTCATGTATGTCAATGATAACTTTTACCAAAGTATGTAACATCCATTTCATAGAAAGAACTAGGAGGTAGATGACAACTGTCATATGTAAGCATTTTAACAGGACTACAAGGCTCATTTGCACGTATAACATGAACCCTGCAACCACAAATATCTTTTTAACAACTTCTACTTATTTAAAGTGGCAAAAAAAATCACCTTTGTTAATATTACCCGGAGATATAGCTAATCTATAATGGATAAAAATAAGAAATTAAGAAGCAAAGAACACACACACACACACGCGCGCGCGCACACACACAGAGACACGCACACACACATTTTTTTTCTGAGTAGCATTCTATCTTACTTAGAAATTAGCCAAGTATTTGAAGATTATATATTAAGCAATTCAATTAATATGATTTATAAGATCTTAAAATTAACCACGGAATAGGACAACTCTTTAAATTGACACACTGCAGAAAATAATTGCTATTGATATAAATCATTTGTCAGAATAATAATTCAATTTAAGCACATATTATATTATAATCTAAAACGTCTGAGTAATATAGGCTTCTTCAGTAAGTAAAACAGCATAAGAAGTTTAGAAAGATTGGATGAACAAGGCTATTAGTTAAGAAAATAAAAACAGAATCCTATATTTTTCCTTAAAAAATAAAATAAAATGCATATTTTTATATTCTTCACCAGTAAAATCAGGGAAATAAATATAGATGTTTTCAAAGCAAAATGTATCACAATAGTCTGATTTGTTCAAGAGCTCACTTCATTATGTGAGCTTAGCTTAGCTTCTGACTTAGTTTCTATGAGAAGCAATTTTTTTAAGGCTAGCATAATGAAAGCATTAGAAGTTTAGTTTTTTTGTTATTCTGGGAGTTGTGGGAGTGTTAGATTTGTGAGAGTATTAGTATTAGATTGAAAGAAGTTCTTATTAGTGTACATAAACCAATTAGAACAGAACACATTTATTTTAAGGGGTTTTACAATGTAACGTGTTACTATATTCTGTATGCTAATATATGCATACAGGCACACATATATACATCACACTTGCACAATGAGAGGCAAAGTCTTCTCTCAATTACAGATACAGAGAGTTTTTAGCTTCTGTTTTATAACTTTAGCCATGGGGAAGACAAACATAGAAAACAAAAAAATAAATGCACCAAGAAAGATCTTAAAGATCTGTTCTACCTTCCAGTGGAAACAAGACATCTTCTTGCACAAAGACACAAACAAAATATTTAAGACAATTCTCTGTTATCTCTGACCCAATGAGCCTGGATTCCTATCTTCACTGGATAGAAGTTATCCAATGGTCAGATCATAAACTCAGCAATCATGGCTGCCACCATGGGCAATAACGGGTGGGATACAAACAAATTAAAACTGCAGCCTAATTCAGCCAGTTAGAAGCAGAGATTAAAGACAAAACAAGGAGTTAAGAAAAAAGAAAGAGGAAGGAAGGAAGGGAAGGGAAAGAAAAAGGAAAAGGAAGGGAAGGAAGGGAAGGGGAAAGAGAAAAAGGAGGGGAGGAAGGGAGGAAGACAGGGAGGAGGAAAGGATGGAAGGAGGGAGGGAGGAAAGGAAGTAAGGAAGAAGGGAGATGGAAGAGAACAAAAAAAAAAAAAAAGGGTTGTAAAAGCAAATTTGTATTGCCTCTGAGAATTTACTCCAGAAGCTGAGAAAAGACATGTAGGCCTAAATAGCCCATGAGGGGCCTCTTGGACAACAATGCTTAATTGACTGAAGAAAATAAGCAACCTGGAAATCTCAGTAGAACCTCCCAAAGTGTCAAATACAATTTTCAAAAAGCTGAAAACCATGTGATTCATGCAAACATGAAGTAAGCATGTGTTAAAGATTCATGCAACTCATTAATGAGAAAACCAGCTAGATGATGATACTGGTTCTCTAATCTTTTAAATATTTATTGGCTCTTTTCTCTACTCCAAACCTTCAGTGGATCCTTACGATGTTCTTTGCTTTCTTACATCTGATTTGCCTGGGGAAAAAAAATGAAGAAAATCTTGGATCACATGATATGGAAGGCAACATTCGCAATAAAACTACCTGCTTCTTTATCAAGAGTTCTCTCTACTGCACTGTAACTGCCTCTGCTGAGACACAATGCTTGTCTTCTAGAAGCTTGTATAAGCTTTGGAAACATGAATACGCAGTGTTAAAGAAGGAACCCAGGTCAGAAACTGTATGGTCACTGTGGGCTGACTTAGTCATCACAATTTATGGAACAGGAAATGACTGAATGGGTCCCCAAGGTCAAAAGTCCTCCAATAAGACATGTTCATGGGTAATGAACACACTGGGTTTCATTTGCAGTATGTCTAAGGAGATTTAAGATGAGTGAATTATCAACTGACCACCAAAAAGTTGTTTTTTGTTTTGTTACTGAAATCTTGGAAAGATAGTAAGAGATTTAACAAACAGACATGCATTTTTCACTGGCAATAAGTATTGACTTTTTCAGAAGAACAATTATAACATATTTTCTATAGATCCATGTTATCTACTTCTCATATTTATTATCAAAGCTCCAGATATAAGTACATGGTAGATTAATCCATATGCCCTTCCTCCCTAAAGCAAAATAACTTTGTATATCAGTTTTTAACATAATACAAGAAAACATTGCTTGAACCTTGAACAACAATGAGAAAGAAAGAGCAAAGAGAAGGGGAGAGATTACAGAGAGAGAGAGAAACTGGCTTTTCTGCAAAACAAAGGAGGAAGCCATCTTCTAAATAAATAGCTGAATTCCAAGCAAAGTGTGATTCAGAAACTGAAGTAGATTTCTAAGTACAAAATGCAATTAGAATGACTTTAGACATTTAAGGTAATGTTGAAAACTTGGGAGAGCCTGTTTAACATCAGTCCTTAGGGAAGAAAAGAAAATCTGACAAGTTTTGATGATGAAGTCAGATAAAGGTAAACATGGGATGTTTAAGGTGAGTAAGCAAGAATGCGTGTCTGTATAGAAATGAGGTGTCACTCTGAGCCTTTCTTGTGTCGCTCTCGCCTTTATGGGAAGAAAGAAATATGGTCTCCAGAAAAGTCCCCTGTAGGACCACCTGCTGTGAAGCTGCTCTGAAGGAAGATAAAACTGCTTTTTATATAAAAAGGTAGTAGCAATCAGAAGAGAACTCTTTTGACAGAACAATATTTTTCTAAGAATAAGAAGCAGATAGGACTTGACAGTTCTTTCCATTAAAAGATCTGACACTTGAGCTTAGATTTCATATTATTAAGTTTCTCCTGCCAAACCAAAGGTTAAGCATTCTAGCTAATTTGTTTTTATTTCCCATTACTAGATATCTATAATCCCCAATGGATGCCGATGGTCCTTAATCAACACATGAATTCATTAATAACTTATGGAGAATATTTGGAAACCAGAGTCCTATGGCTTGAGACATTCTGACTCAGTGGATCTAGAATAAGCCCTGGAAATCGGTAAATATTTTTAAATATTCTTAAGATTTTCTGATGCTCAACAGACTTAAAAGCAATTACCTTACCTGGGAGCACTGGGGTCACAATTAACTACGTAAATTAGTCTGCTTATCTTGAAGGTGCGTTCCAGAAGATAGCAGAGATAATTTCAGAGGGAAAGGACTAGCAGGATGTTGACTGAGTTAAAAGAGAATGAGAAAGTTTGGCACGTTTTTGGAGTGACTGTACAGAAAATTAAACAGTGACCGGAAGAGCTTGTAGCTTATATTTTAGGCAGTGACAAAGATTGCAGGCATATCAAGAGCACCAAGGTCATAAGTCCAGATCGTTCCCTTAGGGCTTTCAGGCCACAGCTGCAGCCTGATAAGTCAAGCAGGATATCCTGACAGCTGTGGATCTTCCACACTATCCTCTAGAAAGAGGGACAGCAGCTAGCTGTATTGTATGCACAATGCAATGACAGTCCATGGCTATGAGATCATGCCACATATCAAATTAATGACAGCTGACAAAGCATAGACAGGGAGTATCTTTCTAAGAATGGGTCTATTTTGAATAGATCAGGCACAATTTGTTTTTGCAGATATCACATTGTGATTCAACACTTGATATGTCTAAATTGAATTTTCTCCAGAGAAGGAGGTGAGAACTAAAAAGCGACCCAAGTAAGAGTTGTTACAGTGCAAAGGTAGACACTAAGAAAACAAGACCTTTGAAGGCCTTGAATCCTGACCTCCCCCAAAAGGCATGTCCATGTCATAATCTGGAACCTGTGATGAACTAATTTGGAAAAAGAGCCTTTATAGATGTAATTAAGCTAAGGATCTCTAGGTGAAATCACTCTAGATTACCCTAGTGGGCCCTAATCCAGTGGGAAGTATTTTCACAAGAGAAACACAGCGGAAAGAAGCAGAGGAGAAAGTCACATAACGATGAAGGCAGAGGTTAGAGTTACGCAGCAGCAAACCAGCAAACACCTGGAAGAAATGACAAAGGATTCTCCCCTAGAGCCTCTGGGGAAGCATGGTCCTGTCGCCACCTTGATGTTGGACTTCTCATCTCCAAAACCGTGGCAGAATCAATGCCAGTTGCTTTAAGCCACTCAGTTCATGGTAATCTGTTACAGCAGCTTTAGAAAAGCAATGCATACCATACCTTTATTATAAAAAGTGGGGAACATTCTTCCCTCGTCACTGTTTTGTGCAACACATAAGTGACAGAAAAAGAAAGAGATGAAACCCACAAGGAGGTAAGCGAATATCTCAAATGATGGGGTATGGCAAATGGTCAGAAGGATGGCGGAGGGCTGCGTTTCAAGGGCCATGCTAGGAAATGGAATACCACCCGTGCATGCTGGCCACGCAGCTGAGAAAGCACAGACCACAGGACAAAAAAGCAGTAGAGGAAATAGGAACTGGTAGCTTTAGAGAATTTCAGTGGCCAACTGAATAATCAAATTCTGCTTTGAACTGTTCCTTGGGAAAGAAGGGTTCATTAGGTGATAAACTCCCCATGATTCTCCTGGTAGGAGATGCACTCCTCATCTCAAATAACGGGGATAGAAGGAGGTGGCATCCAGGTTACATATGTGCTCAGTGCTTGTTCGTTAGATACTAGGTGCCGGTGTTCCCTGAATTATCCTTAGATGACATGACTGTGTCTAACGGGGACAGAAGGAGGTGGCATCCAGGTTACATATGTGCTCAGTGCTCGTTCGTTAGATACTAGGTGCCAGTGTTCCCTGAATTATCCTTAGATGACATGACTGTGTCAAACAAAACCAAAACGCTGCCTGAGGGAATAATTGCTAGAAAATAAAAAGTGGCTTGGGAGAAATCCAGATTTTAGGGTGTTTATTCAACCTTTCTCCTGTGTAGAGTGAGCAGAAGGAACACTCCTCTAAACAGTCACATTAGAAAGATTAAGGAGCAGTGCTCATCAGAGTCAGATAAAGACAAGAGGGTACCCTAAAGGGGATGATATCATCAAATTAGTATTTCTTAAATATTTGCTCAGCATTTATTTAGTAGAAGAGGAAACAAAGGGATTTCTGTTAATATCTTGAACCAAATTTCATCTCAGTTTTTTAAGGGAACTCTTCGGCTTACTGATTTGCTTTTCTTTGCTAAAGCAGAGATAATATTCATGGAAAAAAAGAAACCAACTTTATAAAATGTTTCTTATTTTTAATAGTTCTTTGTTCTCCAGTTTATTTTCATTATTTTCAGGAGCAGACAATTTCTTGGGACACAAATTAATGGTTTAAAACATAGATAATTAAAAGAATCATTTAATTTTGGTAAGCTGTACTACATTCAGTAAATTTTGTGTGTGTATTTTGTTTTTGTTTTCGTTTTTTAAGAGCTCTGTCACCCAGACTGGAGTGCAGTGAGATGATCATGGCTCACCACAGCCTCAATGTCCTGGGCACAAGTGATCCTCCTGCCTCAGCCTCTGGGGTAGATGGTACTACAGCACACGCCACGTGCCTGGCTAAGTTTTTTTGTCTGTTTGTTTTGTTTTGTAGAGATGGGGTCTTGCTATGTTGCCCCAGCTGCTCTTGAAGTCCTGGCCTCAAGTGATCCTCTCACCTGGGTCTCCCAAAGGACCGGGCCAGTAATGTTTTATTCAGAACCTCAACTGAGATTGCCAAGTTGAATAATATGAAAAACTCAACAGACACAAGTCAGCACTAGAGAGGAGTGGTATACAATTTGTGCTCCAGACTTGAGTCCAGGTGCTTTGGTTTAGAAGCAAATCATGGCTTACCCATTATATGAGAAGTTGTACCTGAAAATGAGTTAAGTTATGCCATATCCTTGCTTTTCTTTTCTTGTTTTTTCTTTTTCTTTTCGTTTTTTTAAAGACAGAGTCTCGCTCTGTCGCCAGGCTGGAGTGCAGTGGCGCGATCTCAGCTCACTGCTGCCTCCGCCTCCCAGAGTCAAGCGATTCTCCTGCTTCAGCCTCCTGAGTAGCTGGGACTACAGGTGTGTGCCACCATGCCCAGCTAATAATTTTTGTATTTTTAGTAGAGATGGGGTTTCACCATGTTGGCCAGGATGGTCTCGATCTCTTGACCTTGTGATCCACCCGCCTCAGCCTCCCAAAGTGCTGGGATTACAGGCGTGAGCCACCACACCGGGCCCATGAACTTTTGTTCTTTGTGGGTGGATATCTTGGGAAGCTGCCTTTCTTTCTGCCCCTGGATCTAGGTCTGAGTCTAATGACAGTCTCTGTCAGTCTGCTTTCACTTCAGCCTTGTGCCTGGAGATGATTTAAAGCCCATGGAAAAGGCTCTATTCGTCTAAACTGTGGAAAAGGCACTATTAGTCTAAACTGTCTCCATCCATCAAGACACAATGCATGTCCTGTAATTTTCAATGAGTCTTTCTTCCATGATGCTACGGTTTACACAAAACCCTTTGCAATGATTGCATATAAGTTAATTTTGGAACTTAAAAATCAGTATTTCTATTAATCAATATTAAAACTTTGAGTTTATAAAGCACTTTATCCTAAATAATATATTTTAATCATGATTTAAAAAACCCTTTGAGATAGGGTTTATTATTATTATTTTCTATTTTCAGGGCAATGAAACTTGAAGTGATTTGCCCAGTATCCCACATGCAGTGAGCAATAACCCCAGGATTCTAAGCCAGGTCATTCATTCGTTCTCCATTTACAAATACCCTCTTTCATTGATTCTAGGATGCACCTTTAATTTACATTTTAACAGCTCGAAAACTGGTATGATGTGTTTAGTGGGCACCGTTTGTACTTCTTAAGAGTAAAAAATATAAAATTATGTTTCTTAACAGCAGTGCTACCTTAGATTAGGTAGAGTACTGTATTTAATGAGGGTTTACCATACTCCACGAGCTGTGCTGGACACTAGAAATAAAGCTGTGAGTGACACAGTCTTCTTTCCCACTCCTGTCGAGTTTCCAGTGTTTCCCCTGCATCATTATACCACCCAGACCTAGCCTGTTGTAAATTGCTTTCTACTGTGTCCCATGTGTTGGAAACAATAGTCTTAACAAGATTACAAGCCCCTTGCAGTGCTGCATCTAGCCGAATTGCCTTCCCCGTGATAACTTTCCTGTGTGTTTTTTCTGATGCTTACTTTGGCTTTCTACACCACATAGAAAGAGGTCACAGGTGGTAGAATCATTATATTGAGCCAGACTTTTAAAATATTTTTCTAGAACTTGGGCAATCACAACTGGGCCAGCGATATGGAGGCACTAACAGGAATGTACAGCTTTGCCTCACTGTAATCTGCCGGCATAGCACCTGATGCCTTTGAGGCACAGGGACATTTAATACATAGAGCCCCGCTCTCACATGCATTGCCCCCAAACACATTGCTAAAAACAAAACAAATGAAAATAATGTAGATTGTTTCTTTTCTTTTCTTTTCTTTTCTTTTTTTTTGAGACAGAATCTGGCTCTGTCACCCAGGCTGGAGTGCAGTGGGGCAGATCTTGGCTCACTGCAACCTCCGCCTACCGGGTTCAAGCAATTCTCCTGCCTCAGCCTCCTGAGTAGCTGGGACTACAGACGCACGCTACCACGCTCGGCTAGTTTTCTGTATTTTCAGTAGATATGGGGTTTCACCGTGTTGTCTGGGCTGGTCGCGAACTCCCGAGCTCAGGCAATCCGCCCTCCTCGGCCTCCCAAAGTGCTGGGATTACAGGCATGAGCCACCGTGCCCGGCCGATTCTGTTTCTTTATAGCAGTCTTGGCATTAGCAGCTGCAGCAGACTAAGATGCAAGGGACTTCTGAGAAACAGTGAGGCCATGAAACCCGAGCTATAGCCCTGGCTTTCCTGCTAACTGGCTACCCGTCTCTGAGCCAACACTGACTTGTCTCTAAGGTGGATGTATCTGACTGAATAATCTCCAGGTACTTCCTGGCTTTAACAGCATAAGAAGTGGAAGCCAACTAGGGTTCGGCTTTATTTTTCTACCATATGCTTCCAATTAGGGGTTATCACTCAGAAGATGCTGGCTCCCTAATTAAAGAGATGCCACAACAGTTGTGTAAGAACTAGCTCTGGAAGGTCTTTGGCCAACAGAACACGTAGTTTTCAATGTAATTTATTAATCACTGCAGTGGCATGAGGCAGGGGGGCCTGGTGACTAACCAATCCTCTGCTCCCTTCCTGCTGGTGAAGTGTCCGACAGAGAGCATGAGAAAAACAGGAAGGATTGTGGTGGGCAAATAGTGTCCTGTTACTCATCCCGATCCATGCCTTGCTGCTGCACCTGCTGTCCTACCTGGGCTATGCCTTATGGCTGAGTAAGTGACTGGTGTAAACAGGCAGCAAATCCATCTTCCAAGCCAGCAATATCCTAGACACCTCAGGAGAACTCACCTCTGGTCACCAAAATTTATTTTTTAATTTTTAAATCAACATTCATTTTAGGTTCAAGGCATACATGTGCAGTTTTACTACATGGCATATATTAACTGATGCTGAGGTTTATGTTACAAATAATCCTGTCACCCAGGTAGTGAACATATTACCCGAGAGGTAGTTTTCCAACTCTTGGCCCTCTCTCTCCCCTCTCTGGTAGTCAGTCCCCAGCGTCTTTTGTTTCCATCTTTATATTCATGAGTACCCAATGTTTAACTCCCACTTAGAGGTGAGAACATGCAGTATTTTGTTTTCTGTTCCTGAGTTAATTTGCTTAGGGTAATGGCCTCCAGCTGCATCCATGTTGCTGCAGAGAACATAATTTCATTCTTTATTCTGGCTGCATAGTATTCCATGGTGTATAATGCCACATTTTTAAAACGGAATCTACTGCTGATGGGTATCTAGCTTGATTCCATGTCTTTGCTATTGTGAATGGTGCTGTGATGAACATACTAATGCAGGTATCCTTTTGGTAGAATGATTTATTTTCCTTTGGATAAATACCCAGAAATGGGATTGCTGGTTAAAAGGGAATAATATTTCTCTTTTAAGTTCTTTGAGACATCTCCAAACTGATTTTTACAGTGGCTGAACTAATTTGCATTCCCTCCAAAGGTGTATAAGTGTTCCCTTTTCTTCACAGCCTTACTGACATGTTATTTTTTTAGTTTTTATTAATTGCCATTCCGATTGGTGTGAGATGGTATTTCATTGTGGTTTTGATTTGCATTTCTCTAGTGATTAGTGATTTTGAGCATTTTTTCATACGTTTGTGGTCGACTTTAGTAAAGTTTCAGTATACAGGCTGGGTGCGGTGGCTCACGCCTGTAATCCCAGCACTTTGGGAGTCCGAGGCAGGCAAATCACTTGAGGCCAGGAGTTTGAGACCAGCCTGGCCAACATGGTGAAACCCTGTCTCTACTAAAAATACAAAAATTAGCCAGGCATGGTGGCATGCACCTGTAATCCCAACTACTCAGGAAGTTGAGGCAGGAGAATCTGAAATGTGGAGGTTGTAGTGAGTTGAGACCATGTCACTGCACTCCAGCCTGGACAACAGAGCAACAGAGCAAGACTCCTTCTAAAAAAAAAAAAAAAGCTTCAGGGTACCAAATCAATATAAAAAAAATCAATAGCATTTCTATACACCAATAACATTTAAGCTGTGAGCCAAATCAAGAATACAATCCCATTTTCAAAAGCCACACACAAATACCTGGGACCACCTCTAACTACGGAGGTGAAAGATCTCTACAAGGACTACAAAACACTGCTGAAAGGAATCATAGATGACCGAAACAAGTGGAAGCACATTCCATGCTCCATGGATTGGAAGAATCAATATTGTTAAAATGGCCATACTGCCCAAAGCAATCTACAGATTCAAGACTATTCCTATTAAACTCTCCATGTAATTTTTCACAGAAATAGAAAAACTATTTTAAAATTCATATGGAACCAAAAAATGAGTTTGAATAGCCAAAGCAATCCTAAGCAAAAGAAAACAAACAAACAAAAAAAACCCCAAAGCCATCACATTACTCAATTTCTTACTATATCACAAGGCTATTGTCACCAAAACAGCATGGCATTGTTAGAACAAACAGACACATGGACCAAGGGAACAGAATAGAGAACCTAGAAATAAAGCCACACATCTACAACCATCTGATCTTCAAAAAGTCAACAAAAATAAGCAATTGGGAAAGGATTCTCTATTTAATAAATAATCCTATTTAATAATCTCTATTTAATACATAAGTAAATAACTGGCTAGCCATACACAGAAGAATGAAACTGGACCACTACCTTTCACCCTGTATAAAAATTAAGGTGGATTAAAGGCTTAAATGTAAGACCTAAAACTACAACTATTCTACAAACAAACCTAGAAAATACCATTCTGGACATCAGCCTTGGCAAAGAATTTATGACTAAGTCCTCAAAAGCAATGGCAACAAAAACAAAAATTGACAAATGGGACCTAATTAAACTAAAGAGTTTCTACACAGCAAAAGAAACTATCAACAGAGTAAAGAGACAACCTACAGGATGGGATAAAATATTCATAAACTATGTGTCTGACACCGGTCTAATATCCAGAATCTGTAAGAAACTTAAACAACTCGGTGAGCAAAAACAAATAAGCCCATTAAAAAGTGTGCAAAGGACATGAAGAGACACTTCTCAAAAAAGATAATTAAAATGTAAACATAGGCCTTCAATTTTAGTTTCCTTTCTATTTTAGTTTTTGCAGTGATAATGCATTTACATGTACGTACCTTTGTTTGAAACTGTGTTTCCTAGGAAATAATCAAATTGTTTCATATGTGCAAGGCTGCATTTTCTTTCCCCAGACATCTAATCTCTGAAGGGGTCAAGGTGTCAGGAGTCAACTCATCATTGCTTGTTGAAAGAGGCTTGTGGAGTCATCAACACTTTTGTTCAGGCTGTAATGTAGTATAAGCGATACAATCAAAAGAAAATCCAAAGCCAATTAAAGATATGGAAGGGATGCTGCAGATGCTCTTGTCCAAACCCTGCATTTTATAGATGTGGTGATATGACTTGCCCAGGATTGGTTAATTCTTGAACTAAATCCCCAGTTCTCCATTCAATCTTCTCGTCTCTCCCAGAGCTCACAGCTGAGGTACAGAACTGTGCAGTCAAACAAAGGCTCCAAGGATGCGCATTCATTCTACCATGAGACACTGAACTGGGGAGCAGAGTTTCCCCAAGATCGTAGCTCAGGAATACAGATAGAGAGGAGGTGGGAAAATGGAGAATTAAAGTGAAAACACTTTAATCAGTAAAAGCACAAAATTGGAATATCCCCTAATTTCACTTCAATGTGTTTTTTATCTTCTCAAGTTAGAGAGAGAGAGAACTATGTTATGAGAGAGCTATGTACACTAGACATCAGATACCAAGTTCCAGTCCCGGCTTTTTCTCACTTACCAGCTGAACAGTATAGCACTGTAGAAAAAGCTTTGGGTATAGAGTCCGAAGAAGCTACTCTGCAGTAGCTCATAGATATATGCCAAAATTTCTAGCAGATCTCACTATACCATGTGACAATATGTGATTTTTTTTTCCCCTTCTATTCCTGTTTCTATGTCTGTTTTTTTTCCAACAACAACAAAAAAATGCATGACAATTATAGTTTGATCACATGTTAGTGGCAATAAGCATCCATTTTCTTATCTCTTCTGCGTGGCAATAATAGTATATACTCACAGAAATGTTGATATAATTAAAGGAGATAATAAAATGAGCTTAGAATGTAGTAATTGCTCAATAAACCTATTTACATTCCTCTGAGTAACCTTGCATGATTCATTTATTTTCAGTCTCTATTTCCTCATCAGAGAAAAGGAATGATGACAATAGCAAACCTCAAGGCTGTCAAAATCCAATGTGATAAAGTATGTCAAAATTTTTTGGAAGTGAAAGACATGCTATGGGATATAAATTCTGAATATAATTATATAGAAAAGCCAATACAATTATAATGTGGTGCTATATAAACTGACATAAAACATGATGCCGTGGATACCACTACACACTTATTGGAATGGCTAAAATTTAAGAAAAAGTGGTAATACCAAACGCTGGCGAAGACGCTGGGAAACTAGATAATTTGTACATTACTGATGGGAAAGCGGAACAGTACAGTCACTCTGGAAAACAGTTTGGTAGTTTCGTATAAAAGTAAATATGCAATTACCATACAAATTAGTATTATTCTTTGAGGCAATTGTCTCAGAGAAATAAAAGCCTATGTTCACACAAAAACCTGTGCATAAATATTCATAGCAACTTTACTCATCATAGCCCAATACTGGAAACAACCCACATGTCTTCAATGGGTGAATGGTTAAACAAACCGTAGACACCAGAACATGAAATACCACTCAGCAATCAATAAGGATGAATTATTAATACATACAACTTGGATGAGTTACTGGGAAATTATACTGAGTTTTAAAAAGTCTCTTTTAAAAGGTTATTGTGTTAGTTCATTCAGACTGCTATAACAAAATACCTTAGACTAGGTAATTTATAAATAACAGAGATTTATTTCTTATAGTTTTAGAGACTGGGAAGTCCAACATCAAAGCACCAGCTGATTTCATGTCTGGTGGGTCCTTGTTTTCTGCTTCATATATGGCACCTTCTTGCTGTATCCTCATGTGGTAGAAGAGGCAAATAAGCTCCCTCGGGCCTCTTTTATAAGGAAACTAACCCCATTCATAAGGGCTCTGCCTTCATGACCCAATCACTTCCTGAAGACCCCATATCTTAATACTGTTGCATTTGGGAATTTGATTTCAACATATAAATTTGGGGAGGGGGACACAAACATTCAAACCACAGCAGTTCCATACTGTATAATTATATTTATACAACATTCTTGAAATGACAATGATACAGAACTGGAGAACAGATTAGAGGTTGTGCAGGTTAGTGATTGGGGAAGGGATTGAGAGGGAGGTAGGCAAAGTTATAGAAGGGCAGCCTGAGGGATCTTTGTGGGGCTGGAACTGTTTCTTGAGTGTGTACGTGAGTAGTACGTGAATCTACATATGTGCTAAAATCGCATAGGACTATACACACACACACGCATGTAAATAAAACAAGGAACATCAGAGTACAATCAGTAGATTGTAATGACCTCAATATCCTGATTCTGACATTGTACTTTAGTTTTCTAAGATGTTACCATGGGTAAAGGTGGGTAAAAGATGCATGGAATCTCTCTGTATTCTTTGTTACAACCGAATGTGAAACAAAAATTCTCTCTACCTGTGAAAGTTTAATTAAAAAGGTGAGGCTTACATTATTTGTTACGTGAAAAAGCAACCTTTTATAAAGCATGCATAGTGAAAGTTGGGAGAATACACTCTTAGTCAGGGTTCAGTTGCACATAACAGAATCCATTCAACTATTTTCAGTACAGAGGGATTTGACACCGAAAATTAAGTGTTTGCAAAGTCATTGAAAAGCTTAAGGATCAGATATTAGGCTGAGCTTCCAGTAGTGACTCCCTGAACAGCACTGTAGGTCAGCCTATGAAGGAACTGCCACAATCGGTGGCCACAGCCAGAAGCTGTGCAGCCACCGCTAGCTCAAGCTGAACTTCTTCAACTAAGGTCGCACCAGCAACACAGGCGCTTTGTGCATGGCATGGGCCGAACACAATATGGGCCCCATGCTGCAGCCTTTACTGATTAAATATCTATGCTACTGTCAGGAGAAACTGCAGATGCAGCAGAAACACAAACTCCATTTCATTTCCAGTATCCAAACTTCACACTGTGCTTTGGCTTGGGGACTGGTGGATTATATGGGAAACTTGAGGTTTAAGGGAGTCTGAGAAATGCACGCTTTACATGCCCAGCTTCTAAAGTGAAGTATGAGATGCTATGGGAATTTGAATGGAGTTTAGGGAGTCAATCTGCCACACCCACCACACATATGCACTAAAATTTCTATTGGATCTCCCATACATAAAAAATTTGTCATAATTTGTCATTTTTCTTCTTCTTTCTCTATATCTTTCTCTATGCCTGTTTTTTTAAGGTATGTCAATATTAAAAACAACAAAAACCAATTCCAGTTTGAAAAGTCAAACCAAATAAGTAATCAATGACCAGTTTAGGGAGTGGAGGTGAAGCCACAGTAATTGGAACCTGATCATCTTTAAAGTATCTTTAAGGCCAGGTGTGGTGGCTCATGCCTGTAATCCCAGCACTTTGGGAGGCCTAGACAGGATGATGGCTTGAGCGCAGGAGTTTGAGCCCAGCCTGGGTAGCATAGCAATACACTGTCTCTACGAAATAATAATAATAATAATAATACAAAAATTTGCTGGGTGTGGTGGTGTGTGCCTGTAGCCTTAGCTACTCAGGAAGCTGAAGTAGGAGAATCACTTGAACTCAGGGGTATAGGGCTGCAGTGAGCTATGATTGCACCCACTGCATTCCAGCCTGGGCAACAGAGACAGACCTTGTCTCAGGAAAAAAAAAAAAAAAAAAGGAAAAGAAAAAGAAAGTTACTTTAAAGTCTGAGAGCCTATGTTTCTATGATAAATGGCCATCTCAGCCTAGAAATCTTTAGGCCCAGGGTTCAAAATTGAAATGTCTGCAATAAGAAGTAATATAAATGAGAGAAATAGGCTGAGTAAGACAATATAGTGATGAAAACTGCAAACCTGTCCTGTTTGACGTGGAAAGTCACTGTTTGGTGCCAGCTAATTACTGCCATGTAGAAATTCAGGCTCAGGTTTATCCAGTCTTCTGAGTTTTTAAAAAAGGATTTTTATGAAAGATAGGATAATTTTAAATGTCGGTTTCAACACATTTAAATCTTGGCTTCTACTGATCGCAGCAGAAACAGCAGCTCCTTGGTGGTCTATTCTACAGCATTGTTAGGGGAATCATTACTACATTACTGAAAGCTCAGTTAAAATATTGTTACTAACACTCTGACATCCAAACAGAAAACCTCCTCAAGCTGGATTTTTCTAGGAAGCCACCAAGTATGCAAGCTCTGTTTTAAGCCCTTGCTACAACTGAAGCTCTGTCTTTGAAGTTCCAGTAGATACTTTTCCGAACAACAGTGATTCCAGGGAACGACATCCAGTCAAGCCAATGGGTGTAGTTACCATGTTAAGATCTTGTGGGATTTGGTGACTTCTCCCTGAGTGCGCCTTGGAGCCAAGGTGGAGATGAGTTCAGAGACTATTTGGGAGGACTTGTTTTGTCTCTGTCTCCTCCATGAACATCACATCAACTGACAAAGCACAGAGCATGAGGAGACGTTCGTGCTTGAGACATCATTTAGTACCAAAGTAGCCCTCACAACTCCGCCTTTCAATATATTCCCAAGAGGAAACAAGAAAGATAAAAATGGGCTGCCAAGGGAAGTTGGAATTGAACACATACAAGAACTGTCATGACTTTTCTAACACTACCGAGAGCTAACATTTGTGAAATGTTTCCTGGGTGCGAAGAATTTTCCTAAGCACCTTGCATATATTAACTTGTTCAATCCTCACAATAGCCTGGGAGGTAGATGAGTGATTACTTTTTCCATATTGAAATTGAGGAAACAAAGGCGCAGCGAGGTCAGATGATACACCAGATTCAGTCTATGCATCACTGTAGATCCAGGGCCTGTCTGGCCAGAGCCAGTCTAGCAATGGCCTTCATTACTCTCAGCATCATGGAATGGGGTTCCTGATGCTCTTGTTTCTGCCCCATAGGCCAAGGGCTCGGCCCTGCTGTTGCTTATAAACACAACCTGACAATGTCAGCTAGGGACAGTGGCTCATGCCTGTAATCCCAGCACTTTGAGAGGCTGAGGTTAGAGGATCATCTGAACCCAGAAGTTCAAGACTAGCCTGAGCAACACAGTGAAACCCCACCTCTACAAAAGAAAAAAGTAAAAATTAGCCGGGCATGATGATGCATGCTTGTAGTCCCAGCTACTTGGGAGGCTGAGGTGGGAGGATCACTGGAGGCTGGGGAGGTCAAGGCTGCAGTGAGCTGTGATTGCACCACTGCACTCAAGCTGGGTGACAGAGTGAGACCTTGTCTCAAAAAAAAACAAAAAAAAAAAAACAAAAAAAACCAAAAAAAAACAAAACAAAAAAACTAAAAACCAGCCTTACAGTATCCACCTTCCATGTGAGTCGCCTTTCAGCCCCTGCCTGGGGCGGGGCTCCTTGTGGTCCACAAGGGGTAAGACTCACTCATTTCCCCTGCATGGAAACACTAGAACTTCAGGGAAATTAACTCACAGTAATGGTGAACTTTGATCAATGAAAAATATGAATCTGCAGTTGAACTCCTATTTCCTAACCTTAGGAAGTAGATTCACATATTTGAAGATATTGAGAAATCAGCTTGTCGTGCAGCTGTGATTAGCCCAGTTCTGCACTTTCTTACGTTTGTTTTCCCCTTTTTCTGCCTCACTTCCCCCTTCCTTTACCCATGTTCACCAGGATTGCACTCCCTAGTGAGGTGAGCACATAATCTCCGCCTTATGCTCTGTGTTCTAAGGAACTTGGATAACTACATCACTCATCCAAGATTGTATAACCAGTAAGTACCAGTGCCAGAATTAGAGTCCAGAAATCTATTCCCAGAGTCCATGTGTTTTAATCACTCAATATACTACCTCTAAAGGAAGAAATAAAACCTTGGGTTACAAAGTTAATGTCATCTTTAAAAATAACCACCCCCTGTCTAGCAAGTGTATTGCTGGCATTTTCTGCCTTTCCTCACACTTAAATCTAATAGTACCTTTGCTTCAGGCTGAGCGCTGGACATTTCCTATATAAACTACTAATTTTTTCTATTCTATATCTCCCAAGTACTGGATGTTGGCTATTAGAGGGCAAAAGCTACCTGATTGTACTGTGAGAAATTGCGTGAAACATGTAATGTAAAAGCTACTAAATGATGGCCAAATAGCTGTTTCAGATAGTTTTGTTTCAGTTGTCAAATAATCTCAATTTCTCTCCAACAAATGCTTATTCTGTTCTTATTATGAAGCACACAGGAGGTCAGATAGGAAGAGAAGAAGCCATGTAAAATATGGTCCCCATGCTCATAGAGACTTACTTCTACTAGGGGAGACAGATAAGTCAATAAATAATTTTAACATTATGATCAAGTGCTACAGCTGCATTTTCTTTAATGAAATCTTGCTTTTAAAGAGAACTCGGTTTACTTGTTCCATTGAAAACTTTTAAGCAGGCTAAGTGCAGTGGCTTACGCCTGTAATCCCAGCACTTTGAGAGGCTGAGGAGGGTGGATTGCTTGAGGTCAGGAGTTTGAGACCAGCCTGGCCAACATGGTAAAACCCCGTCTCTACTAAAAACACAAAAATCAGCTGAGCATGGTAGTGCATGTCTGTAATCCCAGCTACTTAGGAGGCTGAGGCAGGAGAATCACTGGAACCTGGGAGGCAAAGGTTGTAGTGAGCTGAGATTGTGCCACTGCATTCCAGCCTGGTGAACAAAGTAAGACTTTGTCAAGAAAGAAAGAAAGAAAGAAAGAAAGAAAGAAAGAAAGAAAGAAAGAAAGAAAGAAAGAAAGAAAGAAAGAAAGAAAGAAAGAGAGAGAGAGAGAGAGAGAGAGAGAGAGAGAAAGAAAGAAGGAAGGAAGGAAGGAAGGAAGGAAGGAAGGAAGGAAGGAAGGAAGACAGGGAAGGAAGGAAGAAAGGAAGGAAGGAAGGAAGGAAGGAAGGAAAGAAAAGAGAGAGAGAGAGAAAGAGAGAAAGAAAGAGAGAGAGAGAAAGAGAAAGAGAGGGAGGGAGGGAGGAAGGAAGGAAGGAAGGAAAGAAGGAAGGAAGGAAGCCTTTAAACAAATAAGTAATGAAGGTCCTCAAGTATTTTTGGTTGTATAAATTTCAGAGTATAAGGGAAGTTTTGTTACTCAGATATAATGCACAATGGTGAAGTCTGGGTTTTAATGTAACCATCACTCAAGTAATGTATATTGTACTTATTAAGTCATTTCTCACC
The DNA here is from genome assembly GCF_003255815.1 of Theropithecus gelada. NCBI lineage: Eukaryota > Metazoa > Chordata > Mammalia > Primates > Cercopithecidae > Theropithecus > Theropithecus gelada. The sequence goes on along the minus strand of NC_037676.1, from coordinate 39,342,631 downwards.
CCTCACCCACCTGCCACCCTCTGGAGTCTCCAGTATCTATCATTCCACACTCTATGTCCATGTGTATACGTTATTCAGCACCCACTCATAAGTGAGATCATGTAATATTTGACTTTCTGTTTCTGAGTTGTTTCACTTCAGATAATTGCCTCCAGTTCCATTCATGTTGCTGCAAAATACATAGTTTCACTCTTCCTTATGGCTGAATAGTGTTCCAGTGTGTATAGGTACCGCATTTTCTTTATCCAATCACCCACTGATGGATGTTTCAGTTAATTCCATATATTTGCTATTGTGAGTAGTGCCATGATAAATATACCCAGGCAGGTATCTTTTTCATACAAATGGTTTATTTTCCTTTGGCTACATACCAGTAGTGAGGTTGCTGGGTAAAATGCTAGTTCTATCTGTACTTCTGTTGAGAAATCTCCATATTGTTTTCCAAAGGAGTTGTACTCATTTATATTTCTACCAACAGTGCATAAGCATTTCTCTTTCTATGGGCCCTAATATTTTTTTAAAGAAGTGAGATCCCAGAACTGTGCAGTACAGAAAAATGTGGAATGCTCTGAGAGGACCAGCAGAACCACAGCATACGTGACCTCATTCAAAAGTAAGTTCATATACCGCTACCAGTCCAATAATAAGTGCCAACAGTTATCGAGGTCGCTCCACGTCAGGCTTTGCAAAGTATTTTAACACATTAAAGTCTTGCAAGGGTAGTATAAGGTAGGCACTACTAATGTGGTCCTCATTTTATAGATGAGAAACTAGAGCACAGAGTGATTAATTGCTTAGTCCAATGACACACAGATGGCAGGTGTAGGGCGGGCATCTGAGCACTGTGACTTCTGCTGCAGAGTTGGCCCTAACATCCACCATGCTCCCCACCTGCCTCTCTGAGCTCTAATCAGTCTCCTGGGCACAACCCTTGGTGGATGGATATCTTCTAGCATCTCCTAAGATGGATTTCTGATTTTTCTGTTCAAAATTATATCATAAACCTATTAGAAATAATTTTGAATTTCTCCATATATGAGCTCTTGAGGCAATGAGAATAATATGTAGTGCTCACATTGGGACAGTTTTGAGAGTTAAAAAGGAAGCACCATTAATAATTCAACCAGGTAAACAGGTGAAACCAGCACTGTTCTAGATGGACCAAGAGGTACAGTTACCTAGACACACATCATGTGCCCCTGCAGAAAGAAACGGTGGAGTTTATATTAATACCGTGTTGGATCCATAAGGTTTAAACAGAAGACCTCAGTCAGTCTATGACCAAGCTGGAAGAAAGAATCAAGGACTTCTTAGAATTGAATCTTTCAAAGGTTTTCCATTCTTTAAAGATAATATTTCAAGCTTCTCAGTCTATTGCAAAAGGTCCCTCATTATCTGGTTCCTGCTTAACTTTCTCAGCTCCTCCCCAGATTCCTTCTTCCTTCCCTGACCATGTGTCTGGTCAGTGGGTTATGTCAGGTTTTTGTTCCGTCCATGACTCTATGTCTTGTCCATGCCGTTGCCTTTCCTTAGAGCTCTGTTTACCCTGGTATGCAAGCAGCAAATCCCTAAGTATCTTTGAAGAACGAACTGAGAGCTGATCCTCTCCTTTTCTTACACTAGAAGGCAAGTTTCTTGCATAGAACACTCAGTTCAAGTTACACAAAGAAAAAACAATTGATCCAGGAGGTTTACACAGATTTAACTGGATCCAAAGCCGGTGGCCCTGGCTTTCAAAAGATTGGGAGGACTTTCCCAGGCAGAAAACATTGAAGCAGGGTTGGGGGACCTAAGAGCCAAGGGAAGGGGATAGAAAAAGACAGGAAATACAGGAACATTGTGATCAAGAAAAGCCAGAAGCCCAGAGAAGCAGGAAATGAAGAGGAGGCCTGGAAGTACAGGGCCTGTGGCCTGTGCTAACACAGCTCAGATAGAGATTAGTTGAGACTCCGCCAAAAGTGAGCTTTCTTTAGCAATGGTTTCAAGGACTACTTGCCTCTCAGCTGGATTCCTGACAGTGTCAAGTGGCAATGGAATGATCAAATTCGTTGTATACCATGAAAAAGAAAATAGCTTCTCCATCTCCATTACTGCTGAGATTAAAAAATGTTTTTAACCTTTCAAAAACTTACCATTTTGATTTTTTTTGCAGTTTGGTCAAGGTTTCACATTTATCTTGAAAATGCTAGTTTCTGCACTATTTTTAATTGAAGGGCTTTAGGGCAAATTCAATTAAGTTGTGGTATATGAACTGAAACTTGGAATATATTAAAAATATTCCACTGCACAGTTCACCAATTACCTGACTTCTAATGTGAGTCTATTGTCATTCCACTTTGCATTCAGACTCCAAAGACTGGTTCAGAAAAACGAACTGAGGGCTTTAGCAATCACAAATATACCAAACGCATTCGGGCTTAAAGACAATATGTCTAATATGATACCAATCCTAACTGGTACTTACAGAATTGCAAAGCTGAAAGTGGCCTCAGTAATCTTCTTGTAAACCCTTCCTCTTATAGATGAGCAAACCAATGCCCAAAGAGTATAATCCATTCAACACATACAACAGAGTTAAGGCTAAAAATCAAGAATCCTGAGAATTGGCTGTCTTAGCACAGTCCCAGGTTGGTTAGGATGCTACTCACCCTGTGTTCTTGGGTGGAATTCACTTTGTAGAGGCCTCATAATTAGGATCCTAATGTTTTAGGCTGGTGGAGCAGTAAAGGAGAGACAGTCAACAACAGAACTATCACAGATCTATGCTGATCCTTGTTCTCTTCTTCCTAGCTTCTTACAACTTATACTATCTATGCCATTGTGCTAATATTTTATTACCACCAGCCAGAACAGGATCCACGCCCCTCCCATGCAACACTCTCCCGGATTGCCTCCTGGTACTATCTCCCCATAAAGTCCAGCCCTGAGGGCGGAATCTGAGAAGAGGAAGGGGGTGAAGCAGGTATCCAGGTTCTAGGCCTGTATTTCAGTCACTGTACGTATTGACAATATCGGAAATATACTTCAAAGCTAAATTGGAATTATCTATTAGCAATTGTTTTTCATTAACCACAGCTGTCTGCCTCTTGTTAGCAAAACCAAAGCCAAGCTTTCGAACAGCTGCTTCATATTCCCGCACAATTGTTAGGGCAGATGTCCATAAATCATTATGTAAATTTGCTGACTGTGACTAGTTAATATAATGGCTTTCAATTGAATATACCGAATTCCATGTTTCGGGAAATTTTTAGGCAGGTATATCAACATCTCATCCAGAAGAATGTTCTGCAGGCATTACCAGGAAGACCTCATCGTGTGGAGAACAGTATTTGATTTTCTATGTTTAATAAACATTAAGTCTTTTCAATTAAAATAAAATTTTTGTAAAAGAAATACAATACTGGTAATACAATTACTCAACACATCAATTTCACTTTTGCCTATTTGCCTTCTAGATCTTAAAATTAAGATTGAAAATTTTAAAAGCATCATGAGTTTGCCCTTTTACAAATTCGCTTTTTAAAATTTAACATATAAGAAACATTTTTCTAACTTTGATTTTTTCCTTATTTAAAATAACTGTAATATTTTATCAGCATCATGTACTATAATTTAATAGCTTCCCTCTCTTTTAATTTTGTTGTTTGTGTTGGCTAATATCGAGCACCAATTTGATTGAATTGAAGGATGCAAAGTATTGTTCCTGGGTATGTCTGTGTGGGTGTTACCAAAGGAGATTGACATTTGAGTCAGTGGACTGGGAGAGGCAGACGCACCCTCAATCTGTGTGGGCATCATCTAATCAGCTGCCAGCGTGGCCAGAATAAAAGCAGGCAGAAGAACGTAGGAAGACTAGACTGGTTTAGTCTTCTGGCCTATAATTTTCTCCTATGCTGGATGCTTCCTGCCCTTGAACATGAGACTCCGAGTTCTTCAGCTTTGGGAATCGAAATGGCTTTCTATCTCCTCAACTTGTAGATGGCGCATTGAGACCTCACACTGTGATCGTGTGAGTTACTACTCCTTAATAAACTCCCCTTTATATATACATCTATCCTATTAGCTCTGTCCCTCTAGAGAATGTTGACTAATTCATTGTTATTATCAATTGCTGCCATAAACAGACTTATACTTTTTTCTTTAATTTTCTTAAGAAAAAAAATTCATGTTTGAGTAAAGATGTGAACATTTTAATGTCATTTACTGTACACTATTATATTGATTTCTGAAAGCAATATATTAATTTGCAATGTCACCAGGAGAATGTGTATGTGCCAGTTTTACAGGAATATAAACATCTTATCTTTTATTTACTTATTCCTAGCTTGTAAAACACACTCCAGTTTCTATATGGCTTTTATTTGACCAATTCATAGATCAGTCCCTTTAATTAGTCAAAAATATTTATCAAATGAATGTCTTGTTAGGAGCTGAAAATGAGAGCTAGAAGAAGTCATTTGCCCTAAAAAGACCTCAATCTAAGCATCAAAGCTGATGGCGCAACACAGGCATTTATAGTGTAACTTTTTAAGAATGATGGAAGAGTTATACATGGGGCCCTCTGAGAGCACTGAGACAGGCATTTACCTCGAGACGGAGGTATAAAAAATGACTTTGGAAATGAATTGACAAATGGGGGACATAGGAATTCCAGAGAGAGAATCAGAGGAATGATGGGCAAATGCATGGAGGTATGAGAGAAAAAGTCAGCTTGAAAGCCCGCAGCTTGAGGGATCTGCAGAATCAGGTATGGTTGAATGATGGGGAAAGATATGGGCAAATTAGTTAGGATCACTTTGGCTTCGAATGTCATAAATGTCAAGCAGAAATGGTTTAAGCGAGGAGAAGGAGGAGGAAAAGAAGGATAATTATTTATTATAAAGAACCATGCTACTTTAGTGAGCCCAAGGACAGCCACAGGTCTGGATCTTAGAAGCAACTATAATCAGACAACTTAAATGCTGACAGGCATTTCTCTCTTTTCTCATATTTGTTCTCTGTCTTTGTCTCTGTCTCTGTCTCTCTCTCTCTCTCTGTGTCTCATTCTTTCTTTCCTTGCTTATATCATCCACTTTTCCAATTTACATGGCAGGAAATACAGCCACCAGCTGCTCTACAGCATACAATTTGCACACTCAAACAAAGACTGTCTCACTTTCCTAGTTCCAGTCCAAAAGTTTCCAGAGAAGTCTTCTGATTGCCTCAGCTTGGATCAGACCCCCACCTCTGAAACAACTTATGAAGCCTATAAAGACAGAACGTTAGGGTTCCACAGCAAAACATGAAAATTCCTGAGAAAAATGTGACAATGCCAGGGGAGGTGACCATTCATTCCAAGAAAAGGGGAGGTGAGTATTGTGGTGCTAAGGAAACAAAACAATAGGTATTCATTATTATTGAGGAGAAAACCTAGGGTATGATCATGAATGACATTTAATAATATTCCAGGGACTTTGAATTTTCTATAGGCACTACGATTTACCATTTGGCCAATCTGTGTATCTCCTACTCTTACAGCTTGCCTTTTGTTTGTTTGGAATAATTTGACTTGGGTGGTCCTTTTCCGGGGAGCTGGTAGAGAGGAATGAGGGAGCTAATTACCTCCCAAGTCTTCTGTTTTGGCAGAGCAGCTAGCAGCTCTTCCTATGTGTGGAAACTTTCACACTGTAATTGGAACACACCTTAATTTGACTTTGACCTTGAAGAGGATCCTGTGGGGCTCATGTACCTTCACCTCTGCCCACATATTCTGATTGAGAGACTCACTCAAGCTGGCCCATAGTCTTTCCAAGGGGCTGCTGTACCTTTTGGTCTCTTGGCCTTCTGCCTCAGCCTCTGCTTAGACTTGGCGCAAGTTTGGTCCCTTCCTCTTTCTAAAATCTCATCCTTTTTCAGTGCTTTCCAAGTAGGTATAAACCATAAAAATTTTTGCATTAAGTGGTTAGAAAAATTTTGAAAAAGTAAAAACTTGAAGAGATTTTGAGCATGAGTTTGAGATAAGCAGATTTCTTTTCTTTTTCTTTTTCATTTTTTTTGTATACATATATATATTGGAAAAACCACTCTGCTAGCTGCAGAGGATGGATTGCTGCAGATTGAGGTTGGAGGCAGCAACAACAGTTAGGAAGATTGTTCTATTAATCTAAGTGAGAAACAAGGAAAGCCTAACCTAAGATAGTGGCAGTGGAGACAGTGATGGGGAGACAGACATTAGACACTGATAAGACATGATGAATCATTTAGGGAGCTTTTGGCAGCAAGTAAAAGGAAAATAAACAGCACACGCCAGCTCCAATAATAAATAAATGTATTTGGTAACCAAATATTAGTCCAGAAAGGGGATGAATTTCAGTGACTTGCAGTGGCTCTGACTCTGAACATCCACTTGATTTTCTTGTCTGTTGTTCCCGTTGATTTCATTCTCAAGATGGCAGCAAGATGGTTACAGCCATTCCAGACCTCATATCCACATACGAAGTCATCCAGAGAGGGAGGCTCATTTCCAGAAGCTAACTCAGCAAGCTGGCCCTAAACAGATAACCACCCCAGAAGCTCCTAATAAACTTCTTTTTGGTTCTCATTAGCCTGAATGAGGTCACCAGCCTATTTCTGAATCAGTTGTTGGCAGGGGGTAATGGGATTACTGTTTCATATGTGTCTCTGGAACATTCTTGAAGTTGATGGTAGGATTTATTTCTCCAGTAGCATTTGGACTCTGTCTAGATATGGGGAGGAGAGAGAAAAAAATTGATCAAAATCAGGGTATTCTAGAAATGTGGGAGGGGGACACAGATGTGCAGTAGGCAGTCAACATCGTTCAATACCGTCGATAACTGTTTTGGTGTGGGAAGTGGAGGGAGCGATTGTCAGTATTCACAGGCTTACTGAACTGGGTGATTAGAAATTTTCATCAGGATAAGAAACAGGAGAATAAACAGCTTTGGGCAGAAGATCAGTTTTGATGAGAATGAGGTAGATCTATGTAAAGATGTCAAATAGTCATCTAAATAAGCAGTTAAACATATGAGTTTGAAGCTTAGAAAAGGGTTTAGATTAAAGATATATATTTGGAAGTTGCATGCATATGGAGTTATGTAGCACACAGGTGCAGGGTGAGGTCATTGTTGGATGTGATAACCCAAGAAAGTATGTTGCGTGAGGAGAGAAAAGATAAGCCTTCATCTCTAGAAAAGGCCAAAGTCTGACTTGAAATTAACTACCTTGATTTGCATATCAAAGGGGTGTTTCTTGAATTTGGATAGCTGTTGCAGTGAAAATTTCTACATAACTAAATGATTTCTATACTCCATTTGACAGCTCATTATTTTTAAAGCCACATTCCTCCCCCACCTCTGACAAAATTCACTTAAAGAGTTTGAAAGAACTTTGGAGTTAGTAGCAATAGGATTTCGCTAAAATAGCAAATACTTCATGGATTGTAAAAATGTTTGGAATTCTTTTATGACACAAATAACCAGCTATGGTTAACAGGCCAGATGGCTTCTCCTGGAATGAAGACATGTTTAGTGAACTTATAGTCGGTGACTTTGCAGTTGAATCTAATAAATTCAACTTGACAATTTTAGAGGAGGGCTTTAGCAAGAGCTCAAAGAATATTAAAATCAAATCCAACGGAAAGTTTAGACATCTCATTCTACCAAATTGAAAGTGAAAGAACAAACAAATACAGGGAGAGGAATCATTTGATTTTGCTTGATTTTGAGGAGCTATGAGGACTGTAAGCCTGCCTCTCCCCCTGGCAGAGACCACGTGGTAGGTGGCCCCATACTGCTGGAATCCAGAAAATCTCCCTCCAGAGTTGGCGTGATCGGATTCCAGAAGCACAGCCTCTCCTGCTTATTCACATGATCTGACCCAGCATGAAAGAGGACTGGGTCAGCAAAACTCCGAGGAAGAAAGCTAACTAGGCAGGCCCGGCCACCTCAGAGCTTTCTGGTTTCCTATTTAGAGGACATTTCTCACATACATAAAAAGATTGTCACAGACAATTTTTCTAAGCCAAAGAGAGAAAGGTTTTTTAATGCTAGATAGAAGCAAACAAGGGATCAGACCTGGCAAATGCCCTGGGAAATTCAGGAAAAACGAAGGCTGAGACCTTTCTCCCTCCTCACTCAGCTAAGTAATAGACCACTTAACTGATTAAGAAAGGAGAGGGTGGTCGGATGCTGGCTGGGGGTGGTGTAAGATTCCGTGAACTCTAGGTATTTCCTTCCATCTCTAGAGTTCTGTGTCCCTGCAGTTGACAGAAATGGACAGAGATGCCCAGATTTCAGTACAGTTCAGTCACTTCCCTGGCCATGTTACATTTCCTTTGATTCACTTTCCCTATTTGGAAAATAACTGGATGGAGCCAATCCAGTTATCATAAAAAGATAGGACCCTCGAGGATCATATCTTTTTTTCATTTTCATAGAAAAAAGAAAAGAAAAGAAAGGAAAAGAAAAGATGAAGGAAGTGAAGGAGTTAGTCAAGGAAAAGAAAAAGCTTTTCAAGCTCCCAGTGCCTTAGGTTGCACACCTGTGAAAAGGATTTTGAGCCTGTGCAGTGCCCAGAGCAGTGCCTAGTACATAGTGAGCATCTTTTTAGTGTTGGCGACTTTTATTCCAGCTCTAACTTTATGTAAATCTGTAATTCTAGGACAAGCAACTACCATGATCCTTTTAGCCCAAGTCAAGATTCCTAGGAATTAAAAGTGCTTCAACACATATGAACACATCTTGAAAATATTACATGGCCAGAAGCTAGGTTTGCTAAAGTGCCTTTTTATTATTATTAAGTATTTCTAAGCCCTTTTAAGGAAGGTTGTTTTCAAAATAAGGTAAAGGATTTTAATTAGGTTTCGTAATATCTTGTAAAACTGTGCCCTACAGGGTATCTGTCCTTTGTATTAAATGGAGCTGTATTAGGATTAATTACCAGAAGAGATAGATGAGAGTCCACTGGCTGCTTGATGAGAACTCACTGCCCCAGCTCAGTAACCTCCACACCCCAGAGTAAGGTCGGCTGTAATTACAGGGGCATGGGAGAGGGAAACATGATCCAACTCTGAGGGGAAAAAAGCGACTTAAACCTTTCTTTCCCTGAGAAAGAAAAGTGGCTTGATTCATCATTCATCCATTCATTCATCCATTCATTTGTTCGTCTATTCTTTTTCCTTCCCTCCTTTATCTCATAACCCTTTACATTAGAAATATGCACAATAATCACTTGGAGTTACTTGTGTCAAAAGAAAACTTTAGACAAGTTAAATTTGATGGCGTTTAATTGAGCCAAAAAATAAACAAAAACAAAAACAAGAAAAGAAACAATTTGCGAATCAGACAACCTCCAGGATCACAGCAGATTCAGAGAGACTCCAGGGATGCCTCACGGTCTGAACACATTTATAGGCCAAAAAAAGTAAAGTGATGTACAGCAATCGGAAGCGAGATACAGAAACAGTGGGATTGGTTATGGCTTGGCATTTGCCTTATTCGAACACAGTTTGAACACTCAGCTGTCTATGAGTGGTCGAGGTATGGCCGCTGGGATTGGTCAACACTCAGCTATTAATCTAGGTTACCATTCATCCACAAGGACTCAAATGTACAAGTATGGAGTCCTTCTGGGGCCGTATTTAGTTCACTTTAACACTTGATAAAATGCAGATTCTTGTCTTTTTCTTCTGATTTCATAAGGTTAGATTGGAGCCGCCAGTCTGCATTTTTTACTAGTACAGCGGAGAATTCTGATGCTCGCAGCATGGGCTTCAGTAAAACACTACTTGATGGTGAGGAATGGTAAATCCCAAGACCAGGCAGACTTGTGGGCAATGTGGATGGACGGATGATGTGATGACTCTTCAAAATGATTTTCTTTAAACATTTATTCAACATTTATATGATGACCTTTTTTTGGTGACATATTTACATGAAAGCATATTTTAATTGATATTTCTATTAATAGATATTCAGAAAAGATTTGCCTAACAATTCATCTCTGTCCAAAGTAGACTGCATGCTGTAAAGAAAGCTCAGCAAAACAAAACTGCAATGAACATTATCCAGATTCAGAATTTGAGGTGGCTACAACTGCCAATTCCAGAGGACAATCATCTTGTTGAGAGTAGATTTCTACCTGCAACATGCAAGTTTTTTCATTTATAATTTTTTATTTTCATTTACCTTTGAGGGCACTCTGAAAGGTAAGACTAATTGACATTTCACCAGTTATCTAATTAGTCCCCGTGGAAACCTGAATTAATTGGTATCATAATTTCTGTTTATTGCATTGATATTTTAATGTCCTTTGCAGACTAGCATGATGTGTGGTTCCTCATCTCTTCTTCCTTTAATCTTTTCTAGGTAGGACCATTAGATATAAATTAAAAAAAAGAAAAGAAAAAAAAGAGTAAGTGGAGGAACTTCGGCCAGGCACGGTTGCTCACGCCTGTAATCCCAGCACTTTGGGAGGCTGAGGTGGACGGATTGTGCATGAGGTCAGGAGTTTGAGACTAGCCTGACCAACATCATGAAACCCCTTCTCTACTAAAAATACAAAAATTAGCCAGGCGTGGTTGTGTGTGTCTGTAATCCCAGCTACTCAGGAGGGTGAGGCAGGAGAATCACTTGAACCCAGGAGGCGGAGGTTGCAGTGAGCCGAGATCGCACCACTGTACTCCAGCCTGGGTGACAGAGTGAGACTCTGTCTCAAAAAAAAAAAAAAAAAAAAAAAAGGAAAGAAAAGAAAGGGGATGGAGGGGAGCCAGTGGAGGAACTTCTGGGGATTGGGCCAGGCTCTAAGTGTCAGTCTCGGAATGAAAAGCTCACAGTCAATGGTCTGTAATGGTATTGTTACCCAGTACATCCATGGTGCTGAATCTCACCGCACTGCCACAGGGCTCTTAGGAAAAGATGGTAGCAGCGGTTGAGAATGAACCTTGGAAAAGATCTCAGCCGGCAGTTACTACTGTAAAGAACCAGGGTGTAGGAAAGACCCTGTATCTCAGAAAAGATACTTACAACAGTTACACAGGTGTCAAGACCCTGTCACTTGGCCTTAGTTCAAGGCAGAGCTCAGACTCAGAGTAACTGGAAGAAACTCACATGTGTGGATGGAATGTGTTCAGTGCTGCAGAGCCCATGAATATCTGGGTGTTCAGGGATCAGCCCTAGGCCACAGGCTCACCTGTTAGAGCAACTGGGCCAAGTCCCCTCTCAATCCATTGTTGGGGATGAATTGCTAAAAACTCTCTGTGATCCTGTTCAGAATTGTCTGAAGATATAGGAAGAATTGTCTTAGAATTTAAACAACCACTTCTAGTTCTCATTTCTGAGAAAAAAATAAATGGGTAACCCAAAGAGTAGAGCCTTATTGAGTATTCAGCCTGTTGAAAGATAAATGCTGATCCCAGAAACTGTATCTTCAAATGGTGAAGAGTTAAGGTAACAGTGTGATTTTCAGGTTTAAATGATGTTACCCACTTTTTCGGAGGCCTAATAACGTGCAGGTAATTAAATCTCCAATTTTACACCTCAGACATTTCTCCTCTGCCCATGTATATTACACTGTGCTAAGTGCAATATACACATGTGTGTGCAGGTGTGTGTGTGTGCATGTGTGTGTGTGTGGGTTTTGCGCATATGTGTACCTATTTCTGACTTATTCCTCACAATGACCTTAAGAGTTGGCACTGTTATTCCATTCTATGGATGAGCCAAATGAGTCTCAGAGAAGTTAAGTAACTTGATCAAGATGACAAAGCTGGTGAGTGGTGCGGCTGGATTTGGACTTTGCGTACTTCTAGATCCTCCCTTCTTCATTGCTTTGCTCTGTGGTGGGAGGACACATAGTACAGCTAATGAAACACAGGGTGGGATGAACAGATATGGCTTCAAGTGGCAGATAATTTTTTTTTGACATGGAGTCTTTCTCTGTCATCCAGGTTGGAGTGCAGTGGCACCATCTCGGCTCACTGCAACCTCTACCTCCAAGGTTTAAGCAATTCTCCTGCCTCAGTCCCCCAAGTAGCTGGGATTACAGGTGCCTGCCCCAAGCCAGGCTAATTTTTGTAGTTTTAGTAGAAATGGGGTTTCATCTTATTGGCTAGGCTGGTCTCAATCTCCTGACCTCAGGTGATCTGCACACCTCGGCCTCCCAAAGTGCTAGGATTACAGGCATGAGCCACTGTGCCCGGCCCAGATATGCTTTTAGCTAGCTTTATAAACTTTCTTAATTCAGCAATTTTCCATTCATTTTTTTTAAAGTTGCAAAGCATCTTTTATATCCTAAACACTACTTTAGTGAAAAAAAAGAAAAAACAAAAAGCAGGCAAACACACTTGTCTTTATAAACCTTATACTTTAACACAGAGTAGAGATGATGAACACTAAACCTAGTAAGTACATTACAAAATACAATGCAAAATATCATTACAAAGACATATTTGAAAATAAATACAAAAAACCCTAATAAAAACAAGTATTATATTGTTAACAAGTGATAAATCCTATGAGAAAACAAAAAGTGCAATGAAGGGACACTGGAAATGCGGGAGATGGGTATGCAACTGTTTCAAATAGCGTGATCAGGATAGCCCAAGACTCATTGAGAAGGTGATATTTGATAAGAAGGAAAGAAGAAAGAAAGAAAGAAAGAAAGAAAGAAAGAAAGAAAGAAAGAAAGAAAAAATAGAAAAGAAAAGAAAAGAAAAGAAGAAGGAGGTGAAGGAGTTAGTCAAGAGGACATTAGAGGAGAGAATACCAGGTGGAAATCAGTGTAAAGGCCTTGAAACTAGAGCTTGCCTGTTGTCATTGAGCAATAGCAGGTGGCTACATGGCTGCAGTGATGTCAGAGGATCATAAGCATCTATGTCACAAAGGGACTCTTAGACCATAGTAGAAAATGGGGAGTTATTACTGAGTCCCCAGCAAGGAAGTGCCAAGACCCAAGCTTATTTCATTTTACTTTATTATTATTTTTTGAGACAGGGTAGCTTAATTCCAGGTTCAGCCTTTCTCTTAAACAATATGCTATACTGCTTCATGGACCAATCATCTTCCCTCCTCCCTCCCTCCCTCCCTCCCTTCCTTCCTTCCTTCCTTCCTTCCTTCCTTCCTTCCTTCCTTCCTTCCTTCCTTCCTTCCTTCCTTCCTTCCTTCTTTCCTTCTTTTCTTCTTTCTTTCCCTCTCTTTTTTTTTTTTTTGATAAGATATGGTCTCACTTTGTTTCCCAGGCTAGAGTGCAGTGGTTGTGATCAGACCTCACTGCAGCTTTGACCTCCTGGGCTCAAGTGATCCACCAGTCTCAGCATCCTGAGCAGCTAGGACTGCAGGCATGCTCCATCATTTTTTACGTATTTTGTATAGGTGGGGTCTCACTGTGTTTTTCAGGCTAGTCTCAAACTCCTGGCCTCAAGTCGTCCTCCTGCCTGGGACTTCCACAGTGTTGAAATTATGTGCATGAGCCACTGTGCCTGGCCTGAGCTTACTTTTTTGCAAAGAATTTCTCTAGCTGCTGTGCTGTTGAGAGACAAGAGAGAAAGCAAGGAAATCCATCATAATGAGGCCATCACAATGTCCAGGCAGAAGAGGACGGTGGCTGGCCCTGAGGTAGCAGTAATGGACATGAGAGGAAAATTGCTCAAATTCTGCATTTCTTTTAAGGGTAGAACCAACATGTTTCCTTGATGGATCTGATGTAGGATGTAGGGTGAGAGAGAAGGAGAGGAGTGAGTCACAGATGACTAGGAATTTGGGAATGAACATCTGAAAAGATAGTGTTGTCTCTACTGAGAAGGGGAAGACAAAGAAATTAGCAGGTTTGGGGTCAATATCAGATGCTCCTGTGGAAACGTGATATGTAAAATAAGTATTAGACATGCAAAGGAAGTTTTTAAGTATTCCATTTGATCCGTGACTCTGGAGTTTAGAAGAGAAGTCTGAGCATCTGAGCTGACGCTGTGGGCCCAGGAGTCATCTGCACACAGCTAGCATTATCAGGCCAACTCCTGCAGAAACAGGAACATATTCAAAAGCTCCAACAGAAAAGAATCAAATCAGGGGCTGTCTATCGGGATGTTGGCAGGATAGAAGGGATTTACAAGGAATGGTGGGCACCCAGGGAACAGCAGAGGTGGAAAAGCCATTACCACGTTTAGGGTTGAAGAAGCCGAGAGGGAAGAGTGTGTCTGAAGCAGTGAGAGTTAGAACCCTGGAAAACTCCTGCTCCTGCAGTTTCTGTCTATGAGCAGAGCAGATAGGAGTCGGCTGGTGGGGGAGGGCCTGGGTAAGGTGATCTGCAGCCTTAGCTTCCTGTGGCATGAACGAAGCTGAGGAGGCTGGAGGAAGAATCTGAAGGTACAAGGCAAAAGAGCAAAGCAGCACAGATTGTGTGTAAAGCCTCAGGCTAGGTATGATCACTAAGGCAATAAGTAAGTAGCCAGGAGAAGAAAAAGAACTGAGCCTGGAACTCTTCATCATGAAGAGGTTTGGAAGAAGAGGAAGAACTAGCAAAGGCCACTACAAAGAAATAGCCTGTGAGATAGGACCAGGAGCAGAAAGTGTGAAATCCAGGAAGCTAAATGAAGAACAAGGGAGGGTGTGTGATCAAGGGGGAGAGCATGTTCTCTGCATCGAATGCAGCCAATGTGTCAAATAAGATGCAGACTGACAGCTGAGCCATGGAGTTAGCAACATAGAAATTATTGGTGTCTGGGACTCTAACTAAGTCTCACTTTTTTAGAGGTGGTTTAATTATTTTTTTTCCTCTGTCTCTCTTTTTTCTCATTTTCCCAGCTCCCTGTTTCTTATTTAGCTCTTCAAAAATGCAAATATAACCTTACACCTCTCTTTCACCAGAAATTCCCTCCAGGGCAAGTTTTTCTAATTATGGGCTCCTGCGATCTCTCCTTGAGAGTTGACAGTCAATTTGCAGACCACAGCATAACTGCCATGGAACTTTCACCTCCAGGGGTTTGCCTGGAAACTTCCATCCTTCCTGGGTTGACTTGGAACTTTCATCCACCTGCTTAGCCACTTTTACAACTCTCTTCTGCCCAGGAAGGCACCAACTCAACTGTCCGATAGACAAGGCTCCAAGCTAACTGGGGCATCCCTGTCCTTACTCATTTCCTTCCCTATCTTATAAAAATAACTGTTTTCTGCTCCAAAGGTGAAGCAGCACATTTAACGACAGGATTATTTGTGCCCCTTCCTCCAAACTAACTTCTGAATAAATTCACTTTTTAAAATCAGACCTCGCTCTTAATAATTAAACTCTACATGCAGCGAGCAACTAACCTGCTTTTGGGTTACAGGACAAGCGCTTTTTCAGCAGAGTGGTGGGAGAGAGAAATACCTCTCGAGAGTACCCTCAAGGGGGATGGGATAAGAGGGGTTTCTGACAGCAAGAGAAAAGTCTTTCTGGGAGTTTTGCTGCAAAGAGGAGCAAAACAATGGGGCAGAAAGTGGGGAAAGAACCAAAGGTCAAGATAAATACGTTTTGGGTAAATAAATAACAGTGTGTTTCCATGACATTGGGAAAGATCTAAAGAGAGAGAGAAATGAATCAGGATAAGGAAGAGGGAATTCTTAAAGTGATGTCTTGTCCTGGTTTATGCTTCTTCCATGGAATGGCATCCTAATTTGCCATCTTTGGGGGCTGCTTGGAGAGGGAATGGGACACAACAAAAGTATGTGACCTGCTGACAAGGTCAGACACTCTCAGCGCCAACCTTCCCCACCTACCCTGCTTGCCTTTTAGAGCATCCATAATATCCTCCTTAAGTGAGATGGAGCAAGGACCCCATTTTTAGGGGCCCATGGACCCCCAAGCATGGAAATAAAGGAAAATACTGAGTTCCTTCAAGGGAAATTCCAGGCACCCAGCTAATCCTGAGAAGTAAATGAGTAGCTTGATAAGCAAAAGGTAATAGTAACTTAAAACAATAGCCAAGGAAGTTACAGTCATAAGAGGTTTGGTTCCCCTATAGAAACTAAAGGTAACATCTTAACATATGTCCCTGAGTTGCTTTCCGGAAGCCTGGACCCCCATTAAAGACTCCCAGCAAACAGATCTGCTGGCACAAAGACCTCAGACAAGGGCGTGCTGAAGACAGGACTCTGACCACCTTTCTTTGTTCTAAAGTTCTTCTTGAGGGGCCTGGAGGGAGTTGCATTCACAAACTGTAGCTAACATTCCTTTCTGCTGATCCCACATTTTTGAACAAAGCTTTTCTGTCTTAGCCAATTGCTGTCAGAAAATCTTCCAATCTACCTATGACTTGTAAGCCTTCACCTCAAGATACCCCACTCTTTCAGGCCAACATGTACACTCCATGTATTGATTTATGATTTTGCCTGTAACTTCTGCTTTCCTGAAACATACCCCTGCCTTTAAAAACCCTTACCTGAGAGCCGCCAGGGAGGTCAGAACTTGAATGCTAGCTGCCTGGTCCTCCTTGCCTGGGACCCTGGGAAAAATGGCTTCCTTTTTCCCATTGTAAACTTTGGAATGGATATCTGGTCTTATTGCAATGGGCAAGCAGATCCCAGTTCGGTTCTATAACACAAGGACAGTAACGGGGAGTTATCTGCCACCTATAATGTACCAGGCACTGTGCTTCATAGACATTAACTCAAACTTCCACAACAACCAGAGCTTTATGTCTAATTTCTGGAACAGGATATTTGCATGACAGTATTTCAAAGAGAGGTTAAGAAACTTATAGGACATAGCTCCCAGGAGGAAGAACCAAGACACGAATCCTGGTATTTGTGACAAAGCCCTTATTCTATTTAGTCTCCTCATCCAGCCTCATAGTTAACTTTGCTTTTTCTGTATCACCTCTCTCTTTCCTCATTCTGTCTGGGTTTTTCACTATCTATTCATTGTTCTCCAAAATCTCTACCTCCTCACCCCCAGCCACTTTCTCCTCATTAAAAATCATCTCTGATAATGTTAATATTTAGTACGATCAGGTTCCCCATCCAAGAACTACTATTTTTCCTTTAAAATGGGACCTTCCTGCAAAATTTAGACTTTCCCTTTTCCCAGGATCAGTCTCGAATAGTGGAATTTCATGCATGACAATTGGTAAAGAACAGGGTCTTCCAAAAGCCAAGGAAATCTAGCTGTGAAGACCAGTATCTTGTGCCTCTGAAAGATTATTCTGTCTCTTCGTGCTATTCATTTAGACAACTACTTATTCTTCAATTCAAGTTCTCAAGAATTTATGACCTCAGCATCTTGGCAGGTCATAACTGAACTGCCTATTTTCCTGGCTTAAAGTTGATCAATGCTGTTGTCTACCCCCTTAGAAATGCTTCTCTCTGTGTCTCTCTCTAGCTCTTTTTTCTGTCTCCTGTTCTTTCTTTTCCTTGCTCTCTCTCTCTCTGTTACACACACATTGCTCTTCCTTAAAAAGAACCCTTTCACCCAGCCTCTACCTCCTTTTTGCCCGTGGTACTTAAAACATGAAGAAGATTTGGGGAGGATGGAGTGACCTGCCACTGTTGCTAATAGGTCGGATCGATATCGCAAAATGCGCCACATCCTTCTTCATTTTCTCATCATGGGGCAATCGATAGCCTTGCCTTACCTGTAAACCTTTGCAAAGGTTGGACACTTCTTAATTCCTTAACTGGGCATTCTCACTGCAAGGTACCGGAGGCAGAAAAGGAGGATCTGGTCCTGAATTTGCCGAGTTTGAGTGGCTTGCACTCACTGCCCTGTGGTCCCCATGGAGCACCCATATTCACAGATGTGCAGGTGTCAATGAGGGAGCATGAGTGTGTGGGTGCCTGCATGTGCATGCATTTCATAAATGTAAGTAGATCAAAAGCATCTACTGCAATTTACATTCAGGGAACTTAACTCACTAGAAGAGAGACAAAGTGCAGAAGGATGTATTATTCCCTATAAATTAATACCATATGGAAAACCTTTTTATTCTAATGACTTGATGCAGCAGGCATTTGGCGTAGGGAAGTAACAGTACCTGCTTTTCAATGATGCTGCTCTGCCCTCACTTGTCATGCTCACTCTGGATCCAAAGATACGTGCCCTGATAAAGGACTTGTGGGACGACGCATCTGGCCTTAGGCAGACCAAGCCATGCCTCTATATTGTGATTTGAAAGGTTGGAAGGTTCTCTTTACCCCAAAAAGAAATGACACTTCCTCCAGGACCACCACAATAGCTCAGCCTCTTGCATGATTGAATACCCCAGGGTTAGACATTGCAGGCAGCAGCTAAAATGTAAACATAATGTGTAGTGTGGCGGGGAGGGAGAGTAATATAAATCAATCCATTTGTATGATTCAGATATTTGTCCCTTTCAGATCTCATGTTGAAATGTGATTCCCAGTGTTGGAGGTGGGGCCTGATGGGAGGTGTTTTTGTTATAGGGGAAGATCCCTTGTGAATGGCTTGATGCTGTCCTCGAGACGGTGAGTGCGTTCTTGCAAGATCTGGTTGTTTAACAGTGTGCAGCACCTCTCAGCCCCCCTTGCTCTGCCTCTTGCTGTGATGTACCTGCTCCTGCTTCCTCTTCTGCCATCAGCAAGAGCTCCCTGAGGTCTCCCCAGAAGTCAAGCAGGTGCCAGCACCAAGCTTCCTGTACAGCCTGCAGAACTGTGAGCCCATTACACCTCTTTTCATTACTCAGCCTCAAGTATTTCTTTACAGAAATGCAAAAGAAGGGCCTAACATATCCATTCATTCCTGATTGTGAATTAGTATATCAAATTAGTGTTAGACTTCTGGAAATTTCTGAAAGAATGAGGGCCAGGAAGGGGGAGTTGGGCAAAATGCAGCACCCCATGGGTGTTCACATCAGAGTCGCTGGCACCTGTGCAGATATTACCTCACATGGCAAAAAGCACTTTGCAGATGTCCTTAAGTTAAGGACCTGGAGATTGAGACACATCAGGTGTGTAACTAGCAAAAGGGTCAGGCTGCTCGAAGCTTGTAGAAAGTAGTCAAACATAATAACCAGTGATAAGAGGGAGTGACATTTTCCTTTATTCTCCATGCTAGCAGAGGAAGAGCAGTAAACAATTCCACTCTTCAATCTGTGGTGGGAACACAGGGGTTTTTTAAGCAGGGGTCTGGAATGCAGAAGAGACAAGACGGGCTTGGAGGTGCCAGGTGGAATGACTTGTTGTGTGATTCTCTTGATTTATGGTCCCATTTGGTCAAGGGGCTGACACCAACATGGATCCTGCCAGGTTATAAGTGAGTTATTCTTCATCCAGGTGTGGGTTCTGACCTTGAAGTAATCTTTTGTTGGAGTGAGAATTCCAGCAGTGTCTGGTCCCTATCGGGATCTGACTCTTAAAGCTTCTAAGGAAATATATGACCAGATAAGAGAACATAGTGTGTGTTTAACAAGCATTTTGGTAAATAAATATGCATAAGGCATGTGAGTATAGCATGGGGAAGGAAATGGAGTAGGGGTCACAGCACAGTCCAAGGTTGTATTTTAACATAAGAGGTAACATACATGCAGTTGGTTTCAAAGTTATTATGCTGAGACTGGGAGTGGGGAAAGGAAAAGGGAAAGAAGAAGGAAAAAAAGTTCAAAATGCAATTTGCAGCTCAGCTGTAAGCTGTTGGTTACAGGTGGACCCTATAAGATATGGTATATATACAAGATGGAATACTATTCAGCCATAAAAAAGAATGAAATTGATAGAGGGGCAGGAGGCAGACAGACGCCTGAGCAGATAGGGGAACCTGCACAGGGGAATGCCCCACATGGACTGGGAGAATGGGGTGGAGCCACCAGAAATATGTGCCTTATGCAGGGGAGGAGGCTGGCCTCTTCAACTCACGTGTGTGGCCTGGTATTCAATTTGTGAGGTGGAAACCTGCGCGCAAGACCTCTCTTTTTGTTGAGAGCTTTCCTTTAACTTAATCAATTCTGCCCTGCTCACCTTTCAATTTGTTGGCATACCTAATTTTTCCTGGTTATGAGGAAAGAACCTAGATTTACCTGAAATAAAGAGCAAAAAATCCTGCATCAAAATCATGTCTTTTGCTGCAACATGGATAGAAATGTGGGCTATTAAGTAAAATAGCTCACAAACAGAAAGTTACAAATATCACACATTCTCACTTACAAGTGGAAGCTACATAACGTATACACAGACAGAAAGAGTGGAATAATAGACATTGCTGACTAGGATGGGTGAGAGGGTAGAAGAGGTGAAGGATGAGAAATTACCTAGCGAGTACAGTGTACACTATCTGGGTGACAGTTACACTAAAAACCACAATTTTAATATATTACATAGATAATATATCCATGTTACAAAACTACATTTGTACCCCTTAAATTTATGCAAACAATTTTTTTTAAGTAGAGGGAGGAGGCAGAAGAGAAGAGTCAGAGAAGGCTCTGTGAAACAGAAGGAAGCTCAGAATAATGTGTGAGAAGGATGTAACCTGCTTCTGCTGGGTCTAAAGATGGAGGAAGAGGTCAGGAGCCAGCACGCATTGATGCGTCCTGGAAGCTGGAAAAGGCACGGAAGCAAGTTCTTCCCTAGGACATCCAGAAAGGAGCACAGACAGTCCTACTGACAGCTTGATTTTAGCCCCATGAGGCTAGTGTTGGACGTCTAACCTACAGAACTAAAAGAGAATAAATTTGTTTTCTTTTCAGCCACTAAATTTGTGGTCATTTTTTGTGACATCCAGAGAAAACAAGTACAGAAAGTGAGCTTTGAAAGAAAGGAGAGAGTCCATACCACCTGAATTTTGGGAAGCACCTGAGAGGGCAGGCTAGGTTGGTAAATGGAGCCTGGGGAAGACAGGAGGTCGCCTCGGGGAGCTACTGGGGAGGAATAAGAGGTGGGGTAAACAGGAGCCGAGACAAGGGCATCCCTCACTTGAGGCCTCTGGTGCCATTCATGCAGGAAATGCATCTCCAGGAACCCAACTCTGAATGGTACTAGGGGAGGCAGGGGTCACAGAGAAACACAAGGAGCACACCCCCAGCCATAAGGCTGGGCACAAAGACACAGCAGTCTGACAGGTACTATCCTGACCACTGCAGCTTCTCCTCTAGATCATCCAAGGCGTTTCACGTTCCGGGGCCCTTGGCCTCCATGTTCAATCTTGGCTCACCCTCTGATGAAAGATATCACACCGAGGCTAGAGAGGACTTTCTCTCAACTCCAGCAAGTCTCAGCCATTCAGGCTGGGAGAGTTCATACCCTGTGATGTGAGGCTTGTCCGATATAGCTTGACAGACAAAACCTATGAGAAACAAAGCATGGGAAGGAGGATGGCAGGATAGATAACTGTTTCCAGAAAGCAACTTAAACTTTTCAACCTGGCTGGTGTGGAGAAAAATACTAAGTTTCAAAAACATACGGTATTTTTAGGTGGTGGCTAAAGCACCGAAACCAAAACGTGCAGGAACATAATTTCCTAGAACAAAGAGCTCATAACCTGGAGGAGTGTAGTGGTGCAGTCACGGCTCACTGCAGCCTCGTACTCCTGGGTCCAAGCGATCCTCCTGCCTTAGCCTCCCAAGTTGCTGGGACTATAGGTCTCTGCTGCTGTGGCTGACTTTTATTTTTTTTTTCTTAACAACAAGGTCTTGCTGTGTTGCCTAAGTTGATCTTGAACTCCTGGCCTCAAGTGATCCTGCCACCTTGGCCTCCCAAAGTACTGGGATTATAGGTGAGAGCCACCGCAGCTGGCAACAACTTGTACCTTCTAGGGAGAAATTTTATTTCCATTTTGCCTGAATCTTAAGTACTGTCTGCAGAGTGGCACAAGGTGGTTGATAATGATGAACCAAATCAGCAAGGTTGATTTTTCTGGAAATTCTCTTCATGTATACCTACTCAACAGGTATGAGAATTATATGAAAGGAGGAGAGCTTGATGCATCTTATACAGTGACACGAGGTTTGTCATAGGAAGAAGAGACACCTTTCTCTTTTCTTCCCCTTTAAAAGATGCCAGCAGTATATAACATCTGAATCAGTAGCTTTGTGACATGCATTTCTCCAGGTAATTGGTTTCATGGACGATTGCCCATAAGCATTTCTCAGCCCTATCTCTACACTCCTGAGAATATTTGAACTATGGACAATCATTCTTATCACAATGTAATATTAAGAGGTGAAATGATCAGAAAATACTACATCAAATGCCAAGAACACAGACTGGAAATAAACACGGATAATTGCTAGTTAAATGTGGCTATGAAATGCATTTCCTTCACCTGTCTTGGTGGAACACGTATTCTTTTCTCTGATGACATTGAGGCCCCGGAGGCACATGCTTCAGTTTGTGCCTCCCCAGCTCCCCAGCTCTCAGGAAACCCGTGGAAACTGCACTGTCTCACCTCCACTCTGCCAGTGGGGTAAGCTCCCTCTTTGCTCAAGCTTGTTTGGGTCCCTAACGTGCCCTAAATGAGATCACTGGGCAGAAAACCCTCTCCAGCCTGCCTCGGGGAGGCCCGCTGGCTGCCACCTTCAAGGATCTATGGACCCCAAAGTGATCTCTGAGCAGCTTTCCCACATCACGGAACTCTTTCTTCCCCCATGAGGTGGAAAAGCGTGTTTCCTAGCACTCTGCCACCACACTGCCTTTCTTCATTCCCACTCAGTCCTTGCCTTTTGTCCTTCACTGACCAGCGGCATACTTTTAATCTCTGAGAGGCTCCCTAGAGTGCTCTTCTGGGTGATGGCCTCTGTGCTTCTGTTCACATGTTATTCAGTGTGGCTGCCCTCACTGCCGGGAGCTGACAGCTTAGTGAGAGTCATCTGAATTCTCCTTTCTCGGGGACCCAGAAGTATGAAAAACTCAGCAGGTTTTGGCCAAGTGCTTAGATTTTATAGATTTAGAATCCATTACCCAGGTGCAGATAGTGGAATCTAAGAATATTAGGAGGAGGAGAGAAAGAAGGAAGAAAGGCCAGGTGCAGTGTCTTACACCTGTAATCCCAGTGCATTGGGAGACCAAGGAGGGAGGATCACTTGAGGCCAGGAGTTTGAGGCTGCAGTGAGCTATGATGGCACCACTGCACTCCAGCCTGGGGGACAGAGCAAGACCCTATCTCTAAAAATAAATTTTAAAAAAAGAAAGGAGGAAGAGGAAAAGGTAGAAAAGGAAACAAAGAGGAGAGTTTTTTAAAAAAGTGTTAACTTCTAAAACTGAAGAGGAAAAAACATGCAGAAAAGATCATAACAAGCAACCAAATATAACTCCTACTCCTGTGAGGCAAAAATGGTCACTTCCAAGTATTCTGCCACCATGCCACGGGGAGAATAGCTCTCTCCTTCTCAGCACTTGGTGGTCTTTCAGTCCCTCTACAGGTTGATAAGAGCAAGCAATGCCCACGCCTGGAATCCGTCTACCCAACCAGGCTAGGTTTTTGCTCAATTTAGATCACCTCCAGGTGACACACAGGGTATCTTGCCCTTCTCCACAGCCACTGGCATGAAGGGAGGAGACTACACAGGTGCCCAGAATGCAAAGCAGCCCCCAGCAAAAGGTGCACTTGGTTCCCCTGTATGGCCCTTGGCACAGGGTCCTTGACTCCTCCCTCTTATTACACCTCTATCTCCACCCTCCGTCTGTTCTCATTGGAACCCTGTGGCTGCAGAAACCCCCAAATATCATAATCAAACAGGCTTCCAAGTCTGTAGGGAGATGATGGGTAAATAAATCATTGCATGAAAAAGCCATAGAAAATAGACATTGATCTGAACTTGGAGGTAAAGTGTGTGAAATTGTTTATAAATTGTCCGGATAATTACAGGCACTGAAGTGGGACACCAGCTCTTCCATCCTCTCTTGGCTTTTGCACAACATTAATTAACTCTCCCATAGGAAATAGCATGCTCCTTAGACCCAGGCAGTCCCAGATTCGAATTCTGCTTTTAATCCTTACTAGATGCCTGAATTCAGAGTAGTCACGTTTTTGTTGTCACAACTTCCTTGGAAAAAAAAAAAATATTTCTTAGAGGCATTGTAGTCAGAATGAAATGAGGTTGGCTACACGAATGACCTAGAACAGGGCCTGGCATTTACTAGGCAGTCCTTTAACGGTTCCTTACTCCATAGTGTTCCTTAGATTTGTTAGAATGAAGATCCTGAATTTTCACCTTTCCCTCCCGTAGGAGCTAACCATGCTGTCTTCTCCCTCAAGTCTGCTTTTCCTACAGATCTGCTAATCTCTGTGAAGCCTCCTGGGCTGGATTTACCTTGTCCCTGGTCTGAGACCCTCTCCCCACCCCTTCCACTCTGCTCTCCTTGCCTGCAAGGGTCACAGCCACAGGCTCAGGTGCACATTGTCTCCAGCTGTGTGTGTCCACGCTTCTGAGAGTCTCAGCAGGAGATCGGAAGGAGTAAGGAGGGTGAAGACAGGAGTTTACTCCTTTGGCTCCTTCCCTGCGAGGTCAGCTGGGGTTGGCTGAGCCCTCGCCTGAAGCCCAGTGCTCTTCGTAAGGTATCTGCCCTTTAGGACTTGCCCTCTGAATTCTGAAAACCAATTGCTACGTTTGAACTTAGCCCCAGGCTCCTACACAGTCCCTCATAGTTGTCCTGCACCCTGCCAACACCTTTCTAACTACACTGTTTGTAAAAAACAACAATAACAACAACAAACAAAGACTTCACATTATTCTAATTTGAGAGGTTACTTGTTCCTTCTGGGAATGCTAACTCAATCCTGGCCAGCATCTCTCCTGACCCTCAAATCAAGAATCTAGAAGTTACTTTATTCTTTTTTCTCTTGTATGAATACCTCTAATCCATGCTAGCCCTCAAGTCTTGCCAGATTTACCACCCATATATCTGTGGAAGTGGGCGTTCCCTTCTATTCCCAGTGATTGTCCTCTTAGCTGAGATCCCTGTCCTTGCTTCTTTGAGTCTCTGAATGGTTCCCCTGCGTCCATTCTCACGCCTCCTCAGTCCACCCTTTCTTCTCCCAACAGAGTGGCCTGCAGATCCTCTCCCGGATTCCCAGCACTTAAAAGTGTCTCCAGACGACCCACCACAGCAACGAGATGCATTACGATGCCATATTTGTTCAACTCCCCATATCTCTACCCTGTCCCCACTTCTCTTTCCCCCCTCAGGCCACATAGAAACCCTAGTGTCCACCATCTGTGGTCACATCATAGGCAAATGCAGAGAGACTGTTAGAATGAGAGAAACAGGAATATGGAGAGGAAGTGCTTCTTTTTTAATATACTTGTTTCTTCTAGAGACAGGGTCTTGTTCTATCACTTAGCCTGGAGTGTAGTGGTGCCATCATGGCACACCACAGCCTGGACCTCTTTGGCTCAAGTGATCCTCCTGCCTCAGGCTCCTGAGTTACGGGGACCACAAATATATGCCACCATGCCCAGCTAGTTTTCACAAAATTTTTGAAGAGACAGGGTCTTGCCCTGTAGCCCAGGCTGATCTTGAACTCCTGGGCTCAAGCTCAAGCAATCCTCCAGCCTTGGCCTCCCAAAGGGTTGGGATTACAGGTGTGAGCCACCTTGCTCAGTAGGAAGTGATAATTTAAATGAATAGTGTTTCTGACTCCTGCTATGCTAGATGAATGCACTCTCTTCCCTTAGATGTGGTGGACTGAGAGCCAGGAGTCATCATCCTTCTTAGCCTGCACCCCTTCCCTAGTGTAAGCGTGCTACCACTCAGCCTAGAGTTTGAAGATGAACATGATTTGTTGAGCATGACTTCAAAACTCAAGCCAATTCTTCATCTGCTGCTTAGATGAAGAAACACAATCTTGCTTCAGTAGTGGAAAACAGTATCTGTTGGATATAGTAAGAAATGATATGTCAGTCCCCTAAGGTATTTCCAAGAGTATAGTGACTATCATGGCCTTCCCCTCCTCTGCTGGCTCACGCAACACATGGTCTAGGAATATCCCACCCTCCTTCATGCCAAGGTACTTTGCACATCCCTCTCACCTACCGGGAGCATCCTCCCAGGGTTGCTTACTCTGGATAAAACCTGCATGTTCTCCATGACTCTGCATAAAGTAGGTAAATTCTCCTTCCTTTTTTTCCCTGAAAGTCCTTAGTACACATTGCTATTCGAATATTCATCTCCTTGTTTTGTAACTGGCTACTGGCCTATCTTTCCACTGGACTGTGAGCTCCTTGAGGGCTGATGTTAGTTCATCTTGTTATCCCCTGTGTACCTTGCCTTTCTTTGTCACCCACCATCATTCTGCTAGGGTTCCAGCTCAAGATCACATCACCCCCTGGAATAATGTTCTCAGCAAGGCTGCAGAGCTGTGGTCTTTCACTGAACGTGACCTCTACTTCTGCTCTGTGACCTGAGATAGGCATGGTTGCACCAACAAGCCACCAGGTACTTTGCTCCATCTTGCCCCAGGAGAGAGCTCCGTCATGATATCGAGCTATATTAGCCTCACAGAGGCCTGAGTGGCCAATCACTCATCCTTTTGAGGCTTGCTTCTTTACAATGGCTCCATCAGTGGCATCAGAGAGCGCCACTCAGCTAGTGAGGTGGAGTTTGACTAGAACTTTGCAATGTTGCTGTGTAAATCAGAGCCCAGGCATACTTGAAAGGTTTACTTGAAGAGAATTTAATGAAGAGATGACAGAAGTATAGCAGGGTTAATGGACTAATAAACAACCATGCAATACCCAGGGACCACCAACAGCAAAAGCATTGCCACTCCTATGCTGAAGGGGAAAGAACAGGAAGTTGTTACTCCAACCCAGCAAGAACTGTGGCCAAGGAAGTGGATGTCTGCCCCTCAGGAGCTGTGGCTATTGATTGAAGATGAACAGGAGGAATAAATACCCCAAACTCTCTTTTTTTCCTCTTTCTAACTCTGACAGTGCAGAAATTGGGGAACCCAATAGGAAAGCAAAAAGCAGTGGATCTGTGGATGGGCAGTCATGGACATTAGCTGCATGGGGCTCAAAACTGGGAGGGAGAGAAGGCTGGGGAGCAGATTCAAAGGGGCAGATAGAGAATAATAAAGAAGGATCACTTTGGAATATTCCAAATTATCAATTATGCTCTGCAAGGTGATCTGGAATCACAGGGTCTCCAGTGGACTGAATAGTATCTCCCCTAAAATTCATATGTTGATGCCCTAACCCCCAAGGCGATTGTATTCAGAGAAGGGACTTGTGGGCAGGTAATTAGGGCTAAATGAGTGGGGAGGTAATTAGAGCTAAATGGGGTCATAATCTGATGGGATTGGTGTTCTTAAAGAAGGAGGAGTAGAGGAGAAGAAAGTTCCCTCTGTTTCCCTGAAAGCTCAAGGGTCCTTGCACCCCAGAGAAGAAAAGCCCTGTGGGGACAGACACAGTAAGAAGGTTGCCACCCACAATTCAGGAAGAGAGGCCTCATGAGAATTCTGTCATGTTGGCACTTGAATTCCAGAGTTTTAGTCTCCTGAACTGTGAGAAAATAAATGTCTGTTTTGAAGCCACCCAGTCTGTCATATTTTGCAGCCCAAGCAAACTAATATGGGGTCCTTGGAAGGTAATGCCAATTTATGGCAGAAAGACCATCTATTTTTGTAGCTGCATCAATAAGGGTGACCTGACAAAAAGTGTTCTAGTGGGCTTTCTGGGAAATCCAGGTTTCCATTGTATTGGTTACAATAATAAATCCACAAATTCACAGATGGGTACAAATTTTTTTTAATTTTCTATAACTAATATTAATTTATACTTTGATTCCCAATTTTATCAGATAATGAAAACTTAGTCCCAGTACGTTCAAGGGCCTTTTTATGTAGAGGCTTTTATGATGCCAATGTTCAGGGGTGAGCATTTGGTCTTTGATGTCTTCCTCTATTCCTCTAGGTACCCCCTGCAGCCCCTTCAAGGCAGCCACAAGGCCTTTGGTGAGTGGGCCCTGGCTTCATGCCCCATGTCTGCATCAGGCTTGGACACAGGGAATATATCCTTCTGTTCCCAGTCTTTCTATGCTATGGGGAACTCTACAAAGGTATTTCTGGCCCATGTTCTCAGATATACCACATAGTCATTTCATTCTCCTTGATTTCCCCATTTTGCTAGACTGGTTTCAGGAAGGATGAGGTCTGCGAGGTGTGTCACTGATACTCCCTGATCTCAGAGTCTCCAGATCTATCCAGGGGTTCAGTCACCTCCCTTCCAGAGCCTAGACCTCTCTAGTATTAAACTTTCTTCGTTTCCTTTTTCATTCCTTCTCTTCTCCCATGTAGAAGAAATATAGAAAAAAAATTTTTTTTTTAACATATTCTTCCAAAGTCCAGAATAGTTTCCTATATTCATTGGGCTATACCATTCTTCTCCTGGAATTATAGAAAAGGAAAATATGATAAATAGAAAATTTGGGGTGACAGGATGGAGAAGGTATTGTCTATTTTAAAATACCATCCTACAATACCATGTATAATTCATGATAATAATAATTTCATAAGAAAGCCTGGAAACCTTAGGAGTCATTCTCTGAATCTCACTGGGGCACTATGTGGGGACAGAGTGGCTGCTCCAAAGACCTGAGTCCAGGCAGGCAGCTCCACCCCAACCTTGCAAGCTGTGCTGCCAGCTTGGCCTCCACCATAGTGGCTCAGCCCTGACTTCATATAGGTCGTGACTATAGAGAGCAAGAGCAACTTTATTCATTTTTCCCTGGTGGGAGATGGAATTCTAGGGAAGTGTGGGTTTCAGAAATATGTTTGAATCTCTTCTCCATCTTAATGAGAAAAAAGAATGATGACTGAGTCGTGGATCCCCATCCTGAGACAACCTACTACTTCTGAGTTGGAGGACAGGAGGCCCACATGGCATCTGGGAAACAGGCTAAAGCTCTGGGGTGATCGTCCAGGACGTCAGGCTAAATCTGGCAGGCTGGATTTGGGAAGCAGAATTGGGCCAAGGGTTCAGGGCCAGGGCGATGACAAAGAAAATTCCTATCAAGAGAAAAATGTGCTGAATGGAATTCAGTGCTCTGAGCTGTCTGCTTTTTAGGTCTACTGGTCAGGGATGGTCTAGAGAACCAAGCAAAGAGTAGAGAAAGCACCAATGTTATAATCAATACATACTTTCTTGAAGGTTTTGGCAAGCAGTCCCAGCTCCAGCTAAGCACCTAAGGATGGAGGACAACATTTTGTTAAAAAGAGAGTAATATCTTTTATATATTTATGGTATCAAGTGTGGGAATAAACAGGCACCACTCTTACGAGGATGCACATATAACAGGTCTCTCCAGCCTCGGAGGCATTTTATCTCTTGTTTTTATGAGTGATCTGGAAGGGCACGTTTACAGAGAATTCCCCAAAGTTGTTGATGACATTCAACATTTCAACATTTCCTGGTTGTAAAATATTAAGCAGACATATATAAATTTTTCAAAGATCTTGTCATCTTTTCACTGGGAGAGATAAAAGGTCATCGGATGAAGGCTGGATGGTTCTTTACCAAGAGATCTCACAGGGAGGCATTCACCTTGGTGAATTCACTGGGCCTGTGAGTCCTAAACTTTGTCATTGTCCTAGAGTCGAACTGCATCAAGGGCACTGACTCATACTAACCAAATTAAAATCAAAGCACATCAGAAGATGCAAACCTTATTGGTACATAATGGAAGATATTTTGATCCAATGAAAGGAATTCTCATTTCTCCCGCTGGGAGACAGCTTCTTCCAGGAGAGGTCAAAATAATAACTTTAAAGTTGCATAGTAAGCATGGAATCAGAGCAAAGAGAGGTGGAGAGTCTGGGAGATTTTTATCCAGGCCATGTCGGGTATGATGAATCATTCCTACCCCTCGGTACAGAACACCTCTCTAGTAATTTAATTAAGGTTGTCTTACAGATTCAGTGTCTTCTTAGCTTGGACAATGCTGGAAAAACACAGTCAATTTTTGTTCTGTTGAGCTGTACTTTTTATGATCCAGATTGCCCCTTTATGCTCATACATTACAATACAATCGATGGGGCTTTTGCTTGCTAAATAGTAACCTCATTCCTGTCCTGCCTCTCTGAGACCCAGGTCACCTTGGGTGGAATAAGAGTATTCAAATCCTTTGTCCACATATTTACAGACACTCTCTTATTTACTTATCTAGATTTCTAAACATCGTGTGTGGATTTTAGTAGCTGAATCCCTGGAACCAAATCTTCTTTTATTTCTAACTTCTTAGGAGAAATCTCACCCCTACTCTCCCAACCCCAGGTCCACAATATAATCTTTTGCTAGAAGGTTATAAAAGGTGTCAGATAATTTTTTGTGTGAGCAAAGGGTTGCATTTTAGCAGGAAAAATGTATTACCTATAATATAGGGTACAGGCAGGGCATTATTTATAATCCATTATAGGCAGACAGTACCCCTCAAAGTTTGGAAGAGGTTTTATTTAAGGAAAATTCTTCTTTTTATTTTTTTAAGACAGGACTTCACTCTCTTGTTCAGACTGGAGTGCAGTGGTGTGATCTTGGCTCACTGCAGTCTCCACCTCCCAGACTCAAGCAATCACCCCACCTCAGCCTCCTGAGTAACTGGGACTACAGGCATACTCCACCATGCCCAACTAATTTTGTTTATTTTTTGTAGACACAAGGTCTCACTATGTTGCCTAGGCTGGTCTCAAACTCCTGGGGGCAAGCAATTCTCCATAAAGTAAAATTATGAAGTCAATTTACCAAATGGGTGATGCAGGTTAAAAATATAATGGGCACACAAAGGTCTAAATAAATTCTTGTCAGACCTTTATAGATGATTAAAAAGAGCAATGGTGTTGGAAGGTCATCTGCAGCCTCTGAAGCTATATAAATGTAGCCAGAGGCTCCCATTGCATAAACCCAGGTGCTGTCATTAAAGAGATGACACTGGGCCAGGAGGACTGTGACCCAGAGAGGCAATTTCTCATTTGTCTCTGCCCCTCATGGGCAGTTGCAGTGCAGGTATAAAAATAAATACTCTGAGATTGAGATTTGTGTGCAGATGTTTTACTGGAAGCGTAACCCTCAAAAACATCTAAATAAGAAGAGGGAAGCAGGACAGGGCTAAGGGAGAAGTTGACTGTGATATGTTCACTAGAGGCCTCGGAGACCTATGAGGTCTTCCAGAGCTGGGATGGGCTTTTAGGATTATCTTGTCTTGAGGCAAAAAAGTTGGGCCTTTATTAACTCCTGCCCAAGTGTTGCACAGTAAGTGTGGAATCGGCAAAATCAGACAACTGGGTGAAAGGCTTGTGTCAAGTTCCTTTCCTTGGCTGAAGGCACATCCAAGAGGGAAACTGAGTGGGGGATCATCGAGCCACAAACACTTCCAGCAGCTGGAGAAATGAGTGTCTCAGTCTGGGGCTATGCACTAGAGCACTAAACCAGTGGATACTCCCAGACCCCAACCATTTAACTGCATCTGGTCATGCAAGTTAAGGACAAGCCCACTGTTGGGACAGAGATCTTCCTGGTCTGGTGCATTGTTTGCTAAGAGTTGGCAGTGCTGGGTAAAAGACCTCATTCCAGGAGCAGAAAGAGTGATCATCTCACCGTGTAGACAATGTGGTCTTCACGCCACCAACCCCAAAATGGAGCCAACATGCAGCACTGGCTGACACATTCCCACCCTGACCTGCCTAAGTAATGTGGATGGCTGCTCAGGGCATGCAAGCAAGGCAGAAAATAGGCTTTTCAGCTGTAACCCTGATCACAGGGGACTATGTTATAGGGAAGTTTATCATCTCCTCACAGCGATGTGCGTAGATTGCCTTTGGTGTCTGTTCCTTGGCCCCTTCTGTATTATGGTGCCTGATGCCCTCATTGCAGCGTCTCACTTACCTCTTTCCCTCTCTTACCTCTAAATCCACTGTCGGGAAACGACACGGGAATTGTTGGCAGTAAGGTGTAGATGACTCATAATAGTTGTTTCCTTTCTCCATGAGATACTTAGCTTAAGTCTTTTGGCAATCAGCTGTAATGCAATGGAGGCATTGGTCATGTTTTTGGCAGCACAAGTCAGGGGAGAACAGGATTTCCAGAGAATGTGGAAGAGACTGACAGCTGCCTGCCCAATGTTCTCTTTTCCTTTTTGCTAACAGAAACCCAATTTTATTTTGTGTGGTCATGAATTCAGCTAAAAGACTGCACTTTCACGCATTTAGGTGCGGCCAAATTGCTGTAAGTAGCAGTCACTGGGGAAAGCTCAGACGAAAAGATTTTAAATCACATGGTTCCTCTGGCAGGTATTACTTCTTGTTCAGCACTCCTCCCCACTTCTCCTTCCTCTTGCTTGGAACATGAATGTCATGGCTGGACAATCAGCAAGCATTTTGGATAATGAGGTAGACTTGAGGACAGTGGAGCGGAAAGGAAGAAGGAGCCTAGTTCCTTGAAATTTCCATAATGACTCTGTCAGAGGCGTTTAAACCAGAGCAACTCCATCTTGAATAGGGGCTGGGTAAAATGAGGCTGAGACCTGCTGGGCTGCATTCCCAGACAGTTCAGGCATTCTAAGTCACAGGATGAGATAGAAGGTCAGCACAAGATACAGGTCATAAAGACCTTGCTGATAAAACAGGTTGCAGTAAGGAAGCCAGCTAAATCCCACCAAAATCAAGATGACCACGAGAGTTGTCCTCACTGCTACACTCCCACCAGCACCATGACAGTTTACAGATGCCATGGCAACATCAGGACGTTACCCTATATGGTTTAAAAGGGGAGGTATGAATAACCTATCCCTTGTTTAGCATATCATCAATAAATAACCATAAAAATGGGCAACCAGCAGCCCTCAAGGCTGCTCTGTCTATGCAGTAGCCATTCTTTTATTTCTTTACTTTCCTAATAAACTTGCTTCCACTTTACTCTATGGACTCGCCCTGAATTATTTCTTGCATGAGATCCAAGAAACCTCTCTTGGGGTCTGGATTGGGACCCCTTTCCTGTAATAACTCTATTAGTCCTAGCCTGCCTACTTTTTTCATGTGAGAGAGAAATGAACCATAATCCTGTTTAGATCACATATTTGGGTCTTAGTTAAATGCAGCTGAAAGAAATCTTAATGAATACAGAAGGTTCTAAAAGTGGGGTGCTAGAGATAAT
The DNA here is from genome assembly GCF_003255815.1 of Theropithecus gelada. Lineage (NCBI taxonomy): Eukaryota > Metazoa > Chordata > Mammalia > Primates > Cercopithecidae > Theropithecus > Theropithecus gelada. The sequence continues at coordinate 39,309,573 of NC_037676.1, read as the reverse complement.
AGAACCCAAAACATCAACCCGGCTGAACAGAGGAGGTGGGGAGGCCGATGTTAAGGATTCAGATATGATAGCCTGAAAACCTTGCTGCCCCTGTTAATGCAGTGGTGAAACATTTTCTCACATCTGTTGCCCACTGTACCTAGGGAACCAGAGTGTATGCTGACCAAAGCTCAAGTGCTGGGAAAATGTTAGGAACATTACAAATGCTGGTGTGTGTTGGCCTCTTCCTGCTGCTCTCTGCAGAGTCCTAAAAGAAAGAAAGCAGCTCATACTAGAGCTAGCCACATTAAAACACAAATGGAAAGAAATGACAGTTTCCTAAGGGAGATGCTCCTGCTTATGATCTGCAGTCTGAGTTGAATAGGAGTCTCATAATTTAAGCCTTGCACTGTTGAAAAGGCCAAATGCATTTGCACCCCAAACTGAAGCCGTTATAAATAGTGGCTGTAAAATTGCTGTCTTTACAAGCAGCAAGACTGATATCCTCTCATTGGAAGTTGCGAACTCACTGATAAATATGGGATTAAAGGTATTACATTCCCATCCAAGCTCATTGTTTCAGATGAGTCAAGAAAGTGACCATTAATTTGAGAAGGCAAGACATAGCAGAGCACGGAGACCAGTAAATAAAAGATGAGACCTTTCCTGTTTAAAAGCTCTTTCTAGCCTTTGCCCGTGATTACTCTGCCTATAGCTGAATAGAAGCCAGAAGACAGGAAGCTTGCTCAAAATTAGAAAAACAAGATAATAGTTATAATAAACTTAAGCATAACCCATAACCCATCAGGCTGAGACTTTTCTTTTTTTTTTTTTTTTTTTGAGATGGAGTCTCACTCTGTCACCCAGCCTGGAGTGCAGTGGTGTGATCTCGGCTCACTGCAACCTCTGCCTCCCAGGTTCAAGCAATTCTCCTGACTCAGCCTCTGGGGCAGCTAGGGTTATAGGTGTCCACCACGCCCAGCTAATTTTTGTATTTTTAGTAGAGACAGGGTTTCATCATGTTGGTCTCAAACACCTGACCTCAGGTGATCCACCCACCTAGGCCTCCCAAAGTGCTGGGATTATAGGAATGAGCCACCATGCCTGGCCAGGGGCTGAGACTTTTCTGCCTTCAAGGCAATCTCTGGGACCAAAACTGTACCAGAAGTAAGTGTACTATGAGAGGTACACAGCTCCCCAAAGAGTACTCTTCAGCCTCTCCTTCAGATGCAGTCAAGGACTTCTAGTGTTCAGGGCCAGGGCAAGACAGAATGAAGGACAAGGAGTGGAGTTCTTTCCAGAGAGCAGAACCAAGGCTGCCCGATAAGCTAAATCATCAAACACACCCCTGAAATCCCCCACTGCCCAACTAAGAATCTTTGCTCTTATTACCCAAAAGAATTTAATAATTACAATAGATTAGTGTATCCCATTCTCCATTTTCCAGATGAAAGGTTTTGTGTCCTTATGAAAACAAAATTGCAATTATTCCATTTCTTTTCCATCATGATGCTTTGGTTTTTGTGAAGAAGATAACTTGCTTTTTGAACTGAGGTGTCACTGAACCACAAGAAGAAACACCCAGATTTGTTGGAGATAACTGTACACCATTCAGATATCCTGAACTTTGAGCTGGGTACAGCCATTGAATAAGAATGTGGAATTGACTCTCAAGGGAGGTGGTGACTACATTTTACTAGGTAATGGTAAAAACAGCAATTGCTTTTGCACCAACCTCGTATGTAGTCTTCATAGGTGGAGAGCAAACACGCAGGCTGTGTCAGAAACAGTTATGGCTGGTGTCTCACACCATACTCCAGTACTTTGAGAGGCAGGAGGATTGTGTGAGCCCAGGAGCTTGAAACCAGCCTGAGGAACATAGTAAGACTCCATCTCTACCAAAAGAAAAAAAAAAATTAGCTGGGCATGATGGTGTGCACCTGTAGTCCCAGCTACTCGGGAGGGTGAAGTGGGAGGATCCCTTGAGCAGGAGAGTTTAAGGCTGCAGTGAGCCATCATTGTGCCATTGCACTACAGCATGGGAAACAGCCAAACCCTGTCTGGAAAAAAAAGAAAAAAGAGAACAGTTTGTTGCTCACCAATATACATTCTCCCCTTCTTTTTTTCTAACAGAACTTGAATATTCCTGTTTAAGACAATGTCTCTGCTTTTTTTTTTTTTTTTTTTTTTTTTTTTTTTTTTTGAGGCTATTTTTAACAAATTCCCGAATCTAAGTGGTGGTCATGGGAGTCTTCCAGGAAAGCTCATTAAAGAGAGATGATTCCTCTGGGAGGGGTGCTTTTTTGCATTTTTTCTTTTTCCTTCTTCCTACCAAAAATGTGGAGATGATGGCTAGAGCTCTGCCAGTCAACTTGGGCCTCAAATCATCCTTGAGCATGAAGCCGAACTCTGAGATGGTGAAGCAGGAAGATGGAAGGAGAGTGGCTCTCTCCTAACCATACCCACATATTAGTCTTCATTAACTGGTGTTAGTATTTTCTTTTAAGAGAGACAAAAAATAAATATGTCTTATGGAAACCATGTGTCTTTTCTGTTACATGCAGATTAACCAAATCTTAGCCTATACCAGTATTGAATGGAGCTTCATACTCCAGCAGTAATTGCTTCTTTATGTTGTTACGTTACCCATCCACAGGGTGGACCTAGGTACAGTCGCAGGATGGAAGCCCTGCCTTGAACTGGGCCTCTGCTCTGAGAGTGAATATTCTATAAGCCCATGTTGAGAAGAAACTAGAAAACAAGTTACACGGTGCATGGCCTCTGAAACAAAGCAGGCTCTGGATGGGCCCTCTAGGCCTACTGGGAAACAGAACTGTTTAGAGGCTGAGTCCAAGCACACAAGAGATGGACACGCATAGGAGGGTTTGTGCTTGAACTAACTTGCTTGAAATTGAAGGAGCCTGGTGACTTGATCCCTTAACTCTTTATTTTATCGAAAACACAGTTTTAGTTTCACTGACCAAGAGGTACAAGTTCCATGGTCTAGCACAGAGACAATTAGGTGGCTTTTCTAGTTTGGGTTATGACCACATGAGAATAGGAACTCTGATTTCATTTTTTCCAAGGTGCTGGGATCCCACAATTGACAGAGGCTACATTAGTTTTCCATTGCTGTTGTAACAAATTGCCGCAAATTCAGTGGTTTAAACAACACTAAGTTACTCTCTTATAGTTCTGAAGGTCAGAAATCCTAAGATGAATCACTAAAACTCTATTCCTTCTGGGGATTATATGGCAGAACCTGTTTCCATGCTGTTTCTAGCTTCTAAAGGCTTCCTGCCTTCCTTGGCTTGTGGCCCCATTCACAATCTTGAAAATCAACAGTGCAGCATGGCATCTTCGCATCTCTCTCTCTGTGTCCCTCTACCTCCATCCTCACACAATTTTCTGTCTAAGCCTAATTCTACAACCTCCTTCTCTAAGAATCTTTTTCATTATATTGGGCCTACTTGAATAATCTAACATAGTCTCTCTATCACAAAAGTCTAAATCACAACAAAAAAGTCCCTTTCTTCATATAAGCTGACATCTTCCCAGGTGTCAGAGATCAGGATGTAGACATCTTTGGGAGGTCATTTGTCATACAAATACCAAGGTCAACTCAATATCCTCATGGCTGTACTTACTGGACTGTTTCCCAGGTCCCTAAATAGTTTCCTCTGCAAGCTTACAATATTGTCTGACTTTTTTTTTTTTTTTTTGCCATTAAAGCATTTGTCAAGAGACCGCTAATAAAATAAATATACTACATGCAGTGTTAATGTATAGAGCTGTAAGTTGCTCTTCAGATTCCCTGTCAACCTGCAACAATCTTAGAGAAGAGGAGAAACCGACTCTGAGCTTATTACATTTTATTAATGGACAAGTGGATATGAGAAGTTGTACTGCCAGCATGAGTCTGTACAGAGTCCTGCTGTAGAGGCCCTAAGCAGGGTGGAGCTATCAGAGATCACTTTCTAACAGTGAGTTGTGAAGGTGCATAAAGGCAGAGCTCAGGAAGAGAAAGAGGGTATCAGGCAGAAGTATGAAAGCAGAACCTTCCTCTTTCAAGAGTGTTTAGGGATAGTACCATTGCTAAGAGCTAACATTAATTGAGCTTTTATTATATGTCAAGGTGGCACATTAAATTATTGGTCCTCATTCTTTATATTCCCATTCAAATTCATGTTCTTGGCTATACAATATTGCAGTTCCTCCCATAAAGATAGAATATAGTACCCTGGTGCTTTATTTTTGGGCTCATCCACATGACTCATTTAGCCAACACATTGTTACCAGATGAGAAAGAAACAGAGGACTGACGATTGTGCTTTCTTGTTCAGGATTGTTCTCTTTGTCGCAGGAATATAAGAATATTCCTGCCTAGCCCCCTGGCCGAAGGAGGATGAGAGAAATATAGAGTGCACCCAGTGCAATCTGCAGCTTAGAGTTGCCCCAGCTGATTGCAGACAGATGAAAAGGAATTGTTTGCTATTGCATGTGACTGAGATTTTTGGAATTATTTAGGTAAAGTTGCTTATTTCTTGAGCCAGTCAGAAACAGTTCTAAGTGTTTTACATGCATTAATTCATTTAAACCATACCTTGTTCTTATAAAGTAGTTTTAGTCTCCCTGTTTTGCAAACAAGGAAACTAAGACATTCATCTATTAAGGAACTTTCTTGAAGTCATGCAACTAGTCAGTGCTGGAAATGCAATTTGAATCAGTCGTATATCCATTTAGTTCCTAACTACAAGATTTTATTGGGGCCATAGCCATAGGCATAAGGTTTCTTTCTCTCCCTGCTCTCCTCTTTGTGGCCCATTTTTAATTTGTCCTAAAACGTTGGTGTTTTAAATCTTTTTCTAAGTATGTAAGATGAGAAATCCACTGGGCTAAAAGTCTGGCAACCCAGGTTCTGATCCCATTGTCAATAAGAAATGAAAGATTGCCCAAATATAAACAAATATTTTCTTTGTTGATCTATTACCCACATTTCCAAGCCTGATCTGATAAACAATATCCTGGGAAAACAAGGACACGTGCCTAGAAGCCAACCAAGATGTCACTAAGACTGCTAGATGATGCCCAGTTGTAGGAGTAGCCATGTTTGATAATTTTATAAATAGTACCTTTTATCTTTGCTTCAAGCTCCTGAGAAAGAGTGTTTTATTCTTTTTGGAAACTTGTGGAAGTTGAGTTCTCAGGAGGATAATAGAGGCCCACGATGTAAATGGTCACCTACATGTAAAAAGAACCCCAAATGTGGAACTGAACATAGGTGCCGAAAAGTAGGATTTGCATGGGGCAAAAACTTGACAGAGACTGGAAGAGCCAAACGTATTCCTGTTTCTAGATTAAAAAAACAATAGGGGTCAATAAAATGAGTACCAAAAATAAAATATTTAGGAATTATCAACTAGGGACAGTGAGACTGAGGATATCATATGAATATTTTTTAATTTTTTGTGACATGTGACACCTACTGTTTTTTGTTTGGTAGTGATTGGTAGTAAAAATCATGAAAAACAAGCTGATAATGTTATTGTGGGAAGTATCAAGAAAGTGGAGAACGAGAAAGACTATTTCTCCTGCTCAATCTTGGATGATGATGACAATGATGATGATGATAGTAATAATGACATAAATCAGTGTTTATTGAACACTTATTGTGTTAAGCTCTTTATAGAATGAACCCAATTTAATTTTTCAATGCAACCCTGTCCAAGAGATACTAACATTACGTCTCTTTATACAGATTCAGGCTTTCAGACCTAGAGAGATTAAATTATTCTCTGAAGTCACAGGAGTAGTCAATGATGGAAGGAATGTTCAAATATAGAAAGTGTGATTTATTGATTCTTAATGAACCAACCAATAGAGAAACAGTTGAAACAGAGGAAGTGGCCATCATTTGGAAAAGGAAAGCACAGATGGAAGATTCCCCTGGAATTTCTATATTGGATGCAGCGGTACATATGTTGCTGACACATGAGGAAACCTCTGATGTATGTGAAAAGTAGTAGCATGGTAAGCCCTTGGCAGTCACATTGTGACTGGCTCAAGATAAGTATATGAGGAGCCTCAGTCTTCCGTGGCCCCTGACATATTTATTCAGCCTACCCCACAGAAAGTCTACCCTCTCTCTGACTGACACATGGCCCCTTTGCTTTTCAGAATGCACCTTCATCTGGGGCTAGGGCTGGCCATGGCAGACAGAATGGGTGAGGGAAGCGTCCTTTAAAGCCCTGCAACTGGAGCAGGGAGCTCTTCCCAAGACAGTGGGAGGTACCAGGGCTGCAGTAGCAAATTAACCAGAAGTGGCACAGAAAGACAGTCCTAAGGGACAAGAGGTGAACATAAAAGCCAAATCTTTGGAATCAGAAAATTAAGGCCAACCAAAGGAGATTAGTGGCAAACTGGATAGGCAGCTTGAGTAGTTGTCTTGAAGGCAGCTTGGTATTTGATGCTGGCTTTTGGGCCTGCAGGGAATTATGAGTGAATGAATTGGTCCTGCATAAAGGGGCAGGTGTAGGGTGGCCTTGCTAGAACTAGGGCCAATGCTTAAGCTCTGCTTAGTTTGATGGGGGTCTAAACATGGTATTCAGAGCTTATCAATCCCTCCCTCAGGAAACCTGGTCCTTAAACAACTAGCTGCTAGCTGGAATCCAGCCCCCCAAATAAGCTGGCCATCGGAAACCACAATATAGTCATTTTGTCTGACCATGAGAGTCTCCTATAATTTACATTTCCACTGCAGACTCTTTAAATGAATACCATTGGTACATAAACCCAAGACACCAGCACAAGTCCACATGACACTTGGCTTTACCCCATCACTCACCCATTGCCTAGGCCCAGTTCTCTTGTCACATTGGTCCCACTTGGCTCCATTTCTGTCACCTTCAGTCATAGGCATGTCCTATGAGCAGAAGGAAATCTTCTCAGGATGACGGATACTTCTTTGAGGGGAATTGAAGTTGACAGAATTCACTGCTGCCCAAGGTACCATTTTTTTGCCTTTTCTCTCTCAAATTAATTTTTCACCCTTTCCTACTCTGGCTTGTATTATAAGAAGCTGACTCGTGAAAACTAAATTTTCCAGCCTTTCTGAATCTGTTGAGTGCAGCAAATGGGAGTTATTGGTAGGAGGCCTGAGGATAAACGGAAGGAAGCAGCCAGGGAATTTCTCTTCTCTCCTCCCTCTGCTTTGGGCTGCATCTCTGGAAGTGACTTTGATTCCTCCACGGTTCCAGCTATCTTTGGACAACGTCTCTCCATGGTCTCAGCTCCTACAGGCAACCCCAGATATAGGCCCAGCTTCTACTGAGTAGCTCCTAAGCTCTGGTAACACCATCTCCTCCCTGGGTTTCTCCAGCCCTAGAAGTGGTAACAGTCTCCTGCTATTTCTAAATCTCTGAGTTAGCCCCACAATCCCTTCCTTGAAGTTTTAGCTCCTCCAATATTTTCATAACTATCTGCCCATATTAAAGCTGGCTGGAAAATGCCCGACACACCAAAAGGCAAATTCAATGGAATTTCTGATTTCACCCCAGGCTTGGTCCTGATGCTGCAGCTGGGTGGCCAGGGGGCTGAATGGGGCAATGAGAGGCTCCAAAGGTAACAGTCACTAACTTCTACGATTGCCCAGGGTTCCTTACTGGCCTGGAGACCAGACCAACCCCACCCGAATTTCTCAAGAGGAGGCCAGTCTGACTCACCTTCGTTTTGTATAAGTGGTCTAGAAAGGCCTTGTTTTCAGGATTTTTTTTTTGTTAAGATGAAAATGCTGTCATAAAATATCTTCATCACAATAAAAATGCAAAGTACAAAGTTGCCGTTCCGCACCACATCACAGAGGGATGCGGAGACATTATTCAAATGTGCACAGGACAATTGCTGCACATGCACTTGCAGGCTGACGGGGACTTAAAAATAGCACATTCCATTAAAAGAAAGAAAGAAAAAAACTCTTTGGTCGAAAAATAAGTGACTGTTCTCTTTGTCCCTTTTTTCTACAGACAGTAGCCCCCTCACCAGACTCTCTGCAGAGTTACAGTTTTCCAGGAAATGTGAGGGACCAGTAGGACACAGTTAAAAGGGGGACCCAGGGCAAGGGAAAGAAGCCAGGGGCAAGAGAGTTTAGGACCACCTCCATCCTCCTGCTGCCTGCTGTCTCCCCATCCCCCTGCACAACCTACCTGCCATTGCTGTGGGGCATTACCTGGGATTGTTGGCTTTCTGAAGAAGTGTGGCAGTATTGGAAACGGAGATTAACCAGAATACTTTACAAGAATTTCAAGTTGTCAATAATTTAGGGTTGTTTTTTAACTTATCCATTTATATTACAAATGAGGAACTTAGACCCAGAAGAACCAAGTAACTTGCCAAAAGTCCTGCAGCTGGTTCAGCAGAGCAAGAACTAGGGTTCCCAGTGCACTGTTCTTTACACTCTAATTTAGTAGAAGCATGAGCCACATGGGGATATTTTGGTTCCTGATAGACCACAGATATCGGGTTCCTGATATAACAGTGGTACCATAAGATTATAATGGAATTGCCCTATATAGGTGTACTAATTTTTACCTTTTACAGCATAATTTTACTGTATCTTTATTTATTTATTTATTTAGTTAGTTAGTTAGTTACTTACTTACTTAGTTAGTTTTTGAGGCAGAGTTTTGTTCTTGTTGCCCAGGCTGGAGTGCAACAGCATGATCTCGGCTCACTGCGACCTCCGCCTCCCAGGTTCAAGCGATTCTCCTGCCTCAGCCTCCCGAGTAGCTGGGATTACAGATGCCCACCACCACACCCGGGTAATTTTTTGTATTTTTAGTAGAGATGGGGTTTCACCATGTTGGCCAGGCTGGTCTCAAACTCCTGACCTCAGGTGATCCACCCACCCCAGCCTCCCAAAGTGCCGAATTACTGCATGAGCCACCGTGCATGGCCTACTCTGTCTCTTATATGTTTAGATATGTTTAGATGCAAAAATACCAACGTGTTACAATTGCCTGCGGTATTCAGTACGGTACATGCTGTACAGGTTTGTAGCCCAGGAGCAGTAGGCTACCCCATACCCCATATAGCCTAGGTGTGCAATGGGCTGCAGTGTCCAGGCTTGAATAAGTACACTCCATGTTTTACTCAAAACAAAACAAAAATGTTTGCACGATGACAAGATGGCCCAACAACACATTTCTCAGAAGGTATCCCCTTCTTCAAGTGACTCATGACTACACAGTGTTCAGTCAAAGAAAGGGCAGGTCTAATAACTTGAATTTAAAATCTTCATCCCCAAGCCGGCCTCATAAGAAGGCTGCCACTCAGGAGCTGATGTGGTGGAGTGAACAGAGAATCAGATACACATTGAGGAATCCTAACGCCAGTCCATCCTGGCTAGTGCTAGATGATGCAATGGGGGTAAGTCCTAAAACCTCTTTGAATGCCATTTTCCTCAGCGGAAAATTGGCATCAAGTCACGCACCATAACCACTTCATAGGGTGTTATGCTGCTAAACAGGTCGATATGCAGAAAAACACAGAAATTATGATGTTTGCAGATGTTAGGGGAAAGTAGATATCAGTACACTGTTTCTGAGGGGCCAGATAATACAATGTTAGGTTTTCAGGCCACATACAGTCTCTATTGCAGCTGTGCAAGCCTGTTGTTGTAGCACAGAAGCAGCAAGAGACAATCCCTAAATGAACAAATGTGGCTGTGTTTCGATAAAACTTTATTGATAAAACAGTCAGCAGATTAAATTTAACCTGTGTGCCATAGGTTGCTCACCCCTAGGATAAAGCCACTCATTTTGCTTAGTGTTTCTTCACTGGAAACGCTTCCATGCCTCCTCTACCATCTCCCATCCCTAAACTCAGGGCTTGATGACTCAGCCCAAGCCTTATTTTTGGTGCATCAGCTTTTTAAAGCAAAACATAGCTCACTGGAGGGGTTTAAGACACATAGTCATCTGCACCAGGAGAAAAAAAAAGCTAAAAGCACATTTATAGCCACAGTCACAGCCGTCCTTCTCCATGAATATATTTAAGTCTGCATTTAGACACACAGCTGCAGACATAAAGTAATATAAAAAAGGAACGGAGCTGTGGATTTCATTGAGGCTGAAATAGAGGACTAGATAGAAGCATAAACAACAACATTTTAACTTCCCAGCCCTAACTTTTGAAAGCACATTCACATTTATTTTCACTTATCTTGATGAGATTATGAGGGAGTTTTGACAGATTTGAGAGGAAGCAGATACTTTACCTGCTGTCAGGAATCTGGCTGGTGGCAGAGCCCGGGCTCAAACAAGCCCAGATGCTCATCCTTATGAACCCATGTGAGCAGTCTTTTCTTAGCCCAAGGGCAGGCACAGCCCTGAGCCCTGGGCTTGGCTGCAGAGTGGCCTTTTGCAGTGGTTATGCTCCTTACCGACTCCTTGCCACGGTATCATAAAGACAGTCTTCTTTGAGGATATTACATTATTCTCCCCTTGATTAAAATGATGCCGTTATCTCAAAACAGAGTATTTTTGGCCAGGTGCTACATCTCACGCCTATAATCCCAGCACTTTGGGAGGCTGAGGCAGGCAGATCACTTGAGGCCAGGAGTTGGAGACCAGCCTGGCCAACATGGCGAAATCCTGTCTCTACTAACAATACAAAATAATTAGCCAGGTGCAGTGGTGCACACCTGTAGTCCCAGCGACTCAGGAGGCTGATTCAGGAGAATCGCTTTAACCTTGGAGGCAGAGGTTATAGTGAGCCAAGACCGAACCACTGCACTCCAGCCTGGGTGACAGAGAAAGACTGTCTCAAAAAAAAAAAAAAAAAAAATTCCAAACAGAAAACCCAGTATTTTAATGCTTTGGGATCAGTGGAAAACTACATCAAGTAATCCTCAAAAAGTAATGAAATTGGACAGTGCTGGCTTGATCATTTCTTGGGCTGTGGATAGGTTAATCATCTGTGAGTGAGCTAGAATTCAAGATCTTCCTCAGGCAAAAAGCATGACATTAGGTGAGTCTTTGATGCCATTGAAATCTATGGTAGCAAAGGGATCACCAGCCCTGAAACAGAAGAGGACAGCATCTGCAAGCAGGCTTTGGCAGGAGAAAAACACAGCCTGGATGCTGACGGTATCTTAGAAGAATGAAGAAGCTTTGCAGTGAGGTTGGTGCAACTAAGCCAACAACCTATGCCGATTGCACTTTGATGACTGAACCACACAACCCACCTGTGGGAAAAGAAATTGCTTGGAAGGCAAGTGCAGGATGGTCTCGGCCCCAGATAAAAAGCACGGGGCCACCTAAAACTGAGGTCTTGTAGGCAGCCAGATGCCGAGGAACCACCTTGGGGGTCAAACAAAAGTAAAGATTGGAAAGGCTCTCAAAAGCGCCAAGAAGTGGAGCTGCAATGCTAACATGACATCCACTCTATAGTAAGCCATATCCAGCTGATACCAGCCTGAGCCGAAGTCTAAACTGGGAAGCATGGAGAAGGGAGGACAGGCTGAGCCCGATTTTGATTAGCCTGTGGAAAATATGTATTTGTGGGAATAAACTGAATTTGAATACAAAGTTTGTCTAGCATTATTTGTCCTTGGAATTTCTCATGATTATAATTCTCTCAGTATCTGCTGCTTTACTTAAAACCCGTGGTTTGCATGGATTTAATCCCTGCTTAGAGCAGCCAGAATTTTTTGATTTGACAGCTGAAATCATTTTTCTTTAGGGACATTGTAATATATTATGATTCTTGAAGAACATTACTGTTTAGGAACGCGTGGGCTAAAATAGATCTTTATGACTTGTGCAAGCCAGCTACCCATCCCTTGTAATATTGTTTCTCTGAAAAGTTGCTGTGAACAACTGATTTATAAATGGCTACTGTCTCAGTGGTATATTTTTCACTTTGGGACTGCTGGTTTATGCAGAGGGCAGTGTGTGTGTGTGTGTGTGTGTGTGTGTGTGTGTGTGTGTGTGTCCAGTGTCTCCTAAACCCCCTGACTGTCTAGTAAAATGAATACCCACTCTTTGTAAAGCTCATTCCTCAAGTCATTGTTTGTTTATTTTTTTTAACAAAAAAGCAATCATATGAGTCTATTTACTTATTCTCATGCCCTATCAAATGAGAAGTTGTTTAGCAGAAGCAAATGTACCTAGCAGCACCTTCTACTCTCAGCCCATTATGTCCCCTGAAAAAATCTGCCCAAGGGCTTTATGTCTATTGTGTGGAGTAAACAGAATCACTGAAGCTATATTTCTCTTCTATTCTAAACAGCAGCAGAAAGGAATGGGAGAGAAGAGAACCCATGCAGTTATTTCCCATGGTACTCACAATCAGGGGCTTGGAAGCCCCCACAGGGAAGTGAGTGGAGGCCTTCAGTGCACATCCACACAGCACCACCCTCCCACCTCAGTCAGGTCAATTTCAGCAACCACCCATCAGCTCAACGGCTTTGAATTCAGTGGGTTTGAAACAAATGTCTGACAAGCAGGTTTTATCTCCACCCCATCTCATAACTGAGAATCTCTGCTTCTAGGAGGCAAGGGGAAGCAGGGGGAGGAAAGCATGTCCTTAGAAATAAGAATAAACAAAGAAAGAGAAAACAAAGGAAGAAAAAGGCAATTCAGCTTCTTTCTTCTAAGGATGAGTCCCACAGGAAGATAGATGCCAGGAATTAAAGTCGTCCTCCCTGCCCTCTGGGTCTAAGTCTAGATGTGCAGAATCACTTTTGCCAGGTTCTGCTATATTTCTAGGACAATCAGGGCTTCTGGGAAGAAATTATTTTTCCAAACAGGACTCTATAGAATATTAAAATATACAAACACTGGGCATGCTGGAAGGTTTTACTTCCTATATTAAGGGCCTGGGGTAAAGTAGCGTGATTTGGAAAGGTATCCCAGCTCAGACAGGGGCTAAGAGAAATTGGTGGATCGATCCTTGGGGCAAAATCAAGTGATGTAAGCTGATTTGCTGAGAGATAGGATGATTCCGTATGTTTGAGAGGCCAAGAGTGGGAAGAGAGGCAGAAAGATTGAGATTGCCCATCCATAGAGTTCACGATATCTGTGGTGTAATAGAAAGTATATGGAACTTGAAGTGAGAACCCATGCAAGTGAGTCCCCACTGTGCCACTAGTACAAATATTAACAGTTACATGACCTCGGAATGACTTTCATACTTTCTGAAGCTCAATTTCTTCACTCAGCTATACCTTGGAGATAGTAGTGTTCAAGTTAGCTTCAAAGTATTTTATGAGAGTTAAATGAGAAAATGCATGAAAAACTATGAAAACTGCAAAGTGTAATGCAAATAAAAAGTTTATATACATTTTAACACTGTTTTTAGTGGACTTAAGCAAGCCAGGTGGTAGGAAGGCACTGATTTCTGGTCTTGAAAAATGAATTCTGAATAAGGTTGTTACTAAAATTTGGCTATTATAGGTAGTTGTTATGCAGAAAAATATATATGTATTATTGTGGTCGATTCCTGTTAGTTACATTCCATAGTGTTATTTTTTGGATACTTAGCCTACAAATTGACAAATACACTGTTCTTTCAATTTAATTAGATTTGGAACAATATTTTTAGCACAGAATGACTTTCTAACTTGTAAATTTACATTTGAGTTTTTAAAATTGGTATAGATGAGTAATAATAATCTTTCATAGTTATATAGCATTTCAGAGTTTACCAAACACTCTCACATTTTAACTTACTTTATTCTCTCAAAAACTCTGGGAAGCATCATTTCACAGATGCTAAAGATAAGACAGAGAGAGGATGTGACACTCCCAAAGTCACACAGTAAGTGACCAGAACCCATAAGAGCCAGGCCTCTTTCCATTGCATAACAGAACCTGTCCCTAATCCCAGGGATCTCATACCACAGCCCTAACCCTCCCACACACTGGAAAACACTAGAGGCTACTCAGGGCCAGCACTGTAACTGGTGGTTTCTTGACCTCATAAATTTGCTGAATCACTACCATTCAGGCACCTGGAATTCTAGATCTGTCTGGATAAATATTTACTTCCCAAGGTAGTTTCTCAACATCAAGCTCTCTGGAACACGAAGGCATTTTTAAAAATATGATTCTATTACACCTTCCCTGGGGTCAAAGTCATCCTGAACCTGGGTACAGATAATTTATTTTCCTCTTGGTGGGTTGATAGTCCAGTCATAGGAGGTAAGAGAGAGAACAACCAACATTACAGCCGCTTTGTCTTTTACCACCTAACTTTGGAAAGGACATATCGTTATTTCTGTTGCGTTCCACTGGTGTCACAGAACAACCTTGGTACACCTTCGGAGGGAACCATAAGAGGGTATGACAACCAGGAGTCAGGAATGACAGGAGCATTCTTATTTTATTTATTTATTTATTAAGACAGAGTCTCGTTCAGTCACCTAGGCTGGAGTGCAGTGGCATAATCTTGGCACATTGCAACCTCCACCTCCTGGGTTGCAGTGATTCTCCTGCCTCAGCCTCCCAAGTAGCTAGGATTACAGGTGTGTGCCACCACTATGCCCGGCTAATTTTTATATTTTTAGTAGAGACAGAGTTTCATCATGTTGGCTAGGCTGGACTCAAACTCCTGACCGCAGCTGATCCGCTTGCTTAAACCTCCCAGAGTGCTGGGATTACAGGCGTGAGCCACCATGCCCAGCTGTTTGGGACATTCTTAGTGGCTGGCTTCCACACATCAGTGGGGGTGGAGTAGCAGTTAACTTCTCGGATGTTACTCAGGCCATGTATTAGTCCTTTTTCATGCTACTGATAAAGACATACCTGAGACTGGGTAATTTATAAAGAAGAAAAGGTTTAATGGACTTAACAGTTCCATGTAGCTGGGGAAGCCTCACAATCATGGCGGAAGGTGAAAGGCACGTCTAGCATGGTGGCAGGCAAGAGAGAAAGAGAAGCAAGAGAAAAGAGTTTCCCCTTATGAAACCATCAGATCTCATGAGACTTATTCACCACCACAAGAACAGTAGTTGGGGGAAATCACCCCCATTATTAAATTATCTCTCACCAGGTCCCTCCCACAACACGTGGGAATTATGGGGAGTTACAGTTCAAAATGAGATTTAGGTGAGGACACAGTCAAACTATATCAGGCCATAACACAGGAGATGCTACTGGAGAAGAAATGATGGTTTCATCCAAATCCCAAGAAATCAGCAAGCTTTGCAGCTCTCCTCCTTCTGCTATAGCTAGGAAGAATCAGAGAAAAGTTCTGCAAAGAAGGCCCCACATGCCCACAGGGAACAGTGAAATCATTTACCACATGTCTAAGGCAGCAGTGTTATAAACCTGAGAAGCAGAGGCCCCCGACAATCTGACAGTCGTGGTAAGAGATTATAGCCACAGATGGTGTGAGGACCGCTCTTGCTGGAGGCTGGAAACAGAGCTGGTATTGTGAAGTTGCAAACTGGCTGATTTGGTCATGTACAACTCACAAGCTCTTTCTGGTAGATAACAGTAGTCACAAAAATGTTTGAGTTGGGTGAGGAGTAGCTATAGCTCTGCAGTCTTGCTATAAGATTATAATGAAAACAAGTCTCAGACTGAAATCTTTCCCATATTTGGACGTTTACTAAATAAACATTTGTTAGCTAATAGGCATAAAACAATCCTTACATCTAGATCCTTCAACCAATCCTATATAAAATTCTCACTTAATGCAGATAGAAAATAATATTCTAAAGACAAGATTCTTTTATCATGAGAATAAGCATTACATAACAATGTCTTCTGACTAATAGCTGGACACTATATTGTGCAATATCTGGCCATTTAGAAATCAGACTCCAAGTATTATCCCTTAGAGGAAAGTTGCAAAGCTGATTAGATGTTCATGCAAAAGTGAGAAGACCCTCTGTAATATTCTAGTCATGACATGCAGTTTGCATACCACTAATCTCATCTATGAGAACCCATATTTAATATTCATCATGCTAATTTCTAAAGCTCTGATGTTGGCAGGAGATAAAGATAGCTAAAGCACTTGTATTATTCATGTACTAATATGACTTCATAGTTATAAAGCATTTAGTCCAGTGCCTGTCATAAAGTAAACACTACGTGTTTGTTCAGCTTAAATTTAAAAAAAAGAAAAAGAAAAAAGGAGCTACCTCTAGAGTAGGCCAGCCTGCAACGTTAACAGTGGGAATTCCAGAATAAGACAGCTAACTGACTGCTCTAGTATAGAGAGTTAAATAACACACAAATAACGTCACACTGTTCAGGCCGATGTGATTTTCAGTGAATTACAGAATCCAGGGAGGTGCTTATAGTCTAAACAAGATAACCAAAGATCAGATGTGATTTAGATGTGATGAGCTGCATCTCAGTAAATGTTAAGACAGGATGAGGATAGATACAGAACTGGCTCCTGAGAAGTCTCCCTGAAAGTCTGCAGAAAAGAATGAGCCTGACAAGACAAAGATTGCTGGAAAGTAACTAAATTAAATTCTCCACTCCAATAGCTTTAGGAAAAACTGCAATAATTGCTCTCCACATAAACCTCTTTCTTAAGCATTTTCAGATTCTAAAATGTTATCAGTCATCACCTTAGCGGTGTGCTCCCCCTTACACTCTGTATCACACAACTCAAGTACATCCTGATCTAAAGACCATGTGCTTCATCAGCTTTTAATTTCCATGCCATCACCCCAAATCTTATGTTATAACTCCTCTAGTTGCAGTGAGCTGAGATTGTGCCATTGCACTCCATTCTGGGCAACAAGAGCGAAACTCCGTCTCAATAAATTAAAATAAAATATAACCCCCTACTGAGTTTTAGAAGTGACTATTCACATCCTTCACGCCCTTGAAATGTGCTCCCCAAATAAAGCCTCTTTGCCCCCTATCTCTATGGTAATCACAAGTCTCTCCCCACCAGTGACAGCAGCTGTGTCTAAACCACCCATCTGCTGTCTTTCTGGTGCTCTGCCATATTCTGCCTCATGCCCACTTGCGAGTGTATCACATTTCTATTTAGAAACATTCTGCCTACTCTGGTTATTTTTGGCTACTTATCAGTGTGTACCTCATTAGCAGTCAATGGAACTGCTGAACTGCCCCACCTCTAACATGCCATCATCTGTAGCTGGGCCAGTATGGGTAAAAGTTGCAAAACAGAGAGGGTAAGGGAAAAGTCTCTGGTAGCTGATGCATTGTCCTATGGGGATGGGGTGGTGGGGTGGTGGTGAGGTGTCAGGGCAAAGGGAGGGGATACGAGGTGTGAGTATGGGGAGCTGTGGTTACTTGTCAACAGAATGGAGATTCACAGAGGATTGTATATACCAAGCCAATTTTTAAAAATTGAGGTAAAAGTCACAAAACGTAAAATTGACCATTTTTAAGAGGACAATATTTAGTACATTCACAATGCTGTGCAGCCAACCATAATCTCTATCTAGTTGCAAAATGTTGCATCAACACCCCCACCAAAAAAACCCATACTTATTAAGCAGTCAGTTCCCATTTCTTCCTCCCTCTACCACTAAGCAACCACTGCTCTGCATTCTGTTTCTATGGATTTACCTATTCTACATATTTCATATAAATGGCATCATACATTTTGTGGTTTTCTGTGTCTGGCTTCCTTCACTGAGCATAGTATTTTCAAAGTTCATCCATGTTATAGCATGTACCGAAACTTTACTCTTTTTTAATGGCTGAGTAATATTCTGTTATACTTACATACCACATTTTGTTTATTTATGTATCTGTTGATGAACGATTGTGTTGTTTTTACCTTTGGCTATTGTGAACTATGCTGCTATAAGTATTCCTGTAAGAGTATTTGCTTGAGTACCTGTTTTCCTTTCTTTTGGGCAAATACCAAGTGTGGATAATTTAGCAACAATGAGGAGGGAGCCCCAAGGTAGGGAAGAACGATTGTTCTGAGAGACAACTAACCATGAACAACTTTCTGGCACAACATCCTGTTCCCAAATAACTCTCTGTGAAACTAGCCCCAGCAGCATGACCTTATCTGCATGTAGCCTTTGTAGCACAACCCTATAAAACCTCCCTCAAGCCCCTGGCTCTTGGCAGACAGCTCCTTCTCTGCTGTGCTGCCCCTTGCACTCTCACAACATATTTTGTACTTTCTCTATTAAACCTGCCTTTCTTTACCCATGACTGTCTTCGTAAGTTCTTTTACCTCCCATGATGCCAGCTCCAGCCATTCACACTGGGAACACCAAGGATTAGAATTGTTGGGTCATATGATAATTCCATGTTTAACTTTTTGAGGGACCACCAAACTGTTTTCCATGACAGTTGCACCATTTTACACCCCTACCAGCAATGTATGAGAGTTGCTATTCCTCCACATCATTGCCAACAGTCATTATTTCCTGAGTTTTAGTGTTTGTTTGTTGTTGCTATTTTTTGTTATTACAGCCATCCTAGTGGGTGTGAAGTGGTATCTCATGTGGGAACTTGTATTACCCTAATAAGTAATTACGTTGAGCATCTTTTCATGTGTTTATTGGCCATTTGTATGCCTTTTCTGAAAAAAAATGTCCATTCAGATCTGTTGCTGATTTTTTTAAATTGAGTTTCATGGTTGTGTTAGGTTTCATTGTTGTGTTATGTTGTGTTCACTTGAGTGTGTAGATTATGTTGGATAGTTGTATTAGTCCATTCTTGCATTGCTATAAAGAAATACCTGAGACTGGGTAATTTATAAAGAAAAGAGCTTTAATTGGCTTATGGTTCTGCAGGCTGTACAGCAAACATAGTGCCATCTGCTTCTGGAGAGGCCTCAGGAAATTTCCAATCATGGTGGAAGGCAAAGGGGGAACAGGCACATCATATGGCAAAGGCAGGAGCAAGAGAGAGAGGGAGGGGGTCACACACTTTCAAACAACCAGATCTTGTGAGAATTCACTCACTATCACAAGGACAGCACCAAGGGGATGGTGCTAAATCATTCATTAGAAATTCACCCCCATAATTCAATCACTTCCCACCATGTCCCACCTCCAACATTGGGGATTACAATTCAACACGAGATTTGGGTGGGGACATAGGTCCAAACTATATCAATAGTACTGACACCTTAACAATATTAAGTCTTCCAATCCATGGAAACTGGATGTCTTTTCTTTTATTTGAATCATCTTTAAATTCTTTTAGCAATGCTTTGTAGTTTTCAGTGTATGCATTTCCCACCTCATTAGTTAAATTTATTCCTAAGTATCTTACCTTTTTGGATGCTGTTGTAAATGAAATTGTATATTTTATTAATTTCCCTTTTCAGATTCTTCATTCCTCATGTATAAAACACAACTAATCTCTATGCCTTGGTCTTGTACTCTGCAACTTTGCTTATTACCTTTATTAATTTTTGTGAATTCTTTAGAGTTTTCCCTGTATGGGATCATGTCATCTGCATACAGACCCTAATATCACCCTTGCAAATAACTCAGATCCAGGCACTGGGTATGATCTCACGAACTCTGTCAACACTACAACCATCTTCTGAGAATAAAATGATACAGGTGGTGATTCTGATGAGAAAGAGAAAAGTGTGAATCAGTGGGTGTAACTGAGAGCCTATGCACCCAGGCACATACTAAGCATTATGCAGCATAACCCCCACTCTCAGGAATAGTGTATGCCCTTATTTTCTCCTTTCCCCAGTTTTCAGCCTATTCAAATTCTAGTCTCCATTCAACACTCAACTCATAGTTGGCCTTGTTTCTGAATTTCTGAGCTTCCTGAGTTGAGCACTCAATGAACTTTCCCTTTTCTGGACTGACATTATATTTGTTATCTTTACCATGAGATCTAGTACTTGACTATTATGTATTTATGCATTAATTTTTATGGTCTCGAATTGCTCTCCTATATTTCACCTGCAGGGATCACAGGTGGAAATTCTCATGTGTGACTTGCCTTACCAGCTATTTGTAAAAGAATATACCAGCTTCTTTACTAAGAGGTGTTAGTTTCCTGGTTGAGAGCAAGGTTTCAGTAAAGAGCCTCTAGAGTTGAGTCCTTGCTCTATCGCTTACTAGCTCTGCCACCATAGGCAAATTACTCAATATCTCTTTGCCTCTGTTTTCTTATCTGTAATCAGGAATAACAATACCTACAAGTAAAGGTCATTGTAAAGGTTAAGTGAGTTAATATACGTAAAACATTTACAGCACTGCTGGACATGTAACCACTTTTTAAACTTATAATTATAGAAAATTATAATTATAAATATTGCTTATTTAATAAAAATTTAATCGAACACCTACTACATATCAGACATATAGGAAAGAAAGAACATTCCAAAATGTGAAAGGAAAAAGAGGTGAGGAAGTCAGAGATAATGGAGTTTGGCTTTGTAGCATTTTGCAGACCAGGTTAAAGATTCTGGCTACTATTCTCTGAGAAGTTAACAGGAAAGTTGAAAATGGGGTAGCAAACCAGTTCACTTTAAAAATAAAAAACTTTCAAAACTAAATAAAGCTATCATAAGGAAAGAAAACTGGAGATCACTATCCTTTATGATTATAGACATAATAATTCTCAACAATATACTAGATAATGGAATCTAGAAACATGTAAAAAAAGACTTATACACCATGACCAAGTTGGATTTATCCTAATAATGAAGATTGGTTCAATATCCAAAAATCAATAAATATAATATACCATATAAATAAGATAAAGGACAAAATCCACAATGATAATCTGAGGTGCCAAAAAAAAGTATCTGACAAAAATCTAACACCCTTTCGAGATAAAAACAACAACACTCTATAAGTAGGAATAGAAAGGAACTATTTCAAACTGATGAAGTCTATGTGTGAGAAACTCACAGATGACATCATACTCGAAAGTGAAAGAGTGCATGCTTTCCCCCTATGATCAGTTACAAAACAAAGATGTTTACTCTCAATACTTCCATTCAACATTGTACTGGAAGTTCTAGCCTGGGAAACTTGGCAATAAAATGAGACAAAAAGGTAAAACGACCTCCATTTGCATATGATATGAACGTGTATATTTAAAAATCCTAAGGAATCCATCCAACACCTATTAGAATTTATAAATATGTTCATCAAGGTTGAGAGATATAAGATCAACATACAGAAGTCAAATAGTATTTCTTTACCTTAGCAACAAACAATTCAAAAATGAAACTTTAAATAGATTCAATTTACAATAGCATCCAAAAGATTAAAATGCTTAGAAATAAATTTAACAAAAGATGCATAAGGCTTTTACTCTGAAAACAATAAAATTGCTGTAACACATGAAAGATGTAAATAAATGGAAAGGCACCCTATGTCCATGAGTTAAAAGACTTCCTATTGTTAAATGGTAATACTTCCCAAGTTTATCTATAGATCCAATGCAATACTAGTTAAAATTCCAAAAAAAAATATTTTTTTTGCAGAAAATGACAAGTTATCCTAATATTCATATGACAATTCAAGGGGCCCAGACTAGCCAAAATAATCTGGAAAAAGAAGAACAAAATTAAAGGATTCATACTTCCTACAATATACTGAATGCTTATGTCTTCCTCAAATTCATACATTGATGTCCTGATCACTAAGATAATAGTAATAGATGGAGCCTTTGAGAGGTGATTAGGTTATGAGGCAGAGTCCTCATGGATGAGATTAGCAGCCTTATAAAAGCTACCCCAAGGAGCTCCCTTGCCCCTTCCACAATGTGTGGTTACAGGGAGAAGGCAGCTATCTATAAGAAATCCAGCCATCATCAAACACTGAATCTGCTGGCACCTTGGATTTCCAAGCCTCTGGGACTGTGAGAAATAAACCTGTGTTGTTTATTAGGCAATCAATCGATGATATTTTGTTAGCTCAACAGACTAAAAACTTCCCAGTGTCAACATTAACACAAACATACAGTAATCAAGATAGTGTGGTGTTGGCATAAGTATAGACTTATAGAGTAACAAAACAGAATTGGGAGTTCAGAAATGAGCCCTTACATTTATAGTTACCTGATTTTCAGCAAGGGTGCCAAAATAATTCAATGGTGAAAAGAATAGCTACTTTGAACAAATTGTGCTGGGATAGGTTGATACACCAATGCAAAAGAATGCAGTCGAATCCCTTCCCCACACCATACACAGAAATAACTCAGAATGGGTCATAGACATACATATAGGAGTTAAAGCTATACAAGTTTCCAAGAAAACATAGCAGTAAAATTTTGTGATATTGGGTTAGTCAAAGCCAGCTTAGACAAAAGCATAAGTGACAAAAAAAAAAAAAAATGGATAGATTAGTAATACTTTTCTGCTTCAAAGGACATTATGAAGAAAGTAAAAAAGCAACTCAGAGAATGGGAGGAATTATTTGCAAATTGTATATATATATACACACACACACACACCATACATATAAAACTTACTATATATATACACAAACACACATATACCTTATATATATACATATATACATATATAAAATAAGGGACTTATATTTAGAATAATAAAGAACTCCTACACCTCAACAAGAAAAAGATAACCCAATTCTAGAAGATTGGGAGGCTAACCATACAAGCCAGTCATCTTTATGAAAGGTTGAGAAAAACAGTACTAACAATACCAATTGGAATCAGCAACATGAAGAACTCTTTGGTGGTGATAGGTATGGAAGCCATCATGAACTGTACAGATTTTTAACAGCATGAACTGTACAGGTTTTTAAGAAAAAGGGAATGGAGATGACAACTAACAACAATTCTTCCAATGGGAAGAGAAATAGAATCAACAAAGACTGTGACCAGCAATTTGATAACTTATTGACAACTTTGCCAAGAATTTAGATGGAGGAGAAGCTTGCATCTGTTAATAGTAATGAGGTTAAGGATTACCCCTCAGGTATTTAAAAAAATTCTCTCCTACTGGCTGAATTACATCACTACTGTACTATGTCATGTGTACTAAAATGATGTGTTTCTATGTCTAGGTCTCCTGCTGAAATGAAAGTGTTCCTACTCTTGTTGGAACCGAACTCTCGATTCCCTCCTGGGCAGGGGTCGCCGCGAAGGATCACCGACACGAGGTTCACAGCAGAGAGTTATTTATTACTAGCGCGCTAGGGTCCCAAGCTCTAAGTTGGCCCTGGGACCCCGACTGCTTGTTACAGGCTGTTTATATAGGCAAACACAAGTTCAAACACAGCTTATGGCGCGAAATTCAAACAAAGCTTAAGGCGTAAAATGATTGGGTCTAGCTATAGCCTGAGCAAGGGGTCTTGGTTTAATTGGTTGGAGCAGGACCTTATGAGGTTCTTTCCTGGAGTTGTTGATTCCGGGAACTTCGAGGCAGGGTGAGACCCCTGGAATTGGCAGGGTGGGACCTCATGAGGTTGTTTCCCGGAATTGGCAGGGTGGGACCCTATCAGGGTGGGACCCTATCGAGGCAGGGTGGGACCCTATCTAGGGCCACCTGGTGCTAACTTTTTAGGTTTTGTGAGGCCTAGTTTCACTCTCAAAGCAATTACATAGTAGATGTGGATGATAGGTTTCTGCTGGGATTAGGCATAACAAATTGGTTATCAATTACATCAGGCTGTACTGGTGTGTTAAAGAAAAAGATGTCTCAAGTCATCAAATGAGTTTTCAACCTACTCAGGCCTGCATTTTTCTTCCCTTTGTTCTTTATCTTCAGTGTCTGTTTTCTAAGATTTTACATTTTCCTAATTAATCTGCATTTTATTTGCTTCTGAATATTTTTAGGCCCAAAGACAAAAGATATTTCTGAATATTTTTAATAAAGGTGCTAAGATTCTTTATTTTCCATCTTTTTAGATATAGAATTTACATAATGTTGGTACTTATGTCATATTGATGCCAGGCATTTGGGAAGAAATATAGGTAACAGATGTAAGTAATAGTATCTTGGGAGCAGCACCTTAAAAAGCTGAATAATTTTGTTGTATTTATGAACTGTAGCTGCCTATTGCAAGTCTGTAAGAGCCAGCAAGGAAAAGATACAGTCTCTATATTGAGACCTTCAAGGATAAAACATCTTTAATTGCATAGGTAAATATTATATTTGTACATTTCCTTTCTTTCACGTCTTGGAATAAAGATTAACTTGTCATAAGATTTTTGTTGTTGTTGTTGTTGTTGTTGTTGTTTTGGTCTGTGGAAAGGCATTGAAGTGGAGATCGTGAAAATACTGTGAAACGAGGAACAAACATTAGCCCATATAAAGCTTTGACATATTGCATTATTTTGACTTGAACATTAGACAACAAATTGCTGGCTTCCATAATGTCCATGGATAGTATGATGACAATAAGCTTGCTAATGTTTGGTAAGACTCTGAAACACTGAAACCCTATGGCAGCTGTCACTACTGTGAATGAAGTGCCCTGGTGAATAAAGGAACAAAAGATTTAATAAATTAACAGAGACTGGGCACAGTGGCTCACGCCTGTAATCCCAGCACTTTGGGTGGCCAAGGTGGCTAGATCACCTGAGGTCTAGAGTTTGAGACCAGCCTGGCCAACATGGTGAAACCCCATCCCTATGAAAAATACAAATAGTGGTGCACGCCTATAGTCCCAGCTACTCGGAGGCTGAGACAGGAGACTCGCTTGAACTCAGGAAGCAGAGGTTGCAGTGAGCCAAGATTGTGCCATTGCACTCCAACCTGGGCCACAGAGTGAGACTCTATCTCCAATTTTTAAAAAGATTAATTAATTAATTAATTAACAGATATGAGTCTTTAATATACAACATGGTTACATAAAAGATATTTTGGGTGGGGATATAGTGTCTGGGAGGTGCAGCTTATTTTGAAGCAGACGAGCTCTAGATGGGGATGTGAAGACTTTAACCTTTGGGTTCTCCGAGCTGTGTTACCACGTTGCCAGGAGTCAGACTGCGGATCTTCTCAGGGTAAGAGTAGCAGAAGAACAAGACCGTTCTGAAGCTTTCTATGATCATATCTGGGGCTCTCTGGAACAGGTGAGTGATCTGATTTTCGAGAAATGACGTAGTAAGATGGTATTCAGACCACCATCAAACCTCTGTGGACTCTGATGGAATTATAATCTCTCCAGGGGCTGAATGGAGAATAGCTTCTTACGAGGTTGACAGGAACGTCAGGACTTGAAATTTCTTCACTTCCTAACAATGAACAAATAATGCTGTTAGTTTTTCCTACATCATCATTAGATTTCCCTTTCATACATGGTGCCCAGAGTATTTGGAGGTCAAAGAACGGCAAGCTATGGAGTGACATCCCTGTAGTGTGGGTAGGGGCTTGTTCCTATAGACAAAGGATAAATCTCAATAAAGTTATTAGCTTCTTCTTTCTGCAGAGGCCCAGAGGTGGAGGTTACATAAGACAGTCATCCTGCCCTCTTTTCCTGATGTGGTTAGTGCAGAAGGAGCTGTGCTGAATGCATACAACGTTCTGGGGGATGTTCCTTGCATTTAAAAAAGACATTGTATGAGGAAGCCAAGTTCTGGATGCGTTTACAAATCTTTACAATAAACTGAGCCTAAAGTGCTATTCTTTCTTGAAGAGTTTAAAAGAAATAAATAAATAAATAAAAACCTCAAGGAAAGAAAAAATGAGGCACCCTGGAATATCTTCCTTTTCAATGAGAATGGGAAATTGGTTCATACATTGAAGCAAAGATTTTCGGCTTTTAAGGCTCCAGTCTCCTCTGTCTGTAAACAAACATGGGGCAATGAGAAACAATACCAGCAAGAAGACACACTCTTAACACAGGACAATAGCAAAACACTCTTCTAAAAAAGATGTGCTAATGACCCTTTGTGATACTCAATTGTGCAATTAGAAAGATGGAAAGCAAATAGCCTTAATTTGAAGACTACACATTTTGTTCACCCCCCACTGATCACTGCTGCCAGACCCTGTGGGTTTTTGCTGAATTCATATGTCTTTTGCTCTTGAGCCATGAAATTATTTGTCATTTCTCTCTAGTGAACTGTTAATGGAGAGCACTAAAATTCAATTTAAAAGTGGGAGTTACTACATAATACTATCATTGATGATGGATTATGGGATTTAAAGGGACTGTCCACATCATAACTTTTTTGAGGTTATAAACTGTCAGAAAGAAAAGGCCTCTGTAATATGCTAATACAGAAAGAGCTAAACATGTTCATGGGAATATAGCTATCAATGGGACTTCATCATCATCTATTGGACAAAATCGGCTGAAAATCCCGTGATCTAATTACAAAGACTCCCCAAGGAAGAATGCACTGGATCTAGGTGGTAAAAAAAAATTATTGCTGGCCAGGCACGGTGGCTCACACCTGTAATCTTAGCACTTTGGGAGGCCAAGGTGGGTGGATCACCTGAGGTTGGGAGTTCGAGACCAGCCTGACCAACATGGAGAAAACTTTAGTCTCTACTAAAAATACAAAATTAGCCAACCGTGGTGGCGCATGCCTGTAATCCCAGTTACTCGGAGGCTGAGACAGAAGAATTGCTTGAACCCAGGAGTTGGAGGTTGTGGTGAGCTGAGATCGTGCCATTGCACTCTAGCCTGGGCAGCAAGAGTGAAACTCTGTGTCCACCAAAAAAAAAAAAAAAAAAAAAATTATTGCCTTTTAGATAAGAATATTGACAGCCAAACTTCTTTGCCGGAAATGTCTAGATGTTCACTAACCCTGGTTTTCTCTTCCTTCTGGGTCATATCCTGATGACATTTCCCAGCCTCCCTTGCCCTGTACTGTGTGGTCCATGCCTGATTCAGAGACGTGGCATGTGCTCGGAAGGGACACGCACCACTCCCAAGCCCCACCCATAAATCCCTCTGGTGTGATATACTCCATGTTCTTCCCCACACTCTCCTGTTGGCAACCACAGTAAAAGAGAGCCAAGCTAGAAGATGGTTCCTGAATGACTGGCGAGAGGCTGCCTGCTGCTCAGGTACATACTTCTGGGTGTTAGGTAAGTGAGAAATAACCTACAACTGGATTAAGCCATGAAGACCTTGGAATGTATGTATTGTATCAGTGGCTAACATTATCTGCATATCTTTAACTGAATTGACAAGCCATTTTATGAAGTGGTCAAGTACATGGGCTTTGGTGTGAGACAGATCTGGATATGAATCTCTGCTCTGTCAACTGTGGCCTCATAAACTTGGGTACATTTGCTGAATCTCTCTGAGTCTGGGTTATCTCATCTATGAAACCAGGATGGGTGTGCCCACCTTGCACCTCTTTATGAGACAGTAGTAAGATCACATTTTTCAGTTGTTGGCACAAGCTGGCACACAACAGTTGCTTGTGTTCCTCTTTCCGGTATCAGTTTATTCAATTCAAGATGCAGGTGCAGTTCTGGCTCAAGTAGAATTTTCCAAGATTAGGAACTCAGCGGTTGGGAATCAGTACATGAAATTACAGAGCTGAGTTATATAGATGCCCATTTACTCTAGGTTTTCTGATGCAAATACTGTAAACCAGAGGCTTGTAGGCTGAATTCAACCCTCAGCTATGTCTTGTTTGGTGTATGTACAGTGTTAAAGGTTTTTAAATTAGTTAATATTTGAAATCACAGCGAAAATAAAATTTCTAGCTTTTCTCTTTCTTTTCTTTTCTTTTGAGAGGGGATCCTGCTCTGTCACCAAGGCTGGTCTTGAACCCCTGGGCTCAAGGGAGCCACCTGCCTTGGCCTCCCAAAGTGCTAGGATTGCAGGTGTGAGCTACTGCAGCCAGCCTCTAGCTTTGCTTAAGTAATTGAATCCTCTGACACACTTGGCCCACATTCTCACCTTGGTAATAATGGAGTGGAGCTGAGTATCCGCTGCCTCCTCTGGATGGGATCTGCAGTCTCTGGTTACTGCAATTTCCAGAATACCCACATCTGCTATTATCACCTGTCTGGCTCCTGGAGGGATCTGAGTTTGCAAGCCTGGATCTCTAATCTGATGACCAGGATAGGAAAACCCCATATAATCTTACCATGTGCCAGGTACTGTTCTAAGCATTTTGTCTATAATGTGATTTGATCTTTACAACAAACTTATGTAAATGGTACTCTTATCATTCCTATTTTTTAGAAGAGAAAATAGATGTACAAGAAGATCAGGTAACTTGATCAAGGTCATGCAATTAGAAGATGGGGTTCAAATCCATGAAGTCCAGCTCCAGCATTGTGCTCTAAAATGGCTGTGCCCCCCCATCTTTCATGTTAACTAGCCCATTTTTGGTGCTATACACATTGGGTGTGTGTGTGCAATACCCCCTTCTACCATGTTCTCTTGGCAGGTAGCTTGCAGGAGTTTACTGCTTAAGTGTAGGAAAACCTAGCTGGAGATTCATTTTTGAATTAATTCTTGAGGAAGTAGTGCAGAGGACCTCAATGACTTAGTAAATGGAGGTTAGTTTCCCGCTACTTTTGTAAGGTAGAGAAAGTGCCAAATGAAATAGAGAGAAAGCCAGATTCAGACAAAAGGAAATATCTGCCAAATGCCTCCTTTCTTCAGCTCCAGAGGAGAAAATAAACAGGATTTCAAGAAATATCCAGATTCCTGTATCTTACAATAATAAGGTAATTTCTGACCTGATTTATTTGTGGATCCCTCACTTCTTATTATGCCACTAGCTAAGACCTCAACAACGAGGAAAAAAAAATCAAATGTCCAAAGGCAGCCTTTTTTGGGATAGTAAATATCCTAAAACCCTGTGAGGCAGATGATGTTAATAATATCACTATTTAGCTACTGGAAACCCTGAAGTATCAGAAGGTTAAATGACTCCTCTAGGCTCATAATCGTCCAGATGTCCTGGCTCTTACCCAATGTCCTAGCACCATCACTCCCAGATTTTAATAATAGTGCTTGCATTATGATGCTGTGGGGCTGTTTTCAAAGCTGAAAAACATTTTTTATTTGATTTTTAATCTCACAACAACATTATGTCATAGGTAAAGCCAATTTATCACATTTTTAATGATAAAACCTTAGTCTAAGAGAGATGACTAAACTTGCCCCTGGTCACAAAGCAGAAAATAATAGAGAAATAAAGCCAGATCCTCTGATTTTAACTGCAATAAGTATTCTACTACATTAACTTGCTATATAT
Organism: Theropithecus gelada; assembly: GCF_003255815.1. Classification (NCBI taxonomy): domain Eukaryota; kingdom Metazoa; phylum Chordata; class Mammalia; order Primates; family Cercopithecidae; genus Theropithecus; species Theropithecus gelada. Next base: position 39,280,501 of record NC_037676.1, on the reverse strand, counting down.
CATTTTCTTCCTAGAGTCAAGAATTCTGGAGCTGTTTCAGAGAGCTCCACACAAAGGTTTACCAGAAAATATCCTGGAGTTCAGTAAAAGAGTCTAGTTTCTAGACGGGTAGTCCTTTTCCTATTTTTAATTTTAGATTCAAGGGCCACATGTGTAGGTTTCTTACAAGGGTATACTGCACCATGCTGAGCTTTGGGTTTCTATTGATCCTGTCACCCAAATAGTGGGCATAACACCTAATACAGGCATGGTGGCTCACTCTTGTAATCCCAGCACTTTGGGAGGCCGAGGCAGGCAGATCGCTTGAGGTCAGGAGTTCAAGACCAGCCTGGCCAACCAGGTGAAACCCCATCCCTACTAAAAATTCAAAAAATTAGCCCAGCATGGTGGCATGCGCCTATAATCCCAGCTATTCGGGAGACTGAGGCAGGAGAATCACTGGAACTCTTGAAGTGGAGGTTGCAGGGAGCTGAGATTGCACCACTGCACTTCAGCCTGGGAGACAAAGCGAGACTCTGTCTCAAAAAACAACAAACAAACAAACAAGAAAACCTAATAGGTAATTTTTCAACCCTTCCCCTTCTCCCACCTTCCTCCCCCTTGGAGTCTCCAGTGTCTATCATTTCCATTTTTATATCCATGTGTACCCAATGTTTAGCTCCTACTTATAAGTGAGAAAATGCAGTATTAGGTTTTCTGTTTCTTCATTAATTCATTTAGGATAATGGCCTCCAGCTGCATCCATGTTGCTGCAAAGGACATAATTTTGGCGTTTTTTTATGGCTGCATAGTATTCCATGATGTATATGTACCACTTTTTTTAAATCCAATTTGCCATTGATGAGCACACAGATTGATTCCATTCTTTGCTATTGTGAATAGTGCTGCAATAAACATTCGTGCGCATGTGTCTTTTTGATAGAACAATTTATTTTCCTTTGGGTATACATCCAGTAAGAGAATTGCTGGGTCAAACGGTAGTTCTATTTTTAGTTCTTTGAGAAATATCCAAACTGCTGTCCACAGTGGCTAAACCAATTTACATTCCCACCAACAGTGTATAAGCTTTCCTGTTTCTCTGCAACCTAGCCAAAATTTATTATTTTTTGATGTTTTAATGATGATGGTATGAGACTGACTGGTATGAGATGGTTTCTTACTGTGGTTTTGATTCGTATTTCTCTGCTGATCAGTGATGTTCAGTATTTTTTCATATGTTTCTTGGCCGCTTGTCTGTCCTCTTTTGAGAAATGTCTGTTCACGATCTCTTCTAGATGGGTAGCCTTAAAAGGTACGAGATTGAGGAACCTGGAAATGAGAAGCAAGAAGAAAGTGTTATCAAAAGCTAGAGAAGCCAATAAACAGAGTTCCAGATTTGAGACATTGAAACAGAAAGAAACCAGGAAAATTATATATACAGCCAGTATAAGGCAAGCAGAACTGGAGAAAAGTACTATCAGTTACAATTGTATCGGCTGCTTGTGGACAATAACCCAATCACAGTGACTGATTCAAATGTGGCTTTACTTTCCTTGTGTAACTGTAATCTGGAAATTAACAGGTCACAGCTAGTATTGTGACCATTCAATGCCTTAATGCTCACAGACTCCTTCTTGGCTCTCTGCTCCATCCTTAGTTGGTTGTTTTCATTTGAGGCTCAAAATGTGGGTGCTGTGTCCACTGTCCAAGGAAAAAAGAGAAAAGAGCTAAAGAAACAGAGAGACAAACCATCTGGGATGGTCCCCTTTTTAAAGAACATTTCTAGAAATCTCCCCTTTGCAATGCTTGATTGCATCTCACTGGCCTGAATTATGTTGTATGACCACTCCTGGTTAAAAGGGGTTCAGATAAACTGAGGTTTCTTTGGTTTTGAGATCATTACATAGCTATTCTGAACAGAATTCAGCTCTGTAACTGCATCAGTTAGCATCCTAATGGGAAACAGATGGCACATCCAAATTAAAATATTAGATGATAAATGGGCCATAGACAATGGTGTAGCTAGGTGTAGGACATCTCCGAAGATCCATACAGTTACCTGGGACCAGTAACAGGCTATCAGTTAGGCCAGAAGGGATGAAGAGAGAATGAGCAATCCCAACCAGGAAAGGCAGAAGTAGGCAGAGAATGCCACTTTGAAAGGAGTAGTGACCTTTGATCAAAGGACACAACCAACCCAAGGCAACCTAGAAAGAGAAAAGGTACTAATAGCCTGCACTCACTTTCCACCCTCCCTCTTATATCTGCCAGAGCTCCCTATTGGCCAAACAGAAGCCTAGGGCAAATGAACCTTGTTATGTCATCCCTATGGGTCAGTACCTTGAGGCTGACAACAAACTCGCAGGAAGTGGATTCAGAATCAAACAGACACATCCTTTACAGGACTCAAATTTTTTAACAGCCTTTCTTCTCCAATTTGTTCTTATGCACCCGTGTTCCCTTGGTTTGGAACATGATGATATTCCTGCCCACTACCCTTCTCTCACCTAAGCCCTTCTCATCCTTCAGCCTAAGAATCACATCCATGTAGAGAACTGATTTGAGCAGATCCCCTGCAATATGTTCTCAAGGTACCCCCCGGGAAGCACTCAGCACCCTGTAATTTACCTAATTAATGGGCATTTTACATTAGGCTGTATGCACCTTCACAACCTTTTTTATTTCAGCAATGCTCAATGCAAATATAGCACAGAGATCTATCAGACATTCAATTAGTATTTGTTTGTATTTATCATTGCAAAATAGAAATTGCTCAATTGCCCACAGTTTGGGGTACGTGGAATATATGCATTGACAACTGAGTTGTCCCGTGGAATACTTCATTTCAGCCTGGAGGATTATTTCTACTTAATCCTGAAAACTGATATGTGAGAGACTCAAGCAGCAGACCTGGTTTCTCTGCCCTGGGCAATGTTGGGGAGACTTGGACAAATTCAAGACTTCTTGCCCAGTCCCAGGCTTTTGTAATGAATTTGAGCTCTTCTACCTTTTGCATGGGTAATGAAGAAGGGCAGGGGGCAACACTTGCAATTATTTCTCAATGCACAGGCAACAGAAATGGCTTTGATGAGTGTGTGTGCGTACATGCACGTGTGTGTGTGTGTGTGTGTGTCTATTTGTGCACACAGATGGACATGAGAAGGAGGTGTTAGAGAGTGTGGCTTGGCCAAATAATCCCGCACATCTTTCACCCTGAGGATACATGTGAATGATTTGAGGAGGTCCTTTGTGGTTTTGTTTTGTTTGTTTTGTTTTGTTTTGTTGGAGACAAGGTCTCACTCTGTCGCCCATGCTGGAGTGCAGTGGCGTGATCTTGGCTCACTGCAACCTCCCCGTCCTGACCTCAAGTGATCCTCCCACCTCAACTCCTGAGTAGCTGGGACCACAGACATGCACCACCATGTCTAGCTAATTTATTTGTATTTGGTAGAGATGGGGTTTTACCATGTTGCCCAGGCTAGTCTCAAACTCCTGAGCTCAAGCAATCTGCTCCTGAGCTCAAGCAATCTGCCTGCCTTGGCCTTCCAAAGTGCTGGGATTACAGGCTTAAGCCAATGCACCTGACCATGGAGGCCCTTTGTTAACATGAGCTCATGGTAGCCAGAGCCCAGTCAGCCAACTTATCCCTCATCTTGTCCGAAGATGACTAGAATTTCTGTCTTCCTCTCTGAAAACAGCAGAGAAATTTCCCAGTTGTATGCTAGATGGGTTCCAGTTGTAGCTGTCATACTAACAAACTCTGATCTTCCTTCCCCCAAGTAGCTACAGAGACCCTGAAATGTACTCTTTGTATATTTCTTTTATGCTCTACAAAGATGTATAATTATATACTGTGATTAGACAACTTAATCATACAATATGGATTAGGCAGCTAGGCAGAACATGATTATTTCTAATCTGTGCTGCATTTTCATCATGTAATATAGTCAACAACTGTTAGGTGTTGAGTAAATAAAGATGTAATGCATTGTCATGATACTTGAAGGAAGCCTCAGTACTTCAGATCCTCTTATTCTTCATGTTAACCCTTAGGGTATTATAGTCATCTTACCACAGTCCCTCCTCCCTTTCATGTGCACCCTTCCTGTATCACTGTTGATACTCTCATAGGTGATCCCCTTACTGGGTATGCAATTACCTAGAAAAATACTGTTTGATATAATTAATAAATTATAATTTATCTTACTTTACTTATTTTAGTATACTTGATTATATTTGAGATCAGCCAGACAAATTTTAGGATGCAATCTAGTATTATTAAAAACAAATGTACAAAATTATTAGAAGATCGTATTTATCCCTTGTTCCTGAATCACTGGGGAAGATGTGATTCGTGCCTGCTCCATGCTATGCATTTGAAAAGTGAAGCACGTGCGTGTATGTGAGTGCACACAATAACATGAAGATAGAGTCTCTCCAATAATTTAACTTATACAGGCCTATATTTATCTCAACATTCTATATGTAGATGTCTATAGCACCCTGAAAGTTGAATTCTTAAATATTCATGTGTGTAGTAAACTGATACTGAAGTTTCAATCATTCACAGCTTACCATCTTGCCATCCCCTCCATCTGCCCAGCCACATCCCACTCATCCTTCCAGGCCCCATCCAAGCATAGGCTCCCCCCATACTGATGCTTCTCTTACTCAGATTGTCTTTGTGCTTTATCTATTTCACCCCAGGAAATCCCAATTTGGATCATTTATTATTTCATCATAGAATTTTATCTTTTGATTTTTATGTGCATACATATTTTATCCCCCAACTAATAATAAAGGCTAATATTTATTGAACACTTTCCTGTATCAATTCATTTAATCTTCCTAATAAACGCTAAAAGTGTGTATTATTATTATTGTTATTTCCATTTTATCAGATAAAGTAGTGGACACAAAGAAAGTGTAAGAAACTTTTCCTAGGTCATCTACAATTAGGTAAATTCATCCACTTTTTTCTACAGTCATGAAATAGTCACTCGTAGCAATGTTGTTTTACATGAGAAGTTCTGTGTAATCGGTTATTCCTGGGCAGGGGCAGTAGCTTGTAGTTTTGCAGCTATAGCAATACCTCTGAAACTTCCCATAGTGCCAGGCATATAGTACCTGCCAGAGGCATGTTTTTGGGTTAACTGAACTATTACATATGATATATGATTTTGAATTTACCAAAGAAGATTAAATTTAACGTTAAGCTAAGGTGCAATCCTACGGAATCTCATGGCCACTGAGATATGCTCTTTCTCCATGCATGTGGTTGGATGGCCACACAGCCCAGCTCACTTAGTAGAAGAAAGCCACCTCCTAGTACTCTGCTCCTCCAGGAGAAATTTGATTTTGGATTAAGAGCTCACTTTCAAACCAAACTGTATACATCCTACTGCTTTATTTCATAATTGCATATTGACACCAATGCAGCAACAGTTAGGGTTCCTCTGGCCAACTGCATGCTACGAGAATCTTCGTCTTAGAATCTAACCCAACTGATTATTGCAAGGTTATTGCAGCTCTGGGTTTCCTTATAGTCAAAAGATTTGTTTCTGTCAAGATTTTTAGTAGAGGAAAAGTCATTATCTTCTAGATAGGGTTATATAAAGCAGCTCTCCAGCATTAAGAAACATAGCTTTGCCAATATTTCTGCTCATTGCAAAGAAATAGGTAAGGCACCAATTCCAGAATATATGGCAAAGGGAATGGAGTTGAGTCTTGGCTCTAACACAGTTTAACATTCCCAAACCCAAACTGTCTAAATAGGTACACATTGAATTCTTTGTCAAAGAATTTATAGAACTGAATGGAATCTAGTTATCAAAACTTCCCATTTTACTGTTAATTAAACAAAGGTTTTTATAGACCTGTGTGACTTGTCCAAAGCTGTGACTACCTAGGTAGGTAGTGTCACACTGGGTAGTAAAATAGATGCCTTATAATTTTTTTTTTTTCTTTTTGATATGGAGTCTTGCTTTGTCACCCAGGCTGGATTGGAGTGATGCAATCTCGCTCACTGCAACCTCTGCCTCCCAGGTCAAGTGATTCTCCTGCCTCAGCCTCCCGAGTAGCTGGGACTATAGACACATGCCACCATGCTCAGCTAATTTTTGTATTTTTTTGGTAGAGATGGGGTTTCACCATATTGGCCAGGCTGGTCTTGAACTCCCAACCTCGTGATCTGCCTGCCTCGGCCTCCCAAAATGCTGGGATTACAGCCATGAGAGGCCTTATAATTCTTATTCCAGAATTGTTTTCTTAGTACTCTGATATTCTCAACTGTTTATAGAATATGCCATCTCACAGACACTTCTCAAAAGAAGACATACAAGTGGTCAACAAACATGAAAAAATGTTCAACATCACGAATCATCAGAAAAATGCAAATTAAAACCACAATGAAATACCATCTCACACCAACCAGAATGATTATTGTTAAAAAGTCAAAAAGTAGGCCGGGCGTGATGGCTCACCCCTGTAATGCCAGCACTTTGGGAGGCCAAGGCGGGTGGATTACGAGGTCAGGAGATCAAGACCATCCTGGCTAACATGGTGAAACCTTGTCTCTAATAAAAATACAAAAAAAAAAAAAATTAGCCGGACGTGGTGGCAGGAGCTTGTAGTCCCAGCTACACAGGAGGCTGAGGCAGGAGAATGGTGTGAACCTGGGAGGCGGAGCTTGCAGTGAACCGAGATCACCAAGATCATGCTACTGCACTCCAGCCTAGGCAACAGAGCGAGACTCTGTCTCAAATAATAATAATAATAATAATAATGATAATAATAAATAAAAAGTCACAAAATAACAGATGTCAGTGAGGTTGTGTAGAAAAGGGAACGCTTATACTGTTGGTGGGAATGCAAATTGGTTCAACCCCTATGGAAAAGGGTATGGAGATTTCTCAAAGAACTAAAAATGGAACTATCATTTGACCCAGTAATCCTATTAATGGGTACAAAGGAAAAGAATTGTTTTATAAAAAAGACACACACACTTATAGGTTCATCACAGCATTATTCACAAGAGCAAAAGCATGGAATCAACCTAAGTGTCTGCCAACAGTGGATTGGATAAAGTAAATGTGTAACAAATATACCAGCGGATACTACACGGGCATAAAAAAGAACACGTTCATGTCCTTAGCAGCAATATGGACGCAGCTGGAGGCTATCATCCTCAGCGAAATCATGCAAGATAAAAAGCCCAAATGTTCTCACTTACATGCAGGAACTAAACAATGGGTAAGTACTATCATAAAGATAGAAACAATAGACATCAGGGACTCCAAAAACAGTGAGGGAGGGAGGGAGGGGGACCAGGGTTAGAAAAACCACCTATTGGGTTTACTATTTTGGTGATGGGTTCACTAGAAGCTGAAACCCCAGCATGACACAGCACACCCATGTAACAAACCTTCATGTGTACCTCCTGAATCTATAATAAAATAAAACATATTTCAAATTGAAAAATTCTGATACAAACAGAACTTCTTTGGAGCACAGCCAGTGAGGCATCCCTCTAATAGAAACTATTTCTATTATTGTATAGCCTAAGGATTGGTTCATTACAGAATTAGTATCCTGCTTAGAAGCTATTGAAAGCAAAATGAAACAACAACAACAACAACAACAACAACAAACAGTACAATTGGAATGTGGGACTGGCTTTGAAATCACATGGTAAAATTTAAGCAAGTGCCCACTGCTTGCAAAGGTCCTGCACAGGACACTTACTTGTTTCTACCTTTGTCTTGCCATGTCCTGTAGAGGTAGCTCCTGGACTATCCTGTATATGTGGAAACTCCAGAAGCCTCACACCCTTACCCAACATGTGAGTGTCCATGAATGGGCAACATAGAAATTTTATGGTTTCTGCTAAGTTTGTGGGGGCTGTTCAGGGAAGCAAGTCTCATTTTTCTCTCTGCCAGCTAATACAGTTGTCTCTTTTCCACAGTTTTATTTACTCAAGGTCAACCACAGACTGAAAATATTAAATGGAAAATTCCAGAAATCAACAATTCGTAAGTTTTACATTGTGCACTGTTCTGAGTAGAGTGATAAAATCTTTCCCAGTCCAGCTCCGTCACACCCAAGATATGAATCATCCCTTTGTCCAGCAAATCCACACTATAGATGTCATCAGATGTCATGAGTCAACTAGCAACTGTCTCGGTTATCAGATCAATGGTCATGATACGGCAGTGCTTATCATGAACTATGATGTGCTTGTATTCACGTCACCCTTATTTTATTTAATAATACTACGTCACAATTTCTAAGTATTTGTCTCACTTCATCTCACCACAAAGGCATTGTATCTTCTCACATCAGCACAAGAAGGGTGAGCATAGTGCAATCAGATGTCGTGAGAAAGAGACATTCATGTAACTTTATTACAGTGTATTGTTATAATGTTCTATTTTATTATTTTTTATTGTTGTTACCTAATTTATAAATTACACTTTATCGTAGGTGTATTAGTCAGGCTTCCTTCTCCAGAGGGACAGAATTCATAGAAAACATATATTTGAAAGGGAATTTATTAAAGAGAATTGGCTCACACGACCGTAAAGGTAAGATCCCACCACCAGATAGATTTAAATGATTTCTGCAAGTGGGGGGAATGATAGAAGCCAACTGCTGCTAAACAGAGGAGCTAGGATCACACCCGAGAGTATATGAACTCAAAGCCACTTCCAATATCTACGGAATCTGACAACAGAATAGGTGTTTAACAATCTTGAGAACACTGTTTACTATTTCAGGGTTCATGATGTGATGAGCATCATGATGTTCTGAACATGAAAAGCCCCACAAACTTAGTGAGCCAGCCCAAGGGTGGAACCTGAGAAGCAGGGAAACTGGCAGAGCAGCCCCCAGCCTGAGGCCAAATGCCTGACAGCCCCACAGAGGCCGCTTGTGCAAGTCCCAGAGTCCAAAGGCTGAAGAACCTGAAGTCTGATGTTCGAAGGCAGAAGGAGAAAAGGCATTGTGCTCGGGAAAAAATAAAAAGACAAGAGGAGGTGTCAGACTCTGAAAAAATCAGTTATCATGAGAACTGAGTGAGAACTCACTCTCTTCCAGGAGAAAGGCACCAAGCCATTCATGAAGAATCCTCCGCCAGGATCCAAACACTTCATATCTGGTCCCACCTCCAACATGGCGGATCAAATTGTGACAAGAGACTTGATCAAGCCTAACAAACCATATCCAAACCACAGCAATAAATATGTATGTGTAGTAAAAAACATAGTATATATAGGGCTCGATGTCATTCACAGTTTCAGTATCTACTGGGGGCCTTGAAAGTATCCCCTGTGGGTAAGGGGAAGCTACTGTACATTGGCTGGAGCCAGATCCAGCCTATGGCTGGAAGATCAGAGCTCCATCAGCATAATTTCTATAAAGAACAAGCTGTTACATAAGTATTTTCCCATGACTTGCAAAAACAAAACAAGAGAATAGAGGTCAAAATGTATTGCATTTCAGCCGTGAAAACCTAGTGTAAAGGTGTTTACGGAATTTTTGCACAACATAAAACTTGTGGGAAAATCTGCCTTGGCAGGTTGTGCATATGTAAAATGTTTCTTAAACAACTAAACAAAGTGATTTAGTAAAAAGATTCTAAGAAAAAAAGGTAAGTGCAAGCTGCCTGTGATGAGGAAGAGGGATGAAGGTGGCGAGGTCTGCACTGAAAAGTGTAACTGGCTGGGTCAGATGTAGCTATGATTTCATGTGGGTCCAAACTCCTTTAGACTTTGGGGAAAGTGACAGAAATCTCAGTTTTGCCATACAAGAAGTCTCTAATACAGTTCGACCTGCAATTATAACATATTCACTCTGATTTGATTTTTCTTTTTCCTTTTTTTTTTTTTTTTGAGACAGAGTCTTTCTCTGTCGTCAGTCTGCAGTGCAGCCTTGCAGTCTTGGCTCACTGCAAGCTCCGCCTCCAGGGTTCAAAGAATTCTCCTGCCTCAGACTCCCGAGTAGCTGGGATTACAGGCGTCCGCCACCACATCCAGCTAATTCTTATTTTTTTGTATTTATTTTTATTTTTTTATGTATTTATTTTTTTGAGACAGAGTCTTGCTCTGTCGCCCAGACTGGAGTGCAGTGGTGCGATCTTGGCTCACTGCAAGCACCGCCTTCCAGGTTCACGCTATTCTCCTGCCTCACCCTCCCTAGTAGCTGGGACTACAGGTGCCCGCCACTGTGCCCAGCTAATTTTGTGTATTTTTTAGTAGAGATGGGGTTTCACCGTGTTATCCAGGATGGTCTCGATCTCCCGACCTCGTGATCCACCCGCCTCGGCCTCCCAAAGTGCTGGGATTACAGGTGTGAGCCACCACGCCCGGCCTAATTTTTGTATTTTATTAGAGACAGGGTTTCACCATGCTGGCCAGGCTGGTCTCGAACTTCTGACCTCAGGTGATCCACCTGCTTTGGCCTCCCAAAGTGCTGGGATTACAGGCGCCAGCCACCATGTCCAGCTGACTCTGATATGATTTCTATTACATTTCTAAATATTTTTGGGAACCATTGGAGAAGGATATGATTAGCATTGCAAAAACAACTCATGACATTAAAAGCTAAGAAGAGACAGGAGGTCAAGAAGGAGGAAGGCAACAACAGGATCAAAGGTGTAGAGAAATCAACAGTAGACAGGAATCAGGTCAAGGTCATCAGACACATTTCCTCACCTAATTATCAGGACAGTCCTCCGATGAAGAATTTGTTATATTCATTTTACATAGGTGGGAAATGAGGTTTAAAGTTAAGCAACTGCAAAGAGTCAAGCAGCTGGTAAACAGAGGAGCTAGGCGTCACACCCGAGAGCCTCTGAGCTCAAAGCCACTTCTAAACTCTACAGAATCTGACAACAAAATAGGTGCTTAATGACCTTGAGAGCACTGTTTATTATTTCAGGGTTCATGATGTTATGAAGCAGATGGCAACTGGTTAACTAGATAATGGGAGGTAAGGAGAGAGATAGCAGAGAGTTCAATTTTTAATGCAGTTTGGCGCTGAAGGTCAGAAGAGGTGGGGTAGGAAAAATGAGATGCAGGGATTTTTTTTTTTTTTCTATTCAGATAGAAGAGATTTTGAAATTCTTTAAGTGCTGTTAGGAGAGAGAATAGGATGGGAGAGGTGACCATACCTGAGATCGGGGGAATAATTGAGGGAAGGAGTCCCTGATGAGGCAGCAGAGAAAGGAGAACTACGTAAGTTGAGTGAGCTCCTTTCTCTTAGTTTCTTTTTCCTTGGTGAAGCAGGAAGTGAAGCTAACATACAGGAATAAATTGAAGAGAGGAGGAGATGGAGATGATTGTATTTTGAGAGGAGACTACGAATCATGGACAAGTATCCAACCGGACAGGGCTAAAGAGAAATGACCCAATCACCAGCTTGTTCAAACAGCCCAGTCTGTCAGTTCTCTCCAGTTCTCTCCAGTGATCATGCTTGGGAAAGAAAATCTGTGCTCATCACTGCTTTAACTGTAATTTTCCTGACATTTTTGATGGTTGACAGGCTTTGTCATCGTTGTGTTATTGCTTGTAGGTTACTCGTTTTTGGAATTTTGATGTTGTTTTTTTCCTTTAAAAAAAAAAAGCCAGTTTTTTTTTTTTTTTTTCAAGGAACGCTGATTTTTTTTTTTTTAACTTTTATTTTAGGTTCAGAGGTACATGTGCAGGTTTATTATATAAGTGAACTCATGTCATGGGGACTTGTTGTACTAATTATTTCATTACCCAGATACTAAGCCTAGTACCCAATAGTTATTTTTTCTGATCTTCCTCCTCCCACCCACCACCCTCAAGTAGGCCCCAGTGTGTGTTTTTCCCTTTTATGTGTCCATGTGTTCTCATAGTTTAGCTCCCACTTATAAGTGAGAACATGTGGTATTTGGATTTCTGTTCCTAGGTTAGTTTGCTAAGGGTGATGGCAGCCAGCTCCATCCATGTTCCTGCAAAGAACATGATCTCGCTCTTTTGTATGGCTGTGTAGTAACGAACGCTGATTTTAATAGACATGAATCTCATTCTGTCTTGTATTATGCAGCTGTGTCAACAGAAGACCTTTACAGAGGTCTACCCTATGGGCCATGATTTCAATATAATTCATTCTGATTTCCTGATATACCGTGACCTTGGACAATGTCATACCAAAGCTTCTAACTAATCCTGTAAACTCTTTAGATTTTCCCACAGTGTTCTCTCTTCGTTAAGCATCAGACATTTTTTTTCCCCAAGTAAATAATAAAATGTTTTTATAGTGCATCCATGGTTGTGGTACATGCTGTAGAACATTTAAAAAGGGCACAATTTTTAAACTTAAGGAGCTTCTATTTCAAATGCCACAGCAAAACAACATGCAATAAATGGCTAAAGAACAATGTAAAAGAGAAAGTGCTATACTCCTCTGGGCGGATGGTGATTAGTGTGGGCTGGCATGGCCTTCGTGGAAAGGCAGGATGGAAGTGGTGTCTTTAAGGAGAGTAGGACTGGACCAGCCAAGAGCAAGGGACAAGGTGCTTTGAATTGGAAAGACAGAATGTAAAGGCATAGAGGTGAGTTGAACTAGATCACATAGGAAGTTCGGTAAAGAATCTCTGCAAGAGGGTGTTTGTATTAAGGAAATATGGTAAACAAGTTTGATAGCACACAAAATCACAGAGTAAAAGCAACCTTCAAACCCACCTATAACATCTCTTATTTTACAGTTTGGAAGACTAAGGCTGACAGGCAAATGATTTCCTGAGTTTTCTCAGCAGGAAGAACTGGGTTAAACATTCAGGTTTTTGTTTGTTTGTTTGTTTATTTTAATTGCAAGTGTTATGGGACCAGCGGTGCTTATGCACAGAGAAAAGGCTTTGTGAGGACACAGTGAGAAGACGGCTGTCTGCAAACCAAGGAAAGAAGTCTCCGGAGAAACCTGACCTGCTGACACCTTGATCTGAGATTTCCAGCCTCCAGAACTGTAAGAAAGTAAATGTTGATTGTTTAAAAAAAGGTGGGTGGATCATCTGAGGTCAGGAGTTTGAAACCAGCCTGACCAACATAGTAAAACCTTGTCTCTACTAAAAACACACACACACACAAAATTAGCCATGCATAGTGGTGGGCACCTGCAATCCCAGCTACTCGGGAGGCTGAGGCAGGACAATCGCTTGAACCCAGGAGGCAGAGGTGGGAGTGAGCTGAGATCCCACCATTGCATTCCAGCCTGGGCAACAGAGCAAGACTTGGTCTCAAAATAAATAAATAAATTAATTAATTAATTAATTTAATTTAATTAAATAAGGAAGGGGGGTTATTGACTGAATGTTTGTGTCCCTTCAAAATCCCAAAATTTATTTGTTGAAGCTTCAACGTCTAATACAATGGTATTTGGAGGTGGGGTTTGGGGAGGAAATTACAGTTAGATGGCGTCATGAGGGTGAAGCACAAGTCAACTAGGATTCGTGCCCTTATAAGAAGGGTCACCAGAGAGCTTGCTCCTCCCGCTGTCCCCACCAGCCCCACATGCACAGAGAAGAAGTCACATGAGCGCACAGAGAGATGGTGGCTGCCTACAAGTCGAAAGAAGAGGCCCCAGAATGAAAACCATTTGGCCAGCACCTTGATCTTGGACTTTCTTTCCAGCCTCAAGAATTGTGAGAGATAAATTTCTGTTGTTTAAGACACCTAATCTACGGTATTTTGTTATGATAGCCTAAGCAGGCTAAGAAAGCAAGAGTTCATTGCCAAACCAGAGGCTTTCCTATATTCATTGCTGTCTCTTACAGGACTGTTTGTAGGGAGACATAAGAGCACAGAAGTTAAGCTTACTGGCTGTGTGATAGCCCCACCTGCAAAACTGGTTTTGATCATTACAGTCATGTGACTCTGGACATATTGTTTTTTTTTCCAAAACCTCTCAGAGTCTCTGTTTCCTCATTTGTGTAGAGGGGTTACTAATGGAATCCATTTAGAATGCTTTGCATGTATATATTAAATAATACATGCAAAGTGCTTATCATAACACAGAGAACATATTAAGTATCTGATATGTTATCTATTGTTTTGTTCATTTTCATTCATTTCTTTCAGGAGAGACTGACATATTTGTTAAGATTATTTGAGATATATAAAGGTAGATTAGATAGGGGGCTTACTGCTTAATAGGAGAGATAAGATTTACAGACAAAAATTTATAATAAAAGATAAAGGGTAGTCAGGGTTTTCAGTCAGGCATAGATGAAGTACTATGGTCATTAAGAAAAAAGATAAATTTCTTTTATGTGTATAATTGGAAATGGCTTTGAGGAAATGATGGATTATTTCAAAAATAAACATGCCAGAAAAAAAGCAACCAAATACTTGCTATCCTTCAGTCACTCTGGGAGGCTGTATATTTATGAAGTGATTCTTCAGTTAATAGTCAAATTACATTTGGGAGTGGGGCTTTGGGGAGGAAATTACAGTTAGATGATGTCATGAGGGTGAAGCCCAAGTCAGCTAGGATTAGTGCCCTTGTAAGAAAAGTCAGCTGGGCATGGTGGCTCATGCCTGTAATCCTAACATTTTGGGAGGCCAAGGTGGGTGCATCCCCTGAGGTTGGGGGCTCAAGACCAGCCTGGCCAACACGGAGAAACCCCATCTCTACTAAAAATACAAAAAATCAGCCGGGCATAGTAGCAGTTGCCTGTAATTCCAGCTGCTCGGGAGACTGAAGCAGGAGAATTGCTTGAATCCAGGTGGTGGAGGTTGGATCGCACCACTGCACTTCAGCCTGGGCAACAGGGCAAGACTCTGTCTCAAAAAAAAAAAAAAAAAGAAGAGTCACCAGAGAGCTTGCTCCTCCCTGCTGTTGGTAACTGCCCCCACAGTCATTGACACAGTCACTCAGGAGATCACTTTCCCAATTGCATTTTAGAAGGGTGTGGCAGATTTATGATGCAGAAGGGAGGAGAGAAGGCAGGAGGTGAAGGAGACGGCACATGCAGAGGTACAGAGTGGTGACTGAAACCACATGCCATGTTAGGAGACTTCCAAACAAGTCTAGAGGGTTGGCACTTAGAGATGAAGAAGACATCTTCTGGTGAGTTTGAGCGGTCCTTCCTGACCTACCTAGCAGATACACGAAGAGCTGATGCCAGTGGATTATTTAGGGTATTGCTCAGGGAAAAATTGCAAAGGGGCATAGAGAAAGATTGAAAGGACCCAGGAATGAGCATGGGTAGGTCCGTGAGAGCTCATGTCACTCAGAGATCTCTGCTTGAATTTTACCTTAAAGGCAGTGGGGACTGGGAACTGGGTTTTCACGTGGGTGATGAGACATGCTGAACAGAAGTGCTGCTAGACATTCTTGCGTTTTATTCTTTTTTTAAAAGGAAATGTTTTAATCATTTCAAAATTAAATATGATCTTTGCTGTAGTGTTTTTTAATTAAAACTATCAGATTAAGGAAGTTTCTTTCTTTCTACTCTGGGTTTAGTGATTGTTTTTTTATTCATGAATGGCTATGACATTTAATTTTTGGCTTCAATTGAGTTACACCATTTTTCTTTTTTAATATATTAATGTAAGAATTTATATAGATATATTTTCTAATGTCAAATCAACATCATGACTAACTTGGTCAAGATGCATTTCTTTTAAACATTGCTGGATCAGGTTTGCTAGTGTTTTGTTTAGGACATTTGAACCTGTATTCTTGAGAGAAATTGGCATCTCATTTTCTCTACTTTGGACTGTCCTTAACTGGTTTACATTATGAGAGTAATAGCGTCATAAAATAAGTTTGGGAGGATTACATACTTTCCTCTGAAAGAATTTTATAGGATTGGAATATATTCCTTAAAGATGGCATTTTACCACACTGGTTAGATACTGTGATGTTTTCTTGGTGGAAATTTTTAAAATTCAGGGTTCAATATATGTAGTGATTATAGAATTATTATTCTTTCTTGAGTCAATTTTGGTTAGATTTTTAATTTTTTTTTTTTTTTTTTTGAGACAGGGTCTTGCTCTGTCACTTAGGCTTGTATGCAGTGACACAATCATGGCTCACTGCAGCCTTGACCTCGCAGGTTCAAGCAATCCTCCCACCTCAGCCTCCAGTGTAGCTGAGACTACAGGCACTACCACATGTGGCTAATTTTTTAAATTATTTGTAGAGATGAGGTCTCCCTGTGTTGCCCAGGCCAGTCTTGAACTCCTGGTCTCAAGCAAGCCTCCCACCTCAGCTTTCCAAAGGGCTGGAATTACAGGTATGAACCATGATGCTGAGCCTAGATTTTTTCCTATGGATGTGTGCATTTTATTTATGTTCAAAATAATTTACTTAAATTATTATTTATAATATGCTTACTTTTCTTTTAAATTTCTGATGTTTCTTCTAAATTTTTATAATTTCATCCTCCTTTGCATTTCAAAAATTCTTAATTTGTGCTTTATTTTCTTGTTTTCTTAATCAATTTATCCAGGGTCTTTTTGTGTGTGTACATGTGTTTATTTTTCAAATTTTGAAGACCTAACTTTTGTCTTTGTTTATATACCTTATTGTATCTGTTTTCTAATTCATTTATTTCTGTCCTCCTCTTTATTACTTATTTTCTTTTGATTTTAGTTGAGTTTATTCTGGGTTTTCTTATGCCCAAAAGATGCAATCATATGTTGAGAGAAATGGCAATCCAACTTACTAAATTTTCAGTGGGATGAGTGACATGCTCCCCTTACCATCACCCACCAAAAAATGCTGAGAACTATTCCAGAGAAGTACATTTAGTGTATGTTTTTAGGATTTAGATTGACTGGAATTCAGATCTGTGAAGTTTGGGGTACATTAAATAGTTTTGTTTCTCCATTTGTAAAATAACAGTCAAAACAATTACACCTCACAGGGTCTTGTGGCATTTACAAGAAATAATCCATCTGCCATGCTTAACACATAGTAGCCCTCACAATAGGACCTCGGTATACAGTGACGATTTTTACTGGCATATGGATAAGATAATAAGGAATTACACGATGACAGCCAACTGAGAGTAACAGGCAATAAGTGCTATAGTGTTGAAAAGTGGAACACAACTGTTGGCTGGAATAGCCAAAGAAGTCTTCTGGAAGAATCTAAAATAAACTTAATGTTGGTAAAAGGGAGAAGCACTGGGACAGGCAGACAAATGGGCATAGCATAAGACATAAGAAAAAAGAACAAATCACCTTGAGATGGGATCATCCTTTCAAATACCATCCTTTGCATTACTTACATTATAAGTACATTTTGTAATTTACTAATACACTGTCATTCTCAAGTTTTTAATCTATGTTATCTTTGTCTCCCCTACAAATCCATTTTTTAAAATAAAAGAAGACAGAACCCTCATCTTTTATTTCTTCTGTGGTCCTCCACAGCATTTAGTATTCTACTCTATATACAATGAGCACTTAATCAATGCATATTGCATGAATAAGTCCTCACTTCTGGGAGTGTGACCTCTGTCTTACTTTCAGCACTTATTCTTCTCATAGTGAGGGTGACTGTAGAATACCTAGAGACTATCAGGTGAAAAAACTACAAGAAAATTGTGGGGGGGGATAATTTGGAATCAGTCCACAGGTGGAAATAATAAAACGTTCTGAAGTTAATGGGTAATCCCTCAGAAATGTTTTTGATAAGACACCTCTTCAAAGCAAAAGAGAGAGCCCTCTTTTCTCATAGATGGTGGAAAAGTACATCAGTCAAGCTATTCTAGACACTAAAGGGGCCTCTGGCCAGGATTCGTGTTTTCTTTCCCAGCATGGAGTCAGATGGATAAACCTTACTTAAACTATGAGAAAGAACAACTTAGTAAGGAATTGGGAATGTCATTTATTATTTAGGAAATATCTGTTACAAAAACCCAAATTACATATTGTGCTAGTCTGATCTCATGCTGCTGTAAGGACATGCCTGAGACTGACTGGGTAATTTACAAAGGAAAGAGGTTTAACTGACTCACCTTTCTGCAGGGTTGGGGAGGCCTCAGGAAACTTACTATCATGGCAAACAGGGAAGCAAACCCATCCTTCTTCACATGGCAGTAGGAAGGAGAAGAATGAGTGTCTAGCGAAGGGGGAAGCTCCCATAAAACCATCAGATCTCGTAAGAACTAACTCACTATCATGAAAACAGAATGGGTGAAACTGCCCCAATGATTCAATTATCTCCACCTGGTTTCTCCCATGACATGCGGGATTACACAAACTACAATTCAAGATAAATTTGGGTAGGGACACAGCCAAGCCATATCACATATATAACTTAAATTGGATCAATATTTAATGGATACCTAGTTGCCAGCTACCTTGTTGGTTCTTGAAGAGACAATGATGAGTAAGAATAGTTTCTATCCTTAAAGATCTTACACCAAAGAGAGAAGGAAACACACAAGTATGCATACCAGGATATAAAGTCAGGCTATGCCAAACGCAAACATAGATAAACAGAGTACTATAAAAGTAGTGGATAGCGGAAATTAATTTTGAGTTGGAGTCAAGGAAGGTACCCCAGAAGAGGTAATACTGGAGATAATCCATGAAGTACCAGTGGAATTTAAACATACTTGAGGCTAGGGAATTTTAAATACCTGGAAAGTGGAATGCTTCTGGAACGGAACACAGGCTGACAGAATTGCAATTTAGGGTGGATGGGAGACTGGTAGAGTCAACTGTTAGCTATATAATTCTGAATAAGATTTGGGAGGTCAAGTATCAGGAGGGCTGATTGTTCTAAGGCACCAGACTCAAGCTTAAGATTTGGGAGGTCATGAGAAGCACAGAGGAGGTTAGATATGAGAATCACTATAAGGCCATATATGGCAAAAGTTGACAACCAGTTGAATGCTACAGGTGGAAGCAATGAAAGAATCAATGATGAATGAGCTTTTAGCTGAGGAAAAGCAGTAAAATAGTGATGTCTACACCTGTAATAAGAAATCAGACACAAGAAAAAATTTAGACATAGGGTCGACATATTGAAGATGAGATGTGAGTTAAATGTGGCTATAGAGACTGCATTGGGAAATACGGGTTGTGAATATATGTGATACTGGAAAGGAAAAAGGCTTATTAGACTAGTACAAAGAAAGTTAGGATGGGTGAAAATTAGGTTACATTTTACATGGAAGGAAAGGAAATTGATAGAATTTGACACAAAGAGCCTTAACTACAAGCTATACCTCAATGACTTCCAAATCTATGTCTTTAAACAGACCCTTTTCTTAGAATCATAGGCTGTATATTTATGTAAATTATCATCATCATTACTTGGTTATAGGGTAAGAATTTCAAACTTACATTTTCAAAACAGATTCTTGATTGACATTAGATTATTGTGAGTGTATAAAAATGCAACTGATTTCTGTGTGCTGACTTCTTATCCTGCTACTTTACTGAATTTATTAGTTCTAGCAATTTTTAGTGGTGCCTTTAGGGTTTTCTACTTATCAGATCATATCACCAGTGAACAGAAATAATTTTACTCTTTCTTTCCAATTTGGATGACTTTTTCTTCCCTGCTTAATAGTCTGGCTAGAACTTTCAGTACTATGTTGAACAGAAGTGGCACAATCTTGGCTCACTGCAACCTCTGCCTCCTGGCTTAAAGCAATTCTCCTGCCTCAGCCTCCCAAGTAGCTGGGACTACAGGTGCATGCCACCACGCTCAGCTAATTTTTGTATTTTCAGTAGAGATGGATTTTCACCATGTTGGCCAGGGTGGTCTCAATCTCTTGACCTCATGATCCACCCGCCTCAGCCTCCCAAAGTGCTGGGATTACAGGCGTGAGCCACAGCACCCAGACAAATCTTTTTTTTCCCCCATTGAGACTTAGCTTCTCAGGAATGGGTGACTAAACTAGTCAGATAATAACGAAGCTGTTGGGACATAAGGATGATGTTATGGTAAGGTGTCTGAGGATACTGAGGAGTTGTTTAGGTTGGTCAGGAAGGTGAGAGAAGATAGGAAGCTACAAAGGTCTGGAGGTTTGAAGGGGCACATGCAGGGTGCGAGTGAAAATGAAATGCAGGTGGAAGATACTGGTCGTAAACCAAAGATAAATTTCTAAGCCCCCCAACCAACTGAATGGACCCCTCTTTTTGCAAAAGCTTCCCCAAAGAAGCCTGAAAAATTAGTTCAGGCCATGATAGGAATTAGGGGTCAAATATACAGCATTATAGCCTCTTCCTTTTGGAGTTTAGACACAACTGACCAGCATTAACGTTAAAACAGATATCTTAAAATGAACAAAACAGACTCTTTGTAGCAATAAGACACTGAGTTCCAACCTGACTCTGGTTTAGGATCACGTGACAGATGGTAGGCCCTGAAGAAAATAAAAGTATTTTACCCCAAAACATATTTCTTTGACATATTCTGAAATGACCCTGCAAATTATCTCTTGTGGGGGAAATTTGCATTCTGTAAGAATCTCCTTCCTTTACCAGTCTTTCCCAGAGAGTCTGACACATTTAAGGTCTGATAAGAGACATTCACTATCTCTTCTCTCTGAAACTTGCTACCTGGAGGCTTCATCTACATGACAAGAACCCTGGCTTCCACAACCGCCTTGTCTAAACACAATCATTTTTCTATACTGAATTCAATTCTTCAAGCAGAGCTTAACTCTTTCAACCAATTGCCAATCAGGAAATCTTCTAATCCATCTATGACCTGGAAGCCCCCTGTCCGCCCCATCCCCCCACCTACTTTTAGATATCCAACTTTCCTGGGCCAAACCAATATATACCTTAAATATATTAATTTATGTGTTTGTCTGTAACTTCTGTCTCCCTAAAATGTATAAAACCAAGCTGTAACCCAACCACCTTGGGCACATGTGCTCAGGACCTCCTAAGAGTGTGTCACTGACCTTGCCAAGTGAACCCTAACCTTGGCAAAATAAACCTCTAAATTGATTGAGACATGTCTCAGATACATTTTGGGTTATATGACTAAATTTTTTAATTTATCTGGTTTATGTCCAAAGATCTGAAAAGATCTTAGTGATGGCTTGGCCTGAGCTCCTCATTCTGTCACTGAAAAAGTTACAGCCTGAAGAGGTGACCTGACTCTCCAGCATCCCACAGTTAAAATGAGGGCCACCTGAATACAGCCCAAGTCCCCAGTCACAGATGAAAAGCAAGTCTTCCACTGGGCTCTTCTCTCACCCAACTTTCTTCAAAATGAGTCCCAGCTACTGTCACTCCTGCTCCTCCAGATTTGTTTGTTTGTTTGTTTGTTTTAAACCAACCTCAAAATTCTCAGTGACAAGAGAAGAAAAATGTCTAAACTAGAGCCCTGCACTGTTTGCTCTGCAGTTCAGTAAGTTTTGGCTTCAGATCATTTGGAAGTTTGTTTCTGAGACAAAATACAATGTAACTGCCTCCAGGCTCTTAGCTTGCCAGCAGGAAGACAGTCTCTAGCTGACAGGACCCTGTATCCCCTGCTGTTTGGATTGCTAACCAGGTTGTCTGACAGCAGGGTACCTTCCAGTTTCATCAGGGACAGTGGGCTCTAGATCAACATTCATCATTCACCAGGCTTTCCACTCAGACTGGGAAAAATCTCATGGCCATGTTGGCTGTTGGTTCAGCTGGGACCAGGAGAGAGGCAGAGATGACTCACCTGGGCGAAGGCTGCACAGGAGTCCTCTGGATTCAGTGTGGTTTCTGGAAAGAGGTCTGTATGGTGAGCTGGGAGACCTGCATTCTAGTCCTCCTCCACTGTCTACTCAGCACATGTGAATAAAGTCACGTCACCTCGCTAAGCCTTGGTTTAGTCATCTACAGAGTAAAGGGTCAGAAGAAATAATTTTGTAGGGTTTACTCCTGTTCAAAAATCTGGAATCTCATGGAAAAAGACTGGCATTTTTTATGTGAGGAGCTGTGTGATGAAACATGAGTGAAATGCAGTGTCCTAGGAAATTCCTGTTAACTGCTGGTTATCAACCATACTGATCATCATTATGCAAAGTGTGTTCAGAAAGAACTCATGCTAGCCAATGCCAGAATTCCAGCTTTTGCAGAGGATCCAAGCACCATGCCCAGGAATAGGTTGGGTCTCTTCATGTAAAGCAGAGAGAGGCAGGGAGGCCTGAGGCAGGATAGTCAGTAAGCAAGCTAGAGAGACCTTGATTCTGGGGAAGAAGCATCTGCTGATTGCTCTGGATTTTACTGGTGATGAATTGCTTTGGGTCCACAGATGTTAATTGTAGCCAGAAAAAGACCAGAAAGCTGCAATAGCATGATATATTAGGAAAAACACATGATTGGGAATGGAGCAGAACTGGAGTCAAATCCTGTTCTGGAACTAAGTATTCATCCTTTCTGAATCTAAATTCTGTCATTATAACTCAGGGATAATTATATTTTTGCATGGGTTTTATGAGGATTAGAGACAAAGTACGCAAAACGTTTGTCACATGGTAAACATTTGCTAAATGTTATGCAATTTTATCAACGAGGTGTGGGAAAGGGACAAAAATTTAAGCCCAAAGAGTAGCACAGGTACAATGCACAGGTACAATGTGATTTTGCCAGACTCAGACCTTCTAAGGTTACGTCTAGATCCGTGTGTGGTTTTGTAATGAGGTCCTTGACACAGCCATATGAGAGGGGTAATTTCTTAGGAAGCCTGGGTGGCAGCCATAGGAAGATGCAGTTATGTCTCTGAGCTTCCATTTGGGACTAAAGAAAATTCGGACTCCAAAATTTCTACAGAAGAGCCCTAAGGATGGCAATTTAGTAAGAAATGGGATCTAAGAAATTGCCATTAAGTGTGCACATAAATTTGTGAATTATTAGAAAGTATTAATTGTCCATATGAAGGAATAGAAGACACAGATTGAATAAGGGTGGGGAGGCAAGGCTCTCTCCTCACTGTGAACCACAAATAAAATTCTAAGACCCCCCAACCATCTGAAAGAGCTTCTTCCTAAGCCAAGGCTCTTTTAAAATTTAACCTGAAAGACTGTTTCAGGTCATCATGGGAAGTGGGGTTGGATATGATGCCTCATTATACCTCTCCAGGATTAACATCAACACAGGCTTTAAGTCTGATAGAAACATTTTACAACCTCTTCTCCCTGAAGCCCTACTACCTGAAGGCTTCCTCTGCAAATAAGAACTTGAGTCTCCACAATCCTTTATCTTACCCCAGAATTTCCTTCATTTTTGTTTTTGTTTTTATGAGGAGTTTCGCTCTTCTCCCCCAGGCTGGAATGCAATGGCATGATCTCCGCTCAGGGCAACCTCCACCTCCTGGGTTCAAGCAATTCTCCTGCCTCAGCCTCCCAAGAGGCTGGGATTACAGGTGCCCACCACCATGCCTGGCTAATTTTTATATGTTTAGTAGAGATGGGTTTTCGCCACGCTGGCTAGGGTAGTCTCGAACTTTAATCATGAAAAAGAAACGCTATAGGCCAAATTCTAATAAGGGTAAATGCATGCATATCTATAAAGCTTGATTTTTGGCTTCAGTCTCCCTCTACCCCATACATATGCACACACACAATATACACACACACACAATACACACACCCTCATTAGAAACAGGACTAAAAACTAGAAGGCAATGAAGTTGCCATTGGTTCTCCACTTATATATCATTTATTTAATAAGCATAAATATAGAAGAAATAAACGTAACTTCAAGCAAAGATGGGCTGAGAATAGATAGAAGCAAGCCTCCCTAAGTACAGTTAACTGCAGTGACAAAAAGAATTATGTTAAATGTAATACCTAGATTAAATTAATTAAATATTTACTAAGTGTTTTTATGGAGATTCAGAGTTAAAAGTTAGTGTTCTTAATCTCAATGAGCTCTAGTCCAATATGCAGCTTAACTGTATGCATTCATCGTGGTTTTATGCCAATAACCTACTGCGGAGAATTGAAGGAGCAAAGGATGTGGTTAGATTATTCTATCTACTTAATAGATAAGTGTCCTTGAGCCAGTGAGACGAAGCTTCAAACCTTGGTGTCTTCATCTATAATAGAAAGGTAATAATACCTACTCACTAGATTGTAGTGAGGATCAAATGAGTTAAGGTAAGTAAAAGAGCTCTATAAACTTTAAGAAGCCCATACAAATGCTAATTGTTGCTATTTTCTTCCCCCTTAAGGGTACACTTGGCTCTCCTGATGAAGCTTTTAAGAGAAAGGCAAAGTTGACCCTGGGCCTTCAAAAAACTGTTCTTTCAGGTATAAACTACAAATCATGATTTTGAACTTCAAAAGAAAAGAAGGGATAACTTTCAAAAATACCCACTTTTGAAACACTCTGTCTATTCTCCTTCATTCATTCATCTCCCATTGTCATTCCATCCATTTCCCAAACTTTAGTCCCTTCTTAACTCTTCCTGGTGATAATTTTCTTTCTGCTTTCATTTTCCTTCCCTCTCAAGGCAAAATCTCAGAGAGGAGAATTGGCTGCTAGGGATCCTCTGCAGAGACCTTGAAGAACATGGTGATTATGAAACTTCAACAAGAAAAGTTTTAAGCTGATCTTTAAAAAAAATACTGTCAGGAATTTTGTAGAAGTGACTTTAATATAATAACCGCTTCTTTGACTTATGTTTTGTCTGGCGGCGAAAAGAAAAATATTTATGAAAGCATGCCTGTGTCCTAAAATTGGGGACACAAATTTAAATGATTGAAGACACTTGAGGACTGGAGGCAAGGATGGTGAAACCAGGCCCTGTACCAAGCAGGAGAGCATGAACCTGCTCAAGAGAGCTACTGCTTCTCATTTCCAGTCAACTCATCTGAAATGGAATTGAGACCCCATTTCAGCCACAGCGATTGATCTGGATTTTTTGTAAAATTTCCTCATTTTTACATATTGCCAATTAATTAATTAGTTAAGAAGAAATGTAAATGTTCAACCATGCTGTGTACTCAGGAAATACCTTCATAAGACATCATGGACCTACATTTTGGGCCAAAGGAGCTAGAGAAAAAGGATAGAAATTCATCAGATCCAGCATCACTACTGAATATTTAAATAATCCAGGCCGGGCACGGTGGCTCACCCCTGTAATGCCAGCACTTGGGGAGGCCAAGGGGGGCAGATCATGAGGTCAGGAGATCGAGACCATCCTGGCTAACATGGTGAAACCCTGTCTCTACTAAAAATACAAAAAATTAGTCGGGAGTGGTGACGGGTGCCTGTAGTCCCAGCTACTAGTGAGGCTGAGGCAGGAGAATGGTGTGAACCCGGGAGGCAGAGCATGCAATGAGCCGAGATCACGCCACTGCACTCCAGCCTGGGCAACAGAGCAAGACACCATCTCAAAAAAAAGATAAAATTTAAAAATAAATAAATAAATAATCCAGAGTTTATATCCTACTAAAGATAGACAAACAGGAACAACTTTGGATTCCCAGGGTTACATGAGCATTCATGATGATTTATTTGTTCATCACCATTTGAACAGACCACTGGGCAAAATGTAGAGATGGCTGAGACAATACTTATGTTTTGATCCCATGGAGCATATAATCTAAACTGAAAGGCAAGCAAGGTATATACAAATGAAAGTAAATTACAGGAATTAAAATGATGTAAGTTCCTATAATGTAGTGGTTAGTAACATTGGCCATGGAGTCAAATGGGCATAGTATCAGATCTTGACAAATTACCTTTCCTCAGTCTCCTGAGCTGTAGATAGCAATGGAACCTATGTCACAGGAATGCTGTAAGCACTAATGAGAAAATACATATAAGGTTCTTAGTACAGTTTCTGACAACAATTTGATAATATTTTCATAAGATACAATAATAATGGTGGTAATGACAACAACAATAATAATAATAGAAGTAAGGTAACTCAAATGTCACAAGGCTGGAAATGATAGGATTATGTGAGGGATGCAGGCAGCATGTGTTAGACCCTTGCTACTTAAGGTAGGACCTATGGCCATGCAGCATTGGAATCTTCTGGGCAGCTGTTAGAAAAGCAGGAGCTCAGGCCTCAGCCCAGAGGGACTGCATCAGAATCCACATTTTATTTAGCATTTTCCACAGGTAGACAGCATACACATTGAAGTTCAAAAAGCATTGTGCTAGATAACATCAGAGGAGGCATGAACAAAGGTCTCCAGAATGAGACAGGATTAGACCAGATCATAAGTTTTCAAACATTTTGGTCTAAAGACCACTCTACAATTTTAAAAATGATTGAGGACTTAGAGTCATTTGTTTATGTGTTTTATCTGCCTGATGTTTAACAATATAAGACATCTGGATGATCATATCTGCTTCAGCATTCAATCTGTTGTGTTATGTTCTTTTGGTTGACATATATGAAGAAAATGAGGATGTACACAAATATATAGCTTGCAAAGGTAGTGGGATTTTAATACCCTTTTCATATAATTGTGAATATTCTCTCTCATTGTTCCACAAAAATTCTATCAGTGATAGATAAACTCACAGAATCTCAAGTTTAATGAGTCAACATTTTGAAGACTTGTAAAACTCTGTGAACCAATATTTTCCAAATGACAAATGCATGCTTTTACAAAATGTGGAACGTGAGTCAAAGACCCACTCAAAGTAGACTACTACATTTCAGTCTGTATAAACTAATGGATTTTCATATACCAGGACAAAATATTCGGTGCATATATTTTTTCTTGAGACCACCGTAGTACTTTGTTATGCAGCAGAAGTGCTTTGGTGCACTTCCTATTTCCTCACATGAAATATTAAAAAGAAATGTACTTAAGGGTCAACATTCATTGAATTAATAATTTTTACTGTTTCATCCAGAACATTCTCAAGTGGAATGCATGGTGGTGAGAAATGCAATGACTATTGGCATGGTTTGGGACCACTACTTTGATTCATGATAGGTAGCAGTTTCACTCCTACTGTTTTTGCACTTTCAGGGCAAATTTTAGCACAGTGGATAAAGTAAGTAAGATCTTAATATTATTATAATTTTTTTAATCTCTCAAAGGTCCTTAAAAGGATTTGGGGTACTCTAAAAGTCTTTAGGCCATACTTTGAGAACCACAGAAATAGAACACTGGAAGATAGAGGCTCCATAAAAAGCTAGGAGAAAGGAAGAGGCCCACAGGACTAATGGAGTTAGGCTAGTGAAAATAGAAGTAAGAGGAAGCAAAGCGTGTTCAACCAATCTGCATGGAGCTGAGCTTATGCAATTCAAAAACTGCTGCTTGAGCTACTCTGTTCTGCTCCTAAGAACAGGGGCATGGACAGAGAGAACACCGTCCCTTTAGTTTGTTTATTAAACACATCTCGGTGAAGTAGTTTCAACTTCAGCTAGTCTACATTTTGCTAAGTGAACTTGAAAATCTTGGCAGTTGATTCAAGTTCAAAAATCAAAGAGAAGACACATGAATAAATTACTTTTGCCATTATGTCTAACTAAAGAATTTGTACTCTCCCTTTAAAAAAAAAAATAGAGACGATCATTTATTTTTCAAAGAAATTGCCACTTTAGTTTTACAATTCATATAAATACTATTTTTTTCTGCCTGAGTTATGTCCTCCCTCCTGAAGACCCAAGTGGTTAGGGATCCTATTACTTATTTGTATGTTACCTACTTTAGAGAAAATGCTCATAGCTCGGGAAATCTAATGGATTAGATTTGAGATGATGAGTGACCTTGACTTCTAAATGTGTAATATTTATTTTCATGTATGGAGAAGTTTTACATTGTCAATCATAGGGAACACAAGTGCAGGAGGCTAGAACACAAATCTCAGTGTCTTGGCTTTTGTATACCTGAATTTCACCCAAATACCAACAAAATGAAATTACCCTTAAAGAGGCTACCTCTGGGACAGGTGTTACCCATAGAAGTTGGTCAGAATCTGCAAGGTCTGTTATGTATAGACTGTAGAACCAGATAGAGATACAACAACTCTGGGATCTGAGGACCCTTAGGAATCTCAGGCGGCCTCCAACATTACAGGAACCTTGTGTAGCATCTGTGGATCTCTCCACCTTCTCCACAACTCTGCCACTCAAGCTCACATGGTTCCCTGACTTACCTGCAGGATTAGTCCTAGGCTGTCCAGTTTGATAACTAGTTGGGAGGGTGTTTTCCTCAGAGACATACAGTGAAGCTCCTTTTCATCCAGACAATGCTTTTACAGTTCACGCCTGGGGCTTCTCTCATTTTCTCTGAAATAGACTTTAAGAGATGCTTGGCTGCATAACATCATTAGTGAAAATAACTCACAGGAGGACTTTTGAGCTAACATAGCTGAAAGTGCCATTGAATCATTTTCTTTTACTTTTCTTTTTCTTCTTTTTTTTTTTTTTTTTTTTTTTTTTTTGAGACAGAGTTTCGCTCTTGTTGCCCAGGCTGGAGTAGAATGGAGCCATCTCGGCTCACTGCAACTTCTGCCCTCACACCCTCAAAAATTTCAAGCAATTCTCCTGCCTCGGCCTCCCGAGTAGCTGGGATTACAGGTGCCCGCCACCACGCCCGGCTAATTTTTTGTATTTTTAGTAGAGATGAGGTTTCACCATGTTGGCCAGGCTGGTCTCAAACTCCAGACCTCAGGTGGTCTGCCTGCCTCGGCCTCCCAAAGTGCTCAGATTACAGGCATGAGCCACCACACCAGGCCCTGAGTCCTTTTCACAATCCCGCTTTATGTGCTTTTTATCTCCTAACCTGACTTAGGTGCTTTGTTCCAATATTCAGAAGGACTTGAAAAATAATCATTTTCAGATTATAAAATGAATGCTTATTTACTTTAGAAAATTGTGTAAAATTATAAAAAATAAAGAAAATTAAAATTATCTATTTCTGTGAAGAACAAAATATTCAAAACTTTAAAATGGGCCAGAAATCCAGGTGGCATATCTTTCCAACATTATGTGAGGGAGACAGCTCACTCAAGGTTTCTCTAGAACCAGTACAAGTATCATGTGAAACACAGGAGGACTTGAGAAACTGCATAATAGGTTCAAGCAATTCTCCTGCCCCAACCTCCCATGTAGCTGGGACTACAGGTGTGTGCCACTGCACTCAGCTAATTTTTGTATTTTTAGTAGAGGTGGATTTCCCCATGTTGACCAGGCTGGTCTTGAACTCATGTCTTTAAATGATCTGCCCACCTTGGCTTCCCAAAGTGCTGGGATTACAGACATGAGCCACTGTGTCTGGTCCATAATTTAAAATTTTATGATAGCCATATTCAAAATGTAAAAGGATACAAGTAAAACTAATATTTATGCAGTAACTTACTTAACCCAATATATGCCAAATGTTATCAATTTAATATGTAAGAGATAGAAGAAATTAATAATGAGCTATTTTATATTTTTTTGTTGAACTAGCTCTTTCAAATCTGAAATGTATTAGTTTCCTTTTATTTTTAGTTGACACTTCATAATTCATAATGTGTCCACATTTATGAAACACAGAATGATATTTTATACATGTATACAATGTGTAATGATCAAATCAAGGTAATTAGCATTACCATCACCTCAAATATTTATCATTTCTTAGCATGGTAAACATTCAGAATCCTCTCTTTTACCTTTTTTAAAACATATAATAAATTATCATCATTATTACTATTTTTGAGATGGAGTCTTGCTCTGTTGCAGAGGCTGGAGTGCAGTGGTACGATCTCAGTTCACTGCAACCTCCGCCTCCTGGGTTCAAGTGATTCTCCTGTCTCAGCTTCCCAAGTAGCTGGGACAACAGGCGCCCACCACCACACCCAGCTAATTTCTGTATTTTCTTAGTAGAAACAGGTTTTCTCCATGTTGGCCAGGCTGGTCTTGAACTCCTGACCTCAGGTGATTCACCCACCTTGGCCTCCCAAAGTGCTGGGATCAGATGTGAGCCACCACGCCCAGCCAAAGCACACAATCAATTATTATTAACCACACTCACTCAGCTCTAGTGTTGCAGGACACTAGAGCTTATACTTCCCTTCTTGTGATAATTTAGTATCCCTTAACCAACTGTTTCCTATCTTCCTCTCTCCTATTCTTCACAGCCCTTAATGACTAGAGTTCTACTTTCTACTCCTATGAGCTCAATTGTTTTTAGCTCCCACATGTGAGTGAGAACATGTTGTATTTCTCTTTCTGTGCCAGACTCATTTCACTTAACATAGTGAAATGTCCTCCAGGTTCATCCATGTTGCTCTGAATGATAGGGTTTCATTCTTTCTTCATGGCTAAATAGTATTCCACAGTGTGTGTGTGTATATACATACACACACACACACACACACATATATATATATCTATATGACATTTTCTTTATCTGTTCATCTGTTGATGGACATACAGGTTGATTCCATATCTTGGCTATTGTGAATGGTGCTATAATAAACCAATAAAAATATAATGTGAAACATAAGAGAAAAACACATAATTCCAAAATTCCTTAATTGGCATATTAAAAACATAAAAAGAAGCAAGTAAAACAAATTTTTTATAATATAATTTATGAAACCCAATATATCCCAAATGTTATCAATTTAATATATAAGAGAGAGAATAAATTGTTAATGAGATATTTTATATTTCCTAATGGTACCAAGTCTTTAAAATCCCATATGTATTTTATATTCACAGCACAGCTCAGCTTAGGCTAGTGCTACTTCATATGTTCAAAAGCTGCATATTACTAGTGGCTGCCATGATGGACAACATAAATCCAAGGGAAAGAACTTTGTTCCACTCACTGTTCACTATGGTCCTCAGACTAGTGAAGTAACAAGTTAACTTGTTGCTTTTTTTCCCAGTAGAGATACAAATAAGGTCTGTCCAGCAGGAAGGAGAAACACCAATAATCATTTTGGGTTATACATTATTAGCCAATTTTGTATCAGCCCAGCAATAATATACTAGAATTCCTTTATTCAATTACCTATAAAGAATACCTAGCTCCTCAAATGTTCTTTGAACCAGTCTTAATACATTACTGGAGCCCTCATTGCTTAATAATTGGAACGAAATCTTGGACATGTGTTTATTTTGTATTTTCATGAGTTATGGCTTTCATCTTGTTGAAAATTCTACTTCAGCAGTTCCACTACCTGCAACCACTATTAACATGTCACCGTATTCTACTGTCTCTCTATAACCCAACCCACATATCCACATACATAGCTCTATCATCTCAATTTCTACCTATGTAAATATTGAAAACACTGAATTAAGTAAATGCTCACATATACTTTGGCTGGTTTGAAATTGAAGAATTTTATATGTATTTCCAAGGTTTTTGATATCCATTACCAAACTGTCTGAAATGTTTTATCATAAACTTTCTTATTACCAGATAATAAAAGTGCTCGATTCCTTACTCTAGAAAACTCAACATAAGAATTGATAATATTGCTCTCTTTTAAAGAAATCTAGATTTATTTTATCCTTTTACAGTAGCTAAAATGTCCATAATAATAGCAGCAGTAAAAGGAGCTTTTTTCATTTTATATCTGACTTAGAATATGACTAGAATTCTCACTGCCAGGTTAGATGTTCACCATTGTTTTATGATTGTTTCCTATCATATTAAGGATATATTTACTGACTCCTATTTTACTAATTAAAAAAAAACTGGAATAAAACTCTATCAAATGTATACTTTTTCTTTTAATTTACTAATATCATACATTATGTTCATAGGTCTTCTAATATTTAATTATCCATATATTCTTAGATTAAACCTTACCTGACAAAGGGTATTATTCCTTTAATATATTTATAAGTTTATTAGCTCTTATTTAGCATCACTTTTTATTTATTTATTTATTTTTATTATACTTTAAGTTCTTGGATACATGTGCAGAACGTGCAGGTTTGTTACATAGGTATACACGTGCCATGGTGATTTGTTGCACCCATCCACCCGTCATCTACATTAGCTCTTTCTGCTAATGCTATGCCTCCTCTATCCACTCACCCCATGACAGGCCCTGGTGTGCGATGTTCCCCTACCTGTGTCCATGTGATCTCATTGTCCAACTCCCACTTATGAATGAGAACATGTGGTGTTTTGTTTTCCGTTCCTGTGTTAGTTTGCTGAGAATGATGGTTTCCAGCTTCATCCATGTCCCTGCAAAGGACATGAACTCATTCTTCTTTATGCCTGCATAGTATTCCATGGTGTGTATGTGCCACATTTTCTTTATCCAGACTAATACTGATGGGCATTTGAGTTGGTTCCAAGTCTTTGCTATTGTGAATAGTGCTGCAATAAGTGTATGTGTTCATATGTCTTTATAATAGCATGATACATATTATAATTTTTCTATATTTGTACTTTCTTATTTTTCTTAAGTAAATTAGCCAGATATTTTTCACTTTTATTTGTTAGAGCATCTACTTTTGATTGGAATTGATCAGTTTTTAAATTTGCTCTGATTTCATCTTTTTAATTTGTTTCCCTTCTGAGGGCAGTAGGAAGCCACTGAATAATCTGAAGCAGAGGAGTGGCCTGAGGACATCTGTGCTGCAAAGGATGCTCTGCCCACTGAGGGGCCTTGGGGTGGAGAAGAGAACATCATGGCCAGACTGGGCTCTGGGTCCTACTGCAGCCTCCAGGACCCAGCTGTTGGGCAAGAGTGACTCACAGCTGGATGGGGCAAAGCTGAGAGGAGAACTTAGCTATAGTATCATGTTCCTAATGGGAGGTCCAGGTGTGGGGAGCAGCAGTCCAAGGCTATTAGAGGATTTTGCCTGGTTCAGGCTAAGCTCCATAATCTGGAAGCAAGGTTTTAATCTGAGAGGCCCAATACAGCACTTCTATGAATAAGTGAGGTAGACATGTGATTTGTTGCAACAGGGCCTAGCCAAGTTCTGGGATGAAGAAGCATAACCCCCCTCCTACAATAGGACTATTGGGATATTGGCAAGAGGGCTGTCACTGAAGATCACTTCGTTGGTGCAAGTGCAACTCTCAAAAACAACATTCACATGCATTGCAGCACGAAGGGCATCACGTGGAATTGCGCAGTGCTGTGTGCACCACCAATCCAGGAATCTAAATGGGAACTGTGTAGCGCTGTGTGCACCACTAATCCAGGAATCTAAATACGAATTGTGTAGTGCTGTGTGCACCACTAATCCAGGAATCTAAATAGGACCTCAGTGCCGTTAAGTAGCTGAGCTCAGAAGAGGCACCTAAGGTGGAAACCTAGACATTGAACTGAGACACTTGCTGAGGGTCTGGGGGAAGCTAGAGCATCAAATGTACACATGTGTTGAAACATCACTCTGGACCCCATAAACATTTACAATTATTACATGTCTGAACTTTTTACAAACACCCTAAAATAAATTAATTAATTTCAAAAATGGGAAAAAGAGTGTTGGGAAGTCCTAGGCTCATCTCTGGAACATGGCCCTACAAAATTGAGACCAATTCCAGCCCTCAGCTGCAATGATAATGAGGTTTCTAATTGTGATGTAAGCCTCAGGATTAGTGCAGAAAACAGACTGGGTGGCAAACATGAGTGAAAAGGCCGTGAATGATTGCAATTGAGAGAGAGAATAAGAGACCCCACGCACATGGAGGTCATGCTCCTATACCTCTGCAAGTCACATGACTTCTTTACCACCCTCCTTGCTCTTTAGTTTTCTCCTTTCTTTTTGAATATCCCCACTTCCATTCATTCTTTTTCTTTGTCCATGCCTTCACCCAGCTCTGATCCCCAAGCTCTGTGGTTGCTTCTAAGTGCTAATGAAGTTATCAAGCCCTGCTTCCCCCGGGTAAAAGAACTCCAAGTGGATGTGCCTTCTCGCTCAAGAGCAGGGCTGCCCGGAGACTCATTTCAAGACATTTATCTGCCACTGAACAGTGGTGTCTGCTGCTGAGAAGAAATTAAAGCGACTGCTAAGTAGAGCAGCACAGCACATAACAGCCTCGTGGAACACGAGAGGGTGTTTGGTGGTGATGGCTGTGAAGCTAGGTCTGACAAGGTCCTCACCCATATTGCCTGCAATCCTTCAGCAGCTGGCTGTGCAGCTGCTGCGGAATCTGGCACTCCCCATGCTGACGGATGCTGAAGAGCACATTCCGGTGTTGGGGGGAATCCAATGAGGCAGGAAACAGCTTGACCAGGACAAGCTCTCTCTGCATATCAAAGTGGGGCTGCTGAAAGAAAAATCTGGGAAGGGACAGTATTGAGGGCACGGGAGTAGTTTAACCAAATTTGCTTCAGTGAGCTCAAAAACAGGATATGAATAGGATGTGACAACCCTTCCCATTATAACGGAACCCGTGTCAGGTAAGATAACCCTCATGAATTGGCTGAAAACCCCACAGCAGGGCAACTGACCTCATGGTCATTTGGCAGTCACAGAAGCTAAAAACTAGCTCCAATTAAAATTTAAAAGAAGGACAAAAGCATTGTGACTAACAAACATCATTATTTCTCTGAGGCAAAGGCTTATATTTTCGCCTTCAACGACCTTGGAACAAAGAATGACTGAGCTCCTGCTGCAGAGGATAAACTGTGAAGCTTCCAACCTCTTTCACAGTGCTCTCTCTCTCGCCAGCCCCCCTGTGAGGGTTGACAAGCCCTTGAGGTTCTTGGACACAGACACCAAACTGTGGCATAGGAGAAGGGGCAGGAACCTGAGTTTGAATGTCAACTTCCTCACATAGTGCTAGGTAACTTTTGGTCAAAGCACTTAATCATCCTGAGATAATTTTGTTTTTTTTTGTGTGTGTGTGAGGGTTAATTGAGAACATGTATATAAATGCACCTAGCACAGTGCCTGAACTTTTAAAATTAGTCAGCAAGTGTGAATGCCTTTCATCTTCCCTGTTAAAAATCTCTATATTTCCAGAAATAACACAGCCCTTGGAGTATAGGATGGACTCAATACATGAATACGTAGCTTAGTATATTAGACTCCATGAGCCGTACTCTCTAGCAAACTATGACAAGTTCTGAATGTATTGTAGTTATTTATTCCACCAGGAAGACAAGAATGTATATTCACTCAAAAATATTTCTTGGCCGGGCGCGGTGGCTCAAGCCTGTAATCCCAGCACTTTGGGAGGCCGAGATGGGCGGATCACGAGGTCAGGAGATCGAGACCATCCTGGCGAACACAGTGAAACCCCGTCTCTACTAAGAAATACAAAAAATAGCCGGGCGAGATGGCGGGCGCCTGTAGTCCCAGCTACTCGGGAGGCTGAGGCCGGAGAATGGCGTGAACCCGGGAGGCGGAGCTTGCAGTGAGCTGAGATCCGGCCACTGCATTCCAGCCTGGGTGACAGAGCGAGACTCCGTCTCAAAAAAAAAAAAAAAAAAAAAAAAAAAAAAAAAAAAAAAAAAAAATATTTCTTAACTACCTACTTTGCATATGTACCATGTAGGCCTTCGGGACATAGCAGTGCAAAAGATAAATACGGTCCTTATCTGTGTCATTCAGGATGCTTTCAGTCACGTAACAGAACAATCAGCTCAAAGTGACTTAAATAATAAAAGGGGATAATTGTCTTACAATGAGAAAAGTCCAGGATAAAGTAGACTTCAGGAATGGTTTGATTCATCTACTCATTGGGATCATCAGGGACTCTTTCCATCTCTGCTCTGCCTTCCACAGCATCTGCTAACGATAAGACTAGTTGCTGTCAAGGTTACATGCTTTCTCTTCCGTATGCAGAAGGCTTCACCTGCTGGCAGGTCCCAACCAATCTGTCTTTGTGTCTCACCATCTGTAATTGAGTAACGTGCATCCCTGAATATACTGAGGCCAGGAGACAGGATCATGCTGATTAGTTTAGCCCTGAAGCACATATACTACTCTAGAGCAGGGGTATAATCAGCTGAGGACAAAGCCCATGAACTGAGGGCAAGGAACAGAGCTATCCAATCCAATAAACCCAGGTGGATAGGAAGAGAAGAGGGATGATATTGATAAGTTATAACCATGGTACTGTAGCCTCATTTGTGTTCTCACAGATCTTCTGATGATTAAGTTTGACATCTTTGCAAAGTAGACTTTCGTAAAAACAAAAAAATAGAAGTTTGTGCTGCTTTCCTGGGGAACATGTGTATCAAGAACAAATAATATTCCTTCACATTTAATGATAAGGTCACTTAATAAACCAGATAGCTAATCTATTTAATAGGTGGTGCTAGGTGCTAGGGAAACATACAGAAAAGTGTGAAATGAGAGCCACTATCATTAAGAAGTTGGCTGGGTGCAGTGACCCACACCTGCAATCCTAGCAATTTGGAACGCCAGCGCAGGAAGATCACTTGAGCCCACGAGTTCCAGACCAGCCTGGGCAACATTGGGAGATTCCCTTTCTACAAATAATAAAAATTCTCTACAAACAATAAAAATTTAGCTGGGTATGGTGATGCACAACTATAGTCCCAGCTACTGGAGAGGCTGAGGTGGGAGGATCGTTTGAGCCCAGGAGTCAAGCCTGGAGCGAGCCATGCACAATAGCACTACTGCACTCCACCCTGGGTGACGGAGTGAAACCCTGTCTGTCAAAAAAAGAAGAAGAAGCCAACTGTGCAATATACAAAATATTTTATTCACTTGTGAAATGACAAATAGTAAAATGGTATTGTGTGGTAAGTGATCAGTGAATGCCACAGGCATTGATTTTTGTAGACTTGTGAATTGCAAACTTCCCTAAGAATCATCTGGGGTCAGCTTGTTTAAAATGCAGTTTTTAAACCAATGATTTTGATTCAGTGCCTTGACATGACAACCAGGAATATAATTAGGAAAAAATTTTTAAAAACCAAAATTATGTAGTTACTGCATTGCAAAAGAGGAGTGGGCTGGGCTGCTGTGGACAGAAGCCTTCGGGATTCTGCAAGGAGAACACAGCACCTGGTTTCTTTATTGTTCATTGCAGCATGGCCATCAGTATAACAGCACCTCATTCAGTATAGATAGCTGGAATGGAATTGAATGAATGAATTGATCGTGGCTATTTTTCAGGTTGGGATGGAGGGAGAAGATACCAGAAGTAGGGAGATGAGGTCATTGTAATACTCTTTGCATGAGATAATGTTGAATTAGCCTAGAGAGCATGGAAAGAAAGGAAGAAATTTCTATCCCAAAGCCCTTCAACAATCCCTTGGTTATTCAGCAGATAATTTATACTCCATGGGAAAGTTGGCAGAATGTTTCAAATTATTTGAAAGAAAGTGTGAGTGGATGAGAAAAAGAAACTTGAGCTCCCCTATTTAATGTTATCACATTTTCTCTATTTTGATATAAAATAAAGAGGAAAGATAATTAACTTGGGAGGCAGGACACAAGAGTTCCAGCCTCAGCTTGCTTCTCAGGAGCTGTGTGACCTTGGGGAAATCCCCTTTCTTCTTTGGAGCAATTTTCCTATTGACAAAATGAAGGGGTGGAACCAGATAATCTCCAACATCCTCTGTTGCTCAGATGGAATATCACTGAATGCACCTTGATGAAAACTGCATTGTAAATTTCATTTACTTATTAGACTGTTAAAATAAGTATGGCTGAAAACAAAATGCATATTGTACTCAGTGTAAGGGTAATGGTGTGCATTCTAATTATCTACTCAAGCAATGTAACCATAGTTAAATTTATGATGAGAATAGCACATACATTGGGCTGAGCAGGTCGTAGTAAATTAAAACTTACGGCAGCTCTTTATATTAATTTAAAGGCATTCTTCTGCCACCAGCCATGGAACTCTTATCAGCATATGAATGAGGTCCATTAGCATAGCAAAAGTTGTATCACATAATGTCAAAATCCTGTGCTAGACATCTAACCTTGTACATACTGCACTGTATCTAAGGATAAACTCATGTTTATTGTCACTGGCACTAGCGCAGATTCCCTTCTATCTGTAACTGAATCTGAAAGGGCAGAGCAAAAGGCTAGGAAAACTTTTATTTTATTCTTTCATGAGAACCACAGATACCCATGGCTGGCATGGGTGTGTTGTCCCCCACTGAAGTTCATCCTAATATTTTAAAATTTCTAGACCAACTCATTGGTCACTTGAAGGATTGTCCTCTTTCCAAATAAAAATTAACAAAGAATTTTATTACAGGCAAATTGCTAAATGTATTTTAGATATGATTCAGTATCTAGAAACTTAACATATACCCAAATTTTCAGGAATATTATTATGTAAATAACAATACAAGCTAACTTTTTGAGTCCATACAAGCTGGCAGAACCTGCATTACGAACACTACTAAAATTCTTTCTATTTCTTCTAATTAACCGGAAAGTGAAACGTCATCTCCTGTCTATAGAGAAAGTTCTAGGAAGTTGTCACTTGTCGAAGGTCAGACATAACTAAGTATTCATAGCTGTACCCACTTGACTCCAAAGTGTGGAGTCCTAATTCCAGAAAGAAAGTCAGGCTGGCAGGGACACAGAAAAGCGAAAAGAAGAAGCAGATAAGCTATATGTTTGACCTTTCTTCATGGTCCAGGACACATAGCCCTTTTCCACAAATAACTCACAGTCTTCCTGCACCCAAGTATCTCCAAACACCTGCATGTTAGCTCACTGCCACCTTGGCATTATCCGTTCTGCACAAAGCCCTCTTCAGCATGCATCATAAACACTCTTCTATACAATCTCCACTTCTCTTCTGCCGACCCAACCCGTTGCCTACTCGCAACATACTTTCTCACTTTCTTTAACAAATCTCCCTTTCTCTACCTACAACTGTCTTGTTAAATTCTTTTACCCCCCCCCCCCCCCCCCCGCCCCACCACAGGCCTAGATAGTCGTTGCTCCCCGTGACAAAAAGCACATAATGATTCTACTCTGACCTGCTACTCTAAAGTCTACAGTACTGTCCAACAATATATCATTCACCTGAATCATTCCTAATTGTAACTAAGTAGCTTTTACTGCTTCCAAGTCAAGTGTATACTTTCTTTGTTTTTGCTTTGAATAGCTATACTTAGTGACATACATCTTTGGACTATAATTAAAGGTGTGATAGCCTGGAAAATGTCAAGACAAAGAGCTCTAGTTTTTCTAAGGTTTTTTTTTTTTTTTAAATAGTTAAATACTTTTGGATTTTTAATGTTTTTATAATGCTGACTAAAACATTTAAGATGTATTAAACATTTATATTTATTAATGTAATACCTTTAAGTTATTTATAATATTTACATAATAAAATAATTCTATATAAAACTCTATAGCAGACTTGGCATTGGGACTAGACTGTATTTTTTTCTAAGTGACTTAGGGTAAAATAAGTAGCTTGATAACTCAGAGGTGGACCTATATACAGGAAAAAGAAAAAGAGATGTGAATTGTGCAGACCTGCAATACCTTCTCCATAATCTCAAAATCCTTAGGTATAAAAAAACCTAAAACTGAACCAAGAATATTCCTCTCTTTGCAGAAGAAATTTTAATGGATTTAGGATAAGTGTTACCACCAGATCCTTTTGGGGTGGTAATGAGATATGGACATATTGTGCTTCTAAAATCTACATTCAATACAGATGGCCAGTGTAAACAATAAGATACTGCCAAAATGATGGTTTGTTACTTCTGAAATGATGTCATAAGAAACATTGCTGCTCTGCACCCCTCTTTCTCAGAGTACTTGTGGGAAGCCAGTTGCCTTGTCATGAAACACACAAGCCACTTGAGGGAGAGGTCCAAATGGCCTGGAACTGAGGCCTCTTGCTGACTGCCATGTGAGTGAACTACCTTGGAAGTAGCTTCTTCAGCCCTAGTCAAGCCATTGACGATGGCATCCCCAGCTAACATATTGACTGCAACCTCATGAGAGACCTGGAGCCGGGGCCACTAGTTGGGCTGCTACCAAATTTTTGATCCAAAGAAACTGCGTGAGAGAATAAACTTGTATTATTGTTTAAGCTGCTAAGTTTTGGATAAATTAAAAAGTACATCAGCTTTTTCAAGTTGCTGTAAATTACCTGATTCTAAGATTCAAAAACAGAAATGTGGATGAATATATAAATAAGATTTTTAAAAATTATTTTTATTTTAAATTCCAGGGTGCATATGCAGAATGTGCAGGTTTGTTACACAGGTAAACATGTGCCATAGTGGTTTGCTGCACCTATCAACCCATCACCTAGGTATTAAGCCCAGCATGAATTAGCTATTTTTCCTAATGCTCTGCCCCACTGACCTCTCCTGACAGGACCCAGTGTGTATTGTTCCCCTCCCTGTGTCCATGTGTTCTCCTTGTTCAGCTCCACTTATAAGTGAGAACATGTGGTATTTGGTTTTCTTTTTCCTGAAAAAACAAAAACAAAAACAAAAACTATTATCAGAGCAAACAGATAACCTATATAATGGGAGAAAATTTTTGCACTCCATCCGTCTGACAAAGGTCTAATATCCAGAGTCTAAAAGGATCTTAAGCAAATTTACAAGCAAAAACAAACAACTCCATTAAAAAGTGGGCAAAGGACACAGACCCTTCTCAAAAGAAGACATAAATGCAGCTAACAAACATGACAAAAAGCTCAACATCACTGATCGTCAGAGAAATGCAAATCAAAACCACAATGAGATACCATCTCACGCCAGTCAGAATGGCTATTACTAAAAAGTCAAGAAATAACAGATGCTGGTGAGGTTGTGGAGAAATAGGAAAGCTTTTACACTGTTGGTGGAAATGTAAATTAGTTCAACCATTGCAGAAGACAATGTGGTGATTCCCCAAAGATTTGAAACCAGAAGTACCATTTGACCTAGCAATCCCTTTACTGAGTATATACCCAAAGGAATATACATCATTCTATTATAAAGATGCAAATTAGGATTTTTAAAGAATAGAATACTTAGACTATGCTGTTTAGGAGGAAACTTTAACATTTTGCATAATACAGAATAACACAATAATAACGGAATGACTGGATTTTACTAAACAGTGCACAGACTGGTAATGTGTGGAATTCCTAGGAACAGAATGGGCTTCACTGCTCCAGTGCCTCCTATTGACATAGCAGGATAGCTTTGGATGCTTCCAGTTCTTGACTTCACTTGATTTATTTTTGCTGCAGTTTCCTCATTTTCTCCAAATGAGGAATAAAATTAGGGATAATTAAATTATTTACTCCAAATCTGGAAACACACCATAATTGAAGGGTAGAAAATTTGCTTTATAATTCAAGCAAGGTTTCAGTGTTCTGATGAAGCCAAACCACTATCAGTGCTTTCCGTTGTTCTGAATAACTACACAAAACACTCATTTTTAGAAAAGAAACCGAAAAAGTAAAGGAGAATAAACTTTATTTAATAAACTTCAGTCACATGTAACTTACTTTATTTAATCTAATATTCCATGCTATTAGTAAGTTCTGTTTTAACATAACATTGATAGCTTTTTCTTGTTTAGAAGAAGCAGGCAAAAAATGTGAAGGTAAAAATATATGTTTCATTTTTAAAATCTAAAGAAAACTCAAAGTTTGTTGTGTCACAATGTGACATAAAATGACAACTAAATATACTGTTTAAAAGTGCCATACCAAATTTAGTCATTCCTAGAACAAATAAAATG
Organism: Theropithecus gelada; assembly: GCF_003255815.1. Lineage (NCBI taxonomy): Eukaryota > Metazoa > Chordata > Mammalia > Primates > Cercopithecidae > Theropithecus > Theropithecus gelada. The sequence goes on along the minus strand of NC_037676.1, from coordinate 39,238,999 downwards.
AATCATAATGCTGCCTCAAATCCTTTCAGAATAAGAAAGAATATTTGCATTTGTATAATTTTGCATAATGTTATGTATTTTTCATTTTTTTGGTATTTTTCTTAGTTATTCAGCAACCTAAAAAACACGTTTTTGTCTTTTACGACCTCTTCTTAAAAGCTATACATTCGATGATGAAGAAAGAACAGAACTAAGCGTGTTGAGAAGGCCAGAGACTTCCTTCCACAGGTGGATTTCTGATGAAGAGTATTGATATGGTTTGTCTGTGTCCCGACCTAAATCTCATCTTGAACTGTAGCTCCCATAATTCTCATGTGTTGTGGGAGGAACCCAGTGGAAGATAATTGAATCATGAAGGCGATTTCCACCATATTGTTCTTATGGTAGTGAATAAGTCCCATGAGACCTGATGGTTTTATAAGGGGAAACCCCTTTCACTTAGCTCTCACTTCTCTCTTGCCTACTTCCATGTAAGATATGCCTTTCACCGTCCACCATGATTGTGAGGCCTCCTCAGTCACATGGAACTGTGAGTCCATTAAACTTCTTTAATACATTTCCCATTATCTGGTATGTTTTTATCAGCAGCATGAAAACAGACTGATACAAGTGTATGTCTAGGACTGAGGATACTTGGCTGATCACCTGCCTGAGCAGTGAGATAGGATACAAAGCTCTTTCCTGTTTTCCTTTAAAACCTTCTCCCTTATCAACCAGTCTTAGTGCCTGATATGCTGCATTTGGTAACTCATTTCTTTTGACTGAGGAGAATTATCTTTAAAATGGCTTAAGGCATGTGCGGTGGCTCACACCTGTAATCCCAGCACTTTGGGAGGCCAAAGTGGGAGGATCACTTGAGGCCAGGAGTTTCAGACCAGCCTGGGCAATATAGCAAGACCCTGTCTCCACAAAAAAAAAAAAAAAAAATTTAAAGATAGCTGGGGCTGGGCACAGTGGCTAACACCTGTAATCCCAGCACTTTGGGAGGTCGAAGTGGATGGATCATAAGGTCAGGAGATCGAGACCACTCTGACCAACATGGTGAAACCTTGTCTTTACTGAACATACAAAAATTAGCTGGGTGTAATGGCAAGGGCATGTAATTCCAGCTACTCAGGAGGCTGAGGCAGGAGAATTACTTGAACCCAGGAGGCAGAGGTTGCAGTGAGCCGAGATCATACCGCTGCATTCCAGCCTGGTGACAGAGTGAGACTCTGTCTCAAAAATAAAAATTTAAAAAAAAATTAAAAAGGTAGTTGGGAATGGTGGTGTGTGCCTGCAGTCCTAGTTACTCAGGAGGAAGAGGCAAAAAAATCACTTAAACCCAGGAGATTGAGGCTTTAATGAGCCAAGATTGCACCCCTACACTTTAGCCTGGGAGATAGGAGACTCTGTCTCTAAAAAAACAAAACGAAACCAAAACAAAAAAAAAAAAAAAATTAACACCTTAGTATTGATACATTTATTTACGTCTTATTCTGCTCAATAGCTAGTTGAAAAGAAATCATATTTGATGAGGAAGTGGATGCTGGTAAGGACACAGTGTGGGACTCTAAGGCAGTTAAGGAAGCGCATTAGGGCACTTTGGTTTCCTAGGATGGATGCCCAGAAGCTACGAATGGTACTAAAAAGGAAATTGGGGGGCCGGGCGCGGTGGCTCAAGCCTGTAATCCCAGCACTTTGGGAGGCCGAGACGGGCGGATCACAAGGTCAGGAGATCGAGACCATCCTGGCGAACACGGTGAAACCCCGTCTCTACTAAAAAATACAAAAAAAAAACTAGCCGGGCGAGGTGGCGGGCGCCTGTAGTCCCAGCTACTCAGGAGGCTGAGGCAGGAGAATGGCGGGAACCCGGGAGGCGGAGCTTGCAGTGAGCTGAGATCCGGCCACTGCACTCCAGCCTGGGTGACAGAGCAAGACTCCGTCTCAAAAAAAAAAAAAAAAAAAAAAGGAAATTGGACAGAAAGTGCTAAAGTGATTTCTCTTCTCTGAAGCTGTTGGTGAGAAAAGAGAAAATATTAAAAAGGTGTGAAGAAACTCTCTGAACCCTGGAAACAATAGACTCTCACTCTGGTCCAGAAATCCAGTTGGTGATTGTCTCAGCCTTTTTTATATCCATTACACTGAATTGAATTACTCCTCATTTACACAGGCGAGACAAGAATAATGATTGGCCATATTAGCTCTTTTTAAGTTTGTTTTCCTGGGATTTTTGATAACGAATCTAGATTGGATTTGGAAAAGCCTCTTGAGACTAGAAGATCAAACCAAGGACTTGTCATGAGCCTGTGTCTGTAACACCTATCGATTTGGGTAAATTATTTTCTTCTTAAGATCTCCCAAATATCCTGACTTTCCTGAGTGTCAAGAATAAATTATTTAATAATACTTGTTAAAGCACAATGAAAATGGTTTATTCAGGACTATTGTGATAGGTATAGGGACCACTGCAACACGGTCTTGCAGCTGGGGAGAGAGATTGGGATCCACTCCCTGTAACACACGGGGGTACACTATAGTTTTGTTCTGAAAGACATTTTTTCTCTCTACAGTCACTCTCATTTCTAATTAAGATAATAAAGTCAGACTCATTTGTTTTCAAAATAAGTTTATCTCATTAATCTTGGCCTCCTCATTTACATAGGTGAGACAAGAATAGTGATTGGCCATATTGGCTCTTGTAAAGTTTGTTTGGCTGGGATTTTTTATCAGAAATCTTAAATTGGACTTATAAAAGCCTCTTGAGGCTAGAAGATCAAACTAAGGATTTGCCATGAGACTGTGTCTGTAACATCTATAGATTTGAGTCAATTTTTGTCTTCATACGATCCCCAAAATATCCTGTTTAGTGAGCCTGCCAGGAAGTGACATTCCTTACTCACCTATGAGACTGGAAACTCTCAGACAAGTTTTTCCAAGAAGAGATTTATTGGCTGTCAACCTTTGTTTCTTAAAAATGTTTGGTAATATCTGAAAATATGATATCCCAGTTTATATATATATATATATATATATACACACACACACACACACACATATATATGTGTGTATATATATCTCATAATATAACCAGTGTTTCCAATTTACTATTACAAGAAAAAGATATACTTATTGAATTTATGCAAATAACTGCACTGCCATAAAAAGAAGAATATTCTGAATAGTTCCTAAATTCTGAAGGTATCTGGTAAGGAGAAAAAGTAAATGCTTCAAATTTTTTCACAAAAGTATACTTTACCAAACTGCTATAAGCAAATAGATAGCTTAAAAGGAAAAGAAATTCCTTAAATCAGGAAAACAAAACATTTGAAGAAATAGCAAAGTTTCAAACAAAAAGTCATTTAAATAATTCTCTTCATCATTTCATTCAATCCCATAATTAATTCTTGTTCTGCTTGAAGTTTTACGAAATCATCAGTTTCTTCATTAGAGATCTGGAAATTCTTACCCAATCCAATGGTTAGAGGTTTCAGAAATCTGTATTCAAGAATACTTGTCAGAGTGTTTTCCAATTATATTCTTGAAGAAGAAGCATTTTGGACTATAGCTAATTGCAAATGCTTTTAGAGAAAAATTAAAGTGAAACAATTACCGTCTATGAAATAAAAAGACTTAAAATGTCCATGGTTAAAATCTGATGAGTTCATTATAATAATGATACAACTGACAAAAAAATCTGGCTATTTCTGTGGTATACATCTTAACATAATAACCAAAATTATCACTAATATATATTTAGGAATCACATACAATTTTGGAACACCGATATCAATAATATGTCCATAAATATAACCTTAAAAAGGTTTAGCACCACTTATTTGACAATGCTTTTTATATAATTTAGAAAAATAAATATGTTTAATTGTTTAATATCTCTCTTTTACAAGCTTAGAGATACATCCTTTGATCTTCTTAGGGGCCTAATTGAAAAATCTCAGTTAATTCAAGGTTAAAAAGACTTAATTTAGAATTAGATTTTGGGAAATATGTCAAAAATGTCAAAAAATTTAAAATAATTAAATATTATCTTGGGTACCTAATTAATCAAAATGACAATAAAAGATTTTAAAGGCAAATACAGTAGGGTTCACAGTTGTGAACAAAAATTTAGTTCTTTTAATGTTAAGAAGATTTTTAATGTTGAGAAGACTCAGTTTTCTTAAGTAATCAAAGGCTTAATAGAAGACAACATTATGCACAAGAAGCCATCTTGATAAAACACAAAATCTTTGTTTCCAAGGCCAATTCCTTAAAACAAACAAACAAAAAACTCACATTCTTAGACCAATACTCCAAAATAACCTTGTTATCTTAACAGAGAAGACCAAATTTTACTTTTGCATCAATGTACTACTAAAACAAATTTTAATAAAATATTATAAATGAGTCTATCTGATCTCAATCAACTTTGCCCACTGAAGACAAGATTTTCACCCTTTTACAACCTCATTTTTTTCTTTATTTTTCTTTTGCAACTTACATGAATCAAGCAATTAAACAATTCATTTTCATTGTGCATTCTGATTTTAGGTTGAATTCATGGTTTTATGGCCTTAATCATCTAACAGAGACAATACAAACCTATTTGACCAACAAACCCAGGTAAAAATGTATGTCTGTATTATATTTCATACTGTCAGTTCTAAAGACACTCCTATTTTATTTTACCAACAATTTTAAAATCAGCTTTTATTTACCCAACATTATTCCATATCACATGAATGTTAAAAAAAAAAGGGGTCAGTTTCTATGTTTCTGAGAATTTTATGAATACTTAATTTGTTTAAGTACTAACTTATCCCTAAATCAATTTGAGTATTTTCATTTGGTAATATCATTGTAGGTAGAAAAAATAACATCCACATAAGCTACAAACATACATACATACATATACTTAAACATACAGATAGATGCAATGAAATCTTATGGCTTTTCATTTTAAAAATTTTAGTCATGAGGCAGTAAACCACAGTAATGTAAACTCACTGGTTCATCTTCACTTACATTTTTATCCAAACTGTGTTTCTGATGAAAATGGCATAGGTTGAAGTTACCTACGCAATAAGGGCTAAAGCTTTTTACCAACATTTATGAAGAAGCCTTTTCAGATTTTTAATTTTCCCAGTTTCCCTCTCTTTTTAGTTTAGATGTTTGTTTATGAGAGGGACCCTGAGTCCCTTGAAAACCCACAATGGAGAGGAGGAGGGCCTTAAGTTCAACAATCTGAGGGGCTGGAGTGGGTAAAGAAATGATCTGGTAGGGGTGGATGGAGAGATGGAGGAGGTAGGGGTTTGAAGGGGGACATGCCAAAGGATTCAAGAGAACTGGAAAGCAAAATCATAACAAGGAGGAGACAGAGTTGGCAGAGCGTGTCATCAGTAGGGGTTCAAAAGAAATGCTTTACATGACAGAGATGTACCCATGGGAGAAGCAAGATCCAGTAGAGACAGCAGAGGCAATAGAGTGACCTCATAGCCAGCTAGGAAGAAGGACTTCCAGCCTAGGGAATCAGGAAATAATCCCAACTCAGAACAAGGAGCCAGAAAAATGACCTTCCAGGCAGGGAAAACTTTCACATGAAGCCTGGCTTCAGAGCATATACTCATACCTTAAGGATCAAATACACATACTCATACCTTAAGGATCAAAATCTGTCCTGACCAACTTCAAGGGCATTTGTCTGGAGTAATGGTTCAGGAGCCTGACTCACTAGTGAACCTCCAATCAGTCAGTTAGGAGTGAGGACAAAGGCTTCAAAGGTACATATTTAGGGTCCTGAGTAAGAGGCCTGGGGGTCCAATAATGAATTTGATCTTAACCAAGTCACGGCACAGTAATTCCTAAAGAAAACAATTATTCAGTGATACTTGTTAAAGCCCGGTAGAGAAGAATTTATTCATAGCTGTTGCCATAGGTATAGGAGCCACTGTAAGGAGGTCTTGCAATAGAGGAAAAACATCGGGCTCAACTCCCAATACAGCATAAGCAAGTGGGAGTTGATAGCCAAGGAGCAGTATGGAGGTCAGTGCATGGAAAATTACTAAGAGGAAACATGAAGGATAAGGGGGATTCTGGCTAAACCAACATAACAGGATTCTTGCTGAAGACAGACATCCTCAGATATTGAGGATGATCAGATATCAAGGATAGGGGGTTCTGGCTAAACTGACTTAGCAAGGTCATTTTGCTAAAACTAGATTTTACCAGGAAGTGCACAGATGGGCCTAGAAGTTTCAGAAAGTTGACTATAGTTTAGACAAGCAAAAAATCTTTTTCAGCTAGAATGCAGATTTCTGACTAATGCTGACAGATTATACCTTCAAACGTTGCTTTCTTTATTTAGCTAAAGCCACTCAATAACTTGTACTCTGGAACTATAATGGATAGCAATTTTACTTGTGCTTATAAAATTATTCACAAAATTATTCCCCTTTTCTCTGTTTTGTTTGTTTGCTTGTTTTTTGCCTCTGACCTCTATTGCTTTCACTTTACGATTATACTTTTTCTGGACTGTGATAGTCAGAGCTCTGTTCTGTTCACTGATTCAGCAGTGAGTGAGTCTTTGTCTTGGTGATGACGGAAGAAAAAGACAAGAAAAGAGATGGATGGCTAAAAGAAACAAAGGTTATCTAAAAAGGGCATATTTCTATATAAGTTACAAACATTAACAGTGTCCTTTCAGATAACCGTTTCTCTAAATTTGTAAATATGAATTTAGACTGAATTGTCCTAGAAAATTCTTATTTGTTTTTGAGAAATATTATTCAGTTCCTGATCCTCCCACCTCTGCCCAAATATGTGGACACAGGATATGTTGGAACTAGTGCCGGCAACATGGTGGGAGGCTAAGAAAAGGAAATAGCACCAGGGGAGTCGGTGGAGGAGCATAATAGGTAGGTTCTGGGGTATTTAGTACTAAGCCCTTATTTACAGTCAACTTTTGAACAATAGAAAGGTGAGGAGCACTGATCTCCCACGCAGTCAAAAATCCATGCATATCTTTTCTCAAAAACGCAACTGCTAATAACCTATGACTGACTGGAAGCCTTAACAATAACATAGTTGATTAACATATTTTTTTAAATGTTGTATGTATTATATACTGTATTCTTACATTAAAGTAGGCCAGAGAAGAAAATGTTATTATGAAAAACATAAGGAAACGAAAACATATTCACTATTCATCAAGTGGAAGTGGATCATCATAAAGGTCTTCATCCTCATCATCTTGAGTAGGCTGAGGAGGAGGAGGAAGAGGAGAAGTTGGTCCTGCTGTCTCAGGGGTGGCAGAGATAAAAGAGAATCTGCATATAAGTGGGCCCATGTAATTAAAACCTGTGTTGTTCCAGGGTCAGCTGTTTAGTCATCATGTGCTATTGCTAAGTCTTTAGCACAATTGTGTCAAAAGCTAAAGAAATTTAGAGGGGTGGGTCTGTTTTTCTATGCTTAGCATGAGCCATCAGGAGATAAAGGCCTTCCTGGCATTGCTATTCTACAGAGGCCAGGGTGCCCATCAGGATTTTCAAAGGAGAATGGTGATCTCAAAAGCACAGACCAATATGAAAATAGCATTAGAATATCTATTCTTCTGTCCTCTCCAAACGTTGAGAGGAGGGAAATCTTGAAAGGTGAAGGCTAAATACTTTGTAAGAAAAGACTATACAGCTAGTAGCTTTCTGGATTATATACATACCCTTTAGATCACAGTCTAAAAATGTCCTTCTGATGTAGATTTGCAAAATGTCTAGACAAAATGGAAATGGTTTAAAAAGCAAGATCAATCTTTGACCAACCAAGGGAGAAAGAAACTGCAACTGATAAACATAGACCTAAAGAGTTGTAAGGCAAATCCCAATCAATTTATAAACCCTGGAAGTTTCATCTTCTTTGCTGGTTAAGAAGTTAATTCATACGTGCCCCTTTCATTTCATTATTCATGCAACACAAATTAAATGGCTTAGCTGTTTCAATAGAGATTAATTACATTAGGCACAAAGCACATTTCCAGTTCAGGCCATGGTTTCTACTTCATTTAATTTATTATCCCATGTGCAATCCAGTGGCATCCTGAAGATAAAAGCTAATTTCAATCACATATGTCTTTTTCAGCACTTTTTTCTCTTTCAGGTTTTTCTAAGAAAGTTGCTTGCTAGGACAAAAGGAAAAAATATGTAGTTTGGACAAAGGGATTTAATCCTAAAGGATTTTATCTTACTTTTCTTTTTGTGTTTTCTTTTTGTTTGAGTGTCCTGTGATTGGGGTGAAACATGGAGGAATCACCTGGCCTCATTGAGAAAGGTGCTATTTCTGATCTGCAGGAAATACCTGGAGGAGGAACAGAGTGACGGTCCGAAGGGCCTGAATTAGGGCTGCCATGGATGTGGATGGAGGCCTGCTGCTCCCAATCACTCATGAGAGCAAGATGTGGATGTTAACCAGGTCTTTTAGCCCTGTGCAGAGCTGTTTACCTTGGCATACTCCTTGCAGGGTATTTTTCAACTGCCAAGAAGCAAAGTCTCATGCACACATCTGTAGGCATGTTTTCCACAGACTTCCTCCAGAAGGTAGCTCCTAGAAGATTAATTGCCAAGAACACTGAAATTTCTTTCTCTGCAGCTGTGAGCAGAGGTTGATGTCACAGAGGAGTGGCCTCCCGTATAGAATTGGAACATTTATATACACCCAAATTCCTTACGAAAATGAAGTGAAAATGCCAGATGCGTGGAATGCTCTTACTGAAAAGCAACTCAGAAATTGTTCTCCTGAGCTCCAGGTTTAAAACATACAAAGGATTTAGTGTGGAATTCAGGAGGTAGTAGGAAAAGCCTGTTCTGTGGGATTAAGCCTTGAGACATTTTTCAGGGACAGAGGAATACAGAGAATGGCATTCTGCAAACCCAGAGGACAGCAGAAGAAGAAGGACCCAGAGGAAGCCAAGATCATGGATACTTTATTTGTATTCAGGTTTGTCAAAAATAAACAGGTCGGGCACGGAGGCTCTGCCTGTAATCCCAGCACTTTGGGACGCCCAGGTGGGTGGATCACCTAGGTCAGGAGTTCAAGACCAGCTTGGCCAACATGGTGAAAACCCATCTCTACTAAAAAGACAAAAATTAGCTGGGCATGGTGGCGTGTGCCTGTAATCCCAGCTACTCGGGAGGCTGAGGCAGGAGAATCACATGAACCTGGGAGGTGGAGGTGGCAGTGAGCCGAGATCACACCATTGCCCTCCAGCCTGGGCAACAAGAGTGAGACTCCATCTCGAAAGAAAGAAAGGAAGAAAGGAAGAAAGGAAGAAAGGAAGAAAGGAAGAAAGAAAGAAAGAGAAAGAAAGAAAGAAAGAAAGAAAGAAAGAAAGAAAGAAAGAAAGAAAGAAAGAAGGAAGGAAGGAAGGAAGGAAGGAAGGAAGGAAGGAAGGAAGGAAGGAAGGAAGGAAGGAAAGAAAATTTATTATTTTGTCTTCAAAAAGTTTTTTGAGCCTCGCCATTTAGTCCGAAAAATCCTTCACATATTTTCATATCCCCAGTTCAATTCAGTTTGTTTCTGATAAGTATATTTGGAAATAAAAGTATAAAGTTGCTATTACTTGGAGAATTATAATAAATTTTCCTAAAAGTCTGTCTTTGCTATAGGGACAGGAGTGTTTTTCTTAACCAATTACCTGCTTTTTCAACCAGATTCTACATTTTATACTATATATTCCTAAGGAAGGCTGCAAGAGCAACCCCACTCCCCTTACTGCTTTGTTTATAAATCCAAAGACTTTTGGACAATTTGAATGCCTGGTCTTGGGGCTTTGAATCCTCCTTGTAACTTCTGCCAAAACATCACAAGAGAAAGAAAAAGATAATAAGAAACCATCTAAAGAAAATCAAACCACCGTTAATCCCCTACTCTTTCTACACACGATAAGCATTAGCTATAGCGCAATTAAACGCTACAGTTCACAGATGTTCACAATAACGATTGCCCTGCAATAGCATTCTTCTCATTAAGGTGTTTGGGAGCCCTGCATATGCCGCCAACTCCTTCCCACCAGGGAACTGGGGAAGCGAGAAAAGCACAGGTACCAGGCATGCCTGGAATATGAAGCAGAAGACAGTTGCCCGCTCTTTCCAGAAAAGGTGTCTCAGCAGGATTTATCATCATGTTTTTTTGCCAACACATCACCCCCTGCCCCCTCCTTGAGTCATTAACAGTAAAAATACAGGAGAACTCGACAGAGGCAGAGACCAAAAATGTGTCCCTGGAGCCTGGAGCCATCTGGAAGAAACACAAGATTTCCCCGCGCCTGGATGCTGTTGAACAGGAGCCAGTTTGGCTTTCACATGGAATGTGCTTTTCTGTCTTGTTTCTTCAGGTGCCCCAGACACTTCAAGCTATGTTTCCTTTGGGGAAATTAGTTGCATAACAGGGATATGGAAGGTACTGGAGAGGAATTTGAAGTAGTTCATTTGTATATAAAGTGCCAGTAGCTAGTACCCGCTTCCTTGAAAAGTGAAGGGATGGCGAGCTTAGTGAGTAAGGTGCTTAAATCTCAAGAGACCGGCTGTGTTCCGCTTTCCCACCAATCAGAACTGAGCCTGCGGTGTACCCAGCCTGGGTCCTCCTGTCTCCTGGCAAATTCATAACGCCACCTACACAACACACGCTGAGATTCTCTGCACTATGGATGTGGCTGTAGATACCATCTCACAATAGGTTTTTCCTTTAATCTGACTTTCATACTAATAAGTAGCTCTGCCTCAGAAGGCTTTGGCAAGAATGATCATCAGCCTCATTGTGAAAACAGCTTTTCTTTTACAGAAGTAACATGGCCAGGCACAGTGGCACACACCTGTAATTCCAACACTGTGGGAGGATCTCTTGAGGCCAAGAGTGCAAGACCAGCCTGGGCAACATAGGAAGACACCTGTCTCCATACAATTTTTTTTTTTCTTGTTAAAAGAATTTTTAAAAAACCAAAGAAGTTAACAAGGCCACTTCAAGACTAGGGACCTCAGCTCTAAAAATCCAGGGACTTCCTGGCCAGGCCTGATCTGTGTTGATGTTGAGAGGAGTTAATTTCTGGGAATAAAGTGATGCAGAAGCACAGAAGCAGGTCTGGAGCAGGAACATTGAATCAGGTTCAAGCCACCTAATACCTGGTTTCTGATTAGCTCAGTCACCACCCTGTCTTCTGTGACTGACAGATAAGATTCTCCTAAAAGAATCTTTTAAAAAATAATCGACACGCATGGCTTAAGCTTCCTAATATCTTATCAGAGATTGTTCCTAAGTGTAATGGGATGAAAACCTTCCGGATTCTATAAGACCAGATTTGAAAATCTAGTATTGTAACTACATCTAGGAAAGAGAAAATGCCAGTGCTGAATTAATTTGTTGAAATTAGGGATTGTCCTGTCTTCAACAGAGACTATCAACCCAAGTATTTTTTTTTTTTTTAATGTTTAAGATGAAAGGAATTTTCATGGCAGAAAAGAATCTAAATCTCGTTGAAAGAGCTTTGCTTAACATTTATCCAGGTAGTATGGTAGTGTTATTGTTCTAATAATTATCCCATTGTCTTGCAATTAACTGGGAGTTGGGACACATAAAATAGTTATAAGCATTGCTTTTAACTCTGTGTAGCATTTCCCACCCAGATTGGCATTAGGCAAGCTCTGTTGTTAGTGCTTCTCTCTCAAAACTTTGTGTCCCACTTGTCGTGACGCCTGCACCCTCATCCCCAGGAAAACATACCAACATACACATTCAAGGCAGAGTCCCTTCTGCTATGGTTGATCCTTAAATATGCCTTCCTTCTCATTTTCTTTTCCCTCTCTCTCTTCTTCACTCCAAACCATGTCTCCAACCCTGTCCCATTACCTCTAGGACTTGCACAGGCACACCTGTGGGGCTAAAGACCATGAGAATAATCACCCTGTGCTTTCTGCATATTCTTTACAGAAGTAGAACTTGCTGTGTGCATAGGCTGAAGGGAAAGGGTGCTGTGGGATTGGATCTCTGTAGGCCTCCAGTCTCAGGGACTTTTTCAGAAGGTCTGAGAGGTCAAAACTATTTCTGGGTAAAATAAGCATTGAAAGTCCAAGATAGAGCAGTGGATTTTAATACAATGGAGTAAAGAAAAAAGTGCATTTAAATTGTTTCAGATTGCACTTTCATTAATCACTGGTAAGTTCCTTTTAAGAAACTACCACTTGTCACATTTTGGGGGTAGTATCAAAGAGGAATATTCTAAATTATCTGAAAATATTACTAATATATTAATCCTTTTTCTGATTACATATCACTGTGAGGCTGGATTTTCTTCAACCAAAACAACATAACACAAGAGATTGAATGCAGAAGCACATATAAGCATCCCGCTGTCTTCTATTAACATAGACATTAAAGAGATTGGTACACATGTAAGGCAATACCACTTTCTCAACATTTTTGAAAAAGTTATTTTTTCATTAAGACATGTTATTTATGTTAACATGAATTTACTATTATGTTAAAAAGTACACATAATTAAAATTTTTTTCAGCTTTAATTTCTAATATGGTAAACACTGATGGATATAACCCATATAAACAAAACCTTTTTGGGGTTCTCAGTTATTTTAAAGAGTGTAAAGAAGTCCTATAACCAAAACATTTGAGACCCACAGTTCGAGAATATCTCTAGTCATTGCGTCTTGACACCCAAAGCACTGGGCCTAAGAGTCACCCTTTCTGCTGTCCCAAGAGTTATCTCTGGTCTTACCTATTATTTTTGAGCCATGCCTTGAGAAGAATTTCAGTCTGTTTGTAGGCCCCACTCCAGCTAATTCTGTACCTAAGACCTTCGGTCTTGGCTCTACAATTTTCTAAAATTGCATGAAAAAAAATCTGTGATTGTGTAATTGCACATTTTCTAGAGAGAATTTCCCTAGTTCTGTTAAGCCTCAAAGGACTTAGTGACCTATTCAGGTCAGGGACCACAGCTCTAACCAGAGAGCCTGGAGCTGGCCCTGCCCCTGCTTCCATGCTGCACACTAAACATACCCCAGGCATTCCTTAGGGATAATATTGAACTCTTGGTCATCTAGTTTCTGTCAAAATTCATCTGACATATGGTTACATGGGTTTTGAAGAAGAGAGAAGAAAAAGAATATGAAATTTTATAAATAACATGAAAAGAACAATGTAAGGCCATTCTCACAAAAATAAAGACAAATTGAATATGAAAAAAGAAGGAAAAATATAGCTTTTAAAGTCTAGGGAATTATGCTTTTCTCATCTTCAAATTTAAAAAAAAGGTCTTTATGTTGCTTTTACTATTAAAAGTGATGACATGAATACTGGCATGACATTGTGATTCTTCTTCTGAGCCTTCTGGAAACTTAGAATAACATTTAACGCTCATATATAGTAGCCGTATTAGCCCACATACATCAATTTCTCTCCTTCCCATCTATAGTTTTCATTTTTTAAGTGATCATTGTAATTTGTACACTTTCATTACAAGTCACCTTGGATTCTTTTTGAAACAAACTTTTCAAACAAATCTGATTGAATTAATTCTTCTTAATGTATTGATTCGTCTGAAGGTGGAAGGAGGGACATTTAGAGCCTGTGACTACTTTGTACTGTCACAGCTTGCCTTTGACAAGGGCACATCCTCAGTCAAGTGTCCCAGCTGGAAGAGAGACTTTGGGAGGGCAACAGAAATGAGGGTCCAGTACGAGCCTGTTTGTTTCTTGAGTGTCTTTCCAGTATGAATCCTGTTCCATTGTAACACTGGAATGATAATAATGCTCAATGTCCTTGAAATCTTGGAAAGTAAAATGCCTTGAAAGAATGCTCTTGAGTCTTCCATTTGAAGATCATTTATTAAGGGTACTGTCAGAGCTGGACTAAGTCCATCCAATTCAGTTAGGGTCAGAAATCCTTGACCTCTAATGGGCGCACCAGTTTTTGACCTGGCATTCTGGCAAAGACCGCTATGTATTCTCAAGGAAGCCTTGGGGTAGAGCTTTCAACAGGACCCAGTCCTGCAATGGCAGTTCAGCTCCAGTTAAGCTAAAAGCCTGGGCGGTTCTAGTTGCTGTTTTCAACACAGTTCTTCCTCTTTGTTTTGGGAAATAAAACAATAGTTATAAATATTTACATTTGAAACCAAAACATTTTGACAACAATTGCAGCTGCTAAATGATTTATGAAACTTGTGAAATCAAATCAAGAAAGATAGAAGACAAACATGCTGCTGCTAAGAAGGAAGGTTTCCCTTGCTTTAATTTAGTAGATGACACAGGTTTCCTAGAGTGTAATTATACAGTAATGCTTCTTAAGGGAGTTTGGTTTAAAAATATGATACATTTAATTGCCATTTGATCATTAGCATTTCCTTGTCATTAACCTTCAGCTGACAAATTACCTACTTAGGAGAGATACATTTCAATTTAAACTGTTGGAGGGGGTGGTGTACTCCATGTGTCTGGGTCAAAAGCCAGATCTATGGATAAAAACTCAAATCTGGGACTCAGAGAAGGAAATATCTCAGGATGGCTTAAGTTTTCCAAAATATGCAAGTAATTTTCAAATAAATAAATATATATGCTAATCAACAATAAAACACCTCTCCTTTCTGTTATTGTTAACATTTTGATCAGTGTGCAAATAACTGGGTAGTGTCTACTGGCCTTGTAAATTGAGAGTTACAAATTTAAACTTTCCTAGAGATTTTGTTCTTCACTGAGAAACAAGCACATCCTGTGTACTATGGAATCAGAAGACCTGGATGTGAATCCCTTCTCTGACTCTTAGTAACTGAGTGGCTAGGGAAAGTGACTTCCTTTCTCTGAGTCTCAGTTTCATTACCTGTAACATGGAAAATAGGGATACCTGCTGCATGGTAACACTGTAAGTATTTAATGAGATAATTCAAGGTAAGAAGCTGGCAGCCTAATAGAAGCTGGATAAATAGCAGCTCTAATTGCTGTAAGGGCAAGACAGCTTTGAAATAATTGACTTGAACTCATATTTATTTAGAGTCCAGTAGACCCAGGGACTTCCACAGAGCTAAGTGAGTAGGCTAATTGGTGAGATAAATGTTTTTCCACATAACCTTTCTTCCTGCCATCTCTGGGGCCACAGACATATGCATGAATCTTCACATCCAGGTGGAAGGAAATCTAGCCATGGGGTAGGGATAGATTTGTTTAAAAACTGCTCAAAAAAGAGAAGGCAAGGACAAAAAGGGAAGAGGAAGAAACCCATGCTTCTCTGTCTAGCTCAGCAAGTACCCAAGGTATTTAAGAAGAGAAATAGAACTGAGCCTCAACAGTATCTCAAGAGCAGGGGCAAAGGACGTGCAACGATGCTCAGAGAAGAATCGAGCTGGGATCAAGTCTAGCAGCGGCCCCCCTGGTGAGCCACAGGTCCTGTGTGCCCTGCATCCTGAGGGAGGGGACTGCCAGGGTGGGCATGAACTGTGACAGAGCAGACATTGTGTCAGGAGGGCCTGCAGCATTGTGTGTGTGTGTGCGCGCGCGTGTGTGTGTGTCTGTGTGCCTGTGTGTCTGTGTTGGGAGTGGAGCAAAGTGTCATGGAGAATAACAGCCTGCTGGTTCAGAGCAGCATAGTGCAAGTAGAGCCCCAACATGACAATAATAGAGAAGTGACAATGAAGGTTAAAAATATATATAACCTAATCCCAGTATTTTGGGAGGCTGAGGCAGGCAGATCACCTAAGGTCAGGAGTTTGAGACCATCCTGGCCAACATGGTGAAACCCTGTCTCTACTAAAAAATACAAAAATTAGCTGGGCATGGTGGCACGAGCCTGTAGTCCCAGCTACTGGGGGGGCTGAGGCACGAGAATTGCTTGAACCCTGGAGACAGAGGCTGCAGTGAGCAGAGACTGCGCCACAATCTGGGCCTGGGTGACAGAGTGAGACCTTGTCTGAAAATAATAATAATAATAACTGAGAATAACCAGAGGAAGAAGGCCTGCTGCTGAAAAACCCCAGCCTTCTTGGTTTCTGGGAGAGTCAAGACTTTAGTAAAAACTCTGTGTTCCAGTAACCTGTGAAGAAAACAGCATGCCGTTGCAATGGAAAAAGTACATGCACAGGAATGATCAAATCCCTTGTTTCTTCCTCAGGTCAGTGTTCCGGACAATGCTTTTGATGAACAGATGATGAATGACAATGCAAGATGAACTGTGACAAGGATCCTATGGGTTGTCAAATGAGTTAAGAGGAAGGAAAAATTCCTTTGGGCTGCTGAGGCCAAGACAAGCTTCATTTCAAGCTTAGTCCTGAAGATGAGTGGGATTAAGATGAAAAAAAGAATGGAAATGAGCATGAACAAAAACGTGATGGTGAAAGAATACTTGCTATTTTCAAAAGCCAGGAGCAGTGCTATCAGAGGCAGGCAAACAGGCCTGGAAAAAAGGGTGCCCAGACAAGGATATCTTGGAAATACAGGCTGGAGCACTAAATCTAAAGCCAGAAAAAACACTGGCTTCAACTATCCATCAAACTCTATTAAATATAAGAAAGTTTCCTAAATATATCATTTTTCCCTGTTAGAATTCATTGTCTCTACTGATTTCAAAATCAGCAAATATTTATTGTAACAAAGAAAGAAAAAATCGTTGTTAAAATCTATTTCTATAAAAACTACTGCTACTGGTTTCTCTCTAAATGCCTGGCAGTGAGCAAAGAAAGATACTGTTAACATTTAGTAGCCGCTGCGGTCACCTTGGCATAATCGAGTGAACACAGACTTTAATGGCAGTTTAATTAGATTTACCACGGGGAAGATGTCACACAGGAGATGCGATGCTTCTGTATTTAGAAACCTATATGATGACATGAATAAATAAAAAATGAACAGAAAATGAAACATTGCAAAGATCACAGCAGTGATTTCTCTTCCCTTTCTCCTTACAGTTTAAATACATATGGTGCTGTTCTCCTGCAGTGCAAAAGTCTAAGTGCCTTTATTGCTTATGGGAGTTGACGGTGCATATGGAGAGGAGGGTTACTTGCCATGTTTTATATTTTATGAGCTGGCAGCATATCTCCAGGAAAGATTTTCAATTGATTCTACTTTTTGTTGAATGAGAAGAGAAGGCAGTTTTATCTCCGCTAAGAAAAAAATGTAGACATGCCCCCCAGAAGCTGGAGAAGTAGTAGATGGTCTCTATGACTGAGGGAACCAGTAATACATCCTGAAGACCACTCTCCCCTAGCACTTCAGAGGCTGAAAACTGAACAGACCCAGGCATGTTTGTTTTTAATCTGTTGCCCTATAAAGAGGCTAAAACCTTCTTTTAGAGAGGCAGGCATAAAAGAAACCACAATGAGATACCATCTCACACCAGTTAGAATGGTGATCATTCAAAAGTCAGGAAACAACAGGTGCTGGAGAGGATGTGGAGAAATAGGAACACTTTTACACTGTTGGTGGGATTGTAAACTAGTTCAACCATTATGGAAAACAGTATGGCGATTCCTCAAGGATCTAGAACTAGATGTACCATATGACCCAGCCATCCCATTACTGGGGATATACCCAAAGGATTATAAATTATGCTGCTATAAAGACACATGCACACGTATGTTTATTGCAGCACTATTCACAATAGCAAAGACTTGGAATCAACCCAAATGTCCATCAGTGACAGATTGGATTAAGAAAATGTGGCACATATACACCATGGAATACTATGCAGCCATAAAAAAGGATGAGTTTGCGTCCTTTGTAGGGACGTGGATGCAGCTGGAAACCATCATTCTTAGCAAACTATCACAAGAACAGAAAACCAAACACCGCATGTTCTCACTCATAGGTGGGAACTGAACAATGAGATCACTTGGACTCAGGAAGGGGAACATCACACACCGGGGCCTATCATGGGGAGGGGGGAGGAGGGAGGGATTGCATTGGGAGTTATACCTGATGTAAATGACGAGTTGATGGGTGCAGCAGACCAACATGGCACAAGTATACATATGTAACAAACCTGCACGTTATGCACATGTACCCTACAACTTAAAGTATGATAATAATAAATAAATTTAAAAAAAAAAAAAAGAGGAGCATGTGGAAGGAATAATTTGTGAGTCATTTCCCACATAAGAAACATGGTTAGACACCCTGTAATCATTTCTACACCTGTTGTGGGTGCCAAAAAAAATCGACTTAGAGCATCCAAATGCTTTCTATAGGATGAAGTCATCCCAGGACCCAATCCAGCAGGTGCAAAACTCTGATCAGTAGGTTCTGGCGAGTTGTTGACACCACCTGGGCATTTTGGAAGAAAACCTGTGGATCTGGAAATGATGACGTAAGTATTCCATTTGGGATTCTTCCAGGAAAATCAGGTAGAACTGAAAACTGTCCACATCTAAGGTAGACGTTTTTGAGATCTCTTTAAAGGACTTTTTCAACTGCAGAGAGTTCTCATTCTATCTATGTGCTGAAAAAATGAAATTCAGCAGCATTTCAATGAGCTCAGTGAGCCTAATGGCAGGTCTTAAGCGAGATGCCAAGACTGTGCTTCCCTAAGTGAGGTCTGTGCACCACCTGCATGAAATTCCAGAGTGGAGAAGGTTGTTGATAATGCAATCTCATAAGCTTCACCTCAAGTTTGAACAAGAATCTCCTGAGAATGGGAAAACCTTGAGAATCTCCTTTTTAACAGCATCCACCACCCCCAACTCTATCTTCCAGAGAATTCTCATGTATACACAGTCAGAGAAGCACTCCAGGAGAAATCTGGAAAGTTAAGTTTTAAAAAAGGAAAGGATAGCAGTGTATTCTCTTCTCTGGATTTCACAGTAACCTTTTCCTGTAAGAATTGAAAACATCTACTTTAGTGATTGCTTTTACTAACATTGTCCTCTAAATTGATCAGATGGGGCAGAACAAGTAGGGCTTGGATTGCTGATTTGTTGCCAACATCTTTAAGAACATTCTATGCATTGGGCATTGCTCTAAATTCTTTCCATTTATTATCTCATTTAATCCTTATGGCAATTTTATCTGGAGCATAGGTGCTTTTATTATTCCCCAGTGAAAAGGTAGAAAATTAGATGAGATTTCCTAAGTCAGATCCTGCCCAATGCAAATTACACCAGGGAGAAGACAAATCAAAGAGAAAATGAAAGGGGAATGCACCTTGGTCAAAGCAACACATCTGGCTAACTTCTCTCTGAGAAGAGAGGTGAACAATATAAGCTTTTAAAAAGTCAGATAAAGGCCGAGTGTAGTGGCTCATGCCCGTAATCCCAGCACTTTGGGAAGCCAAGGTGGGCGGATCACCTGAGGTAGGGAGTTCGAGACCAGCTTGACCAACATGGAGAAACCCCGTCTCTATCAAAAATACAAAATTAGCTGCATGTGGTGGTGCATGCCTGTAACCCCAGCTACTTGGGAGGCTGAGGCAGGAGAATCGCTTGAACCTGGGAGGTGGAAGTTGTGGTGAACCGAGATTGCGCCATTGCACTCCAGCCTGGGCAACAAGAGTAAATCTCCATCTCAAAAAAAAAAAAGATAAAAATGGGAATGAGAGTGCCCTTCAAGTCCTAGAAAGAGACAACTCCTTCCAGATACAATAAAGATCTAGCATCCCTTGTCTGTTTTTCATTAATTTTTATGTATTTAGGAATGTGAGTTACTGTAAGGTGGTCAAGCTCCCTTTAGTTACTCATTTCTATGTATAGAATAAAAGACTGAAGCTTTCTCGTTAAATACATGACACCACTCTCCATGGATTTATTAAAAAGACCCCCTAGAGAAGAGAGTTACACAATCTGATCAAGTCAGCAGTTCCAGCTGTGAAATTGATATCCATTATTTTCTATTGACTGCTGTGCAGAACTTCAATTTCTGTAGCATAAACAGAATCCCCATTTCTTTTGCAAGGAGACTGCCATGGGGTACAGCTAAAAATAAGCTTCATCAGCAAAATTGTTTCATAAATTCCCAGAGACTTTCAGGAAAGCTCCTGAGAAAATGGTTTCCTATGAAAGAATTTCCTCACCATAAATCACTTTTATATTTCAAGTCATTACATTTGTTCTACATGATTATTTTCTCTCTGTAACATATAACATAGGGTACAGCCTCCAGAAGATTGGGGGATGAATAGCTAAGAGCAAAAAGGCATGTTAGAAGATATCCAAGTCTCCATTTTTACTTCTGTCCTTCAGAGTCCTAAGAGTTACAAGATACTATTCTCTGCCCAAAATAAAGTCATCCAAATATATCATGCTTCATAGTTATTATTTTGTTCATGATTCCTAAACATAGTTTCATGTTTATCTTAAGAGGAGAAGAATTAAACATTACCCTGATATGATTTGTAAATTCCATAGCTGAGTTGCAGGAAAAAACAAACAAACAAAAGGTGTTTTATAAGTACTAGAAAAACACTTAGTAAGGTGTATTAGTCTGTTGTCACACTGCTAATAAAGACATACCTGAGACTGGGTAATTTATAAAAGAAAGAAGTTTAATTGACTTAGTTTCACATGGCTGGGGAGGCTGAAGTCATGGCTGAAGGAGAACGAGGACAAAGTCACGTCTTACAAGAGGGCTGGCAAGAGGGCATGTGTAAGGGAACTCCCCACTATAAAACCATCAGATCTCATGAGACTTATTTACTATCACGAGAACAGCACAGGAAAGACCCACCCCCATGATTCAGTTACTTCCCATCGGGCTCTCCCATGACACATGGAAATTATAGAAGTTAGAGTTCAAGATGAGATTTGGGTGGGGACACAGTCTAACCGTATCATGAGACTTACCTTTTCCCATGTTGATCCATTTCCAAAGACGACCTCTATGGTACAAACAAAAGGCTTGAAGCTCCACAGAGGTAACAAAAAATTTGTGATCACCTCTTTATTATGAAGATTAGCTAACCTCAGCTATGATCTATAACCCTACAAGTCCTGATATTTGCATTTCTGATGGTTTTCTTTGGAAGAATGGAAGACACTTGGGCTTTCCATTCAAATCCTTTGTGTTTTTGTTTGTCTTGTGCAGCTATTTGCCTACTGTAATTTTAGTTTCCTTGGTGGGGTGTTAGTGAAAATACTTCTTTCAACTTTTTTTGGTGGTGGAGGGGAATAGTGTAAAGTCAGCACAGAGTAGGATCTAAGTAAAGGTATTTTTCAAGCTTTTTGACAGTTAACACTGATCCTGCTCATAATCGCTATTTCTCCTGGAGCAGAAACTATTCCACGGTGATTTGCTTCTTTAGCTAAATATGCCCAACAGCATGGCCCTTTGGGAGTGAAGATAGTTGCTGCCAAGTTGAAGTGATGTGCTCCCAGGAATGTTCACGCATTTTGTTTGTTTGCTTGCTTGTTGTTTCCCTTAAAAGTGTTGGAGGTATTCAGAGAGAGCCCTCTGGACTCCAGTCATGGTATTCACAAAGACTTGCCCCCAAGGTCAAAGGGAAATGCCAACATTTGTCCATGTTTTTGACACTTTCTCGATTTTTGTTCTCTTTCTTTTTCAGCCTCTTTAATGCTCAGTCAATGTCTCTTTTCTTAGAGATCTGGGACTTTGTCTACTCATCCCAAAAGAGTCCTGTAAGTAACATCCTCTGTCACTCAATACCTGTCGTATCCCCCATTCCACATTTCCTACTGACTCTCTGTTACCTCTCCTGTCACACGACCTCAGCCAGACCCTCTTCTATCCTTCCCCTCCCACATTCCCCACCCAGTGTATCCCCAACCACACACAGATACACACATATTTGTCCCACTGCACCACATCCAGCGCACAGTTTAATAAAGCGCTTACTACACTACCTGGTTCACTACAGGCCCTGCATAAATGTTATTAACTCCTTTCCTTCCTCTTTCCCTCTTTTTACTTTTCCAGGAGTCTTTGGATCCTAAAAGAGGATGTCTTGAGGAAGGTAATGGCTAATACAAAAGAAAGTTACCAAAAGATTACATTTCAGCCACAAGGGTACACGGATTTGGGTGGTGGTAGGGGCATGGGTAGAGAGGGCCTTTTAAAGTCATAGATTTGTGACTTCAAAAAAATAGGACTTTTGGGCTGAGTGTAGTGTCTGAAGCCTGTAATCCCAGCACTTTGGGAGGCCGAGGTAGGCTAATCACTTGAGGTCAGGAGTTCAAGACCAGCCTGGCCAACATGGCAAAACCCCATCTCTACTAAAAATACAAAAATTATCTGGGCATAGTGGCACACACCTGGAGACCCAGCTACTCGGGTGGCTGAGGCAGGAGAATTAATTGAACCTGGGAGGTGGAGGTTGTGGTGAGCTGAGATCATACCACTGCACTCCAGCCTAGGCAACAAAGCAAGACTCTGTCTCAAAAAAAAAAAAAAATTGGACTTTTGCATTTCTTTTACTGGAGCATGAAAAATTATGAACTGCTTTTATTTTGCTTTATTGTAACAGACAAGAATCTTTAAGGTCTGACACAGCATCACCTGGAAAGCCCATTTATGTCCCTAGTGGGGAGCCAGTCTCTCCTCTGAGCTGCTTCTTGGCGGGACAGGGCTAGCAGAGGGTAATTTTACATAGGTCACGTGTTTTCCATTTATCCTACACTTTGCACAGTGGTCCCCAGGAAACAGTTTATATGTATTTCTGTATAATTTTCCTCCCTGCTAGGCCTCCAGCTTTTCAGCAAAAGAGCTTCTCTTAAGGCCTGATAAGAGTTATAAATGATCCTCTTGGCTCTAAGTAAAACAAAGCAGTGTGATTACCCACTTCACTTAACCACTCTTACAGGATTTCCGAGGCTCTTATGAAGAAGGCAAAGAGAGGACAGAGGCGAGAGGATGTTTTCCTCTGCTCAGACACTAGCTATAGTCCAAAGAAAGCGTGCAAGACGCAGCCACTGCAACCTGCTTACATAATTCTCTCTTCTTCTATGTTAGGCTCCTAAAAGGGAGCAAAGATGCTCAAGTTGGTTAAATTTTAAGTACTAGTCTATAAGATTCAGAGAAAACAGCAAGAACAATGCATCATTTACGGTTACCAGACTTTCCTTATTCCTCCTGATGCTGCCTCTGGTTCCTGTTTTTGTCATAATTATCTGGATTAGCTAGGATTTCAACTGCCTGAGCATAACAGTATATGCTAACTACGGTGGCTCAAACAAATTGGGATGTATTTTTCTCTCCTAACAAAAAGTCCTAAAGCAGGTGGTTGATCATTTTGGTTTACCTACCGGTGACTCGATCAGGGACCAACACTCAAACTCTCCTTTGAGTTCTTATTTTGCCTTTTGAAAATTGCCTTTTGTCATTGTGTTCTTCCCTTCATGAATAATAGATGTCTGTTTCCTCTTCAAAAACACTGCCTCCACATTCAAGGCAGGGAGAAAAGAAGGGGCCATATTCAGCCACTTTTGACATTTTTTAATTAGGAAAGCAAAAACCAATTCTAAGCATTTTCTTTTTTTGTTTCATTAGTCAAAACAGTGTTCCATGCTCACCTCTCACTGCAGAGTGGGCTGGCAAGGCACCATGTGTTGGTTTTCTCAGCCTTTATTACAGAGGTTGGCAAAGGAGTGACAGCCACTGTACTACACAGACTTATGATCTAATTTTGTGACCTTGATCCTCATTCCTGATTTCAATTTCTCATTTCAGACAACTGAAATGCCCAGTGCCTTGCATTCTTAGTCCTGAAATGTACTCAGATTCCATCAAACTCCACAGTAGCGTATCTTCATGGGGGACCTGAGCCCTTCTAACATGCCATGCCATTTGGGTTAAAACGAGTGGTTCTAAATTAAAAGCTTGTATTGGTGAGGGCATCAAAAATCAAGGTCATCTCTTCTGATAACAGTGGCATCATACATAAAGGATGGTGGATTCATTTCAGTGAGTGTTACTATTTCTTTCACCTACAAATATTTAATTATCCATGGACAGACTACAAGAAAAATAACAAATAAGTCATCATTTGTACATAAAGTGATGAATCTAAGTTGCTGCCTGGTCCTGTTAACAAGCAAATTCTGCCTCCTGCAGTCAGTCAGCTCCTGGGTGTTTTTCTGATTATGTTTATCTCTGACTGTTCCTTAAGCATCACCACTACGGTCTAAGAGGAAGGGATTCCTGCTCCCATACACCTTTGGTTTTGGATGACCACCCAGGGAAAGAGCAAATTCCTTTAGGAAGCAAGTTCTTGACAATTATTTGCAGGTAATTGTTCAATTTTGTGGCATTTTGCTCTTCTCTAATAAGCACACAATATGCTTTTATTAGCCAGCATTTTCAGTCTCAAGCTATTTAGGAGACATTTTATGGCAAAGCCATTATTACAACGAACTAGAATACAAGTGAAATTTATGCTTCTTTTTCAAGGTGGCTCAAAGGTGATTTCCCTTAAATATATTATCCACTTCTCATCTAAAATTAATCATAACTCAAGGTCACAGATGAAACAGGCTGTGTTTCCATAGCCCTAAATCTGCTAACAGCCCAAACCAGTAAGCTTTATACTTTAATTGTAGAACTCTTATAAACCCGCTGTGGCTTTCATGTAATCAATCAGTCCCCAAATAGTTTGTGGAAGCCAGATAGTGATAACGTGCTAGTATGGGCTTTCTTGACCAGGGTCCTGAGGTCTAACTGAATATTATGAATTAACTTCTCCCCTGTTCTTTACACTGGCACTATCTATGTACTGTCCTTGGGAGATTTAACTAAATAATCATAAATATTATTTCTTATTTTCTCTTGTTCAGACGAAAAGTCACAGCTGGAAAAATCTATCTGGGAGTCAGTTTCAGGCCAGCCAACCACCCTGTGGTTTTAGGCAAATCGTTTAATTAGAAGCCTTGGGATCCTATCTGAAAAATTGAATGGATTGCTTTAGATGAATTCTAAGATGCCTTCTATAGCTATGATAAAAAATTTGCTCTACATAAATTTATTCTGGAAAAGTTTAGGATCTTAGAGAAACAAATTCAATACTGTGTTCAGTCACATGTCCTTTTTGCATCCCATCAAAAAAAAAAGTGGAATAGAAATTTAAGAAAAATATTTTCTGTGTAACTACTCTTTATCTACCCTGCCTTCATCATAGCCTCTACCTTGCCCCACATTTCTGCTTGGAAATTATAAATGCTGCAAGTACTGAATCCTCCATTCATTTAAATACTTTGTGCTCTACAAGTTGTCAAAGGGTTAAACTCTTTGACGCTGGCTAGGTGGAGATAAAATTCAGCACCTTCTCCTCTATCTCTGCTGCTTACCTGTTTCTCTCCTCTGGGCTATCTCTCCTTGTAGTTGCCCAAATATGGAAAAAATAGACCTCTCAGTCTCCCACAATGCCTCCTAATGTGCAAATAGATGCCTGGAGACATGAGCAGTGTCAGAAGCTACAGAAACTGCCAAAACTCTCTCTTGAAACAAAATTATTACATTCAACCCCACAACTGAAATAAAAAGGAAATAAACAGGAAAGGAAAGAGCATCTGATGTAGAAATCATATCTTGCTATCAATTATCTGAACATTGACTCCCTGTTTCATATATTTCCCTCATATTTTTCAGGGTAAACAGAAATTGGTTCATAAAATGTAAAAATAATGAGAAACATGATTATAAGCAACTTTTCTAATGATTCCTGTGCTATTCTGAATTAGTCCTTGCTCTTTGGTAAGTGCAGATACACAAAAAGGAAGGAAGGAGGCTTGAGATGAATCAGGTGGATCTAGGAGCCAACATCACAACCTGATCTCTTGCATTGCTAGTGGGAAAAAGTGTATATGAGGCTGAGGGTGTTAGGGAGATCTCAAATGCCCACAGATTGTCACTCTCCATTTTATAGAAAAACTCTTAGGGATGTTGTAGGAAGGTGGAAAATCTGTTTTGAGAAGGATTACAAAGCTAAATATGAGCTCTGTGGGAGAATGCTATGGTTGATTACTGATGTCTGCTGTGGCTCTGGTTAAGATAGGAATGCCATGGGTATTTCCTGGTTTTGTAGACTTTCTCATTGGTTGCCCTGAAATAAATTTGACAGCCTACAAAGCAGAAGTAATCAAATCCTGATAATGTACAATCTTCCTTATATACAACTAATTCAGATTTACACTCTGAATCCTAACAACTATTCAGTATATCACTAGAACATTTGAGTATACTTCAAAAGCTCATATACCTTTAGTCACAGTGGTTGTGTCACTGAACCAAACTGGGTCCATTTGACTGCACAATGGAAAGCCAAACACTGAAGCACTGGGATTTTGCAGTGAGAAAAGCTTACTGTGAGTCGACTCACAAGGAAACAGGAGGAAATGCTCAAATTTCTCTCCCAGAGCTGGGGCTAGGTTGCATTTTATAAGCATAGAGTAATGAGATGTGATCTGATTGAATCTTGCAATGAGGTGATGCTAGGAGTCATGATCTGACTGCATCCTGCCATGGAGTGACACCAGGGCTCAATCTGATTGAATCCTGGATCCTGCCATGTGGTCTCTGCTTCTTAATTTAGCTCCTGCTTCTTGGTTCAAGTACTTAAGTTCTACTCATGGTTGCATGCGTGGTTCATTGGGGCATGCTCAGCTTATATGGTCTTCAACCTAGGGGTCCATGGCAACTGAAAAACAACTCATAACTTTGTTACATAACAGTTGAAGCAGATTGGTCTGATGCGTTTACAGTTGGACAAATGACCTTTCATGTTCCTTTTAGCCTAGAGATTCTATGATCCAATGAAACGCTGGTTTCTCTATCAGTAAATCCTTTTATCTGTCTCCTTCATTTTCACCTTAACACATTTTTAACAAGACAGGCTGTCTGAAGTGTGTCAATGCAAACATTACCTGCTCACTAAGATTAGCAGTTGATTTCTCATCATGAAGGACAGATATGGAATACTTAAAGTGCTGAAAGGACAACAAAACAAACAAACAAAAAAACCAACAGAAACTTCAATCAAGAATTCTTTATCCAGTAAAACTGTCCTTCAAAGAGGAAGGAGGAATTTAGTCTTTCCTAGATAAATAAAAGCTAAGGGTGTTTATAGCTAATGGACCTGCCCTATAAAAATGCTACAAAGATCCTTCAGGCTGAAATGCAGGACACTGAGTGGTAACTTGACAAATAAATAATACCAGTGAAGGTATAATAACTACACAGCTTGCTTGCCATAATTTTAAAAATAATAAAGAAAAAATTACCAGAATATAATTTTTCTTTGAACTATAGATAGTTAACCTGTTTCTTCAATTTTGGCAAATTTTTGAATGGGGAATTCCATAATTTTAAGAGGAAAAAAGTGTGCTAACATCTGAAATAATTATTTGCTTCAAAGGTTTTGATATCTTAGAGGCAAAGGCTACAGGGAGCCATGGTGTTATATTTTGGAAAGCCCCATTTTCTTCACATTACTTACTGCTCATTTGTTTTGAATTTTAAAATAAGTGGATTCTGGATCTGTGTTTCTTTAAAATATAGCTCTGTTGCTGTGCCTTTGCATGCTTTTTACTGTTTCTTACACAAAAGCACAAAATGCAGTGACCCTCAGACCCTCCAGAGGACAGCAGGGAGTATAAGCCATGAATGAATCAGGAGTCTGGAACCAAAGCCATCAACTAAGATCTCTTGCCCAGGGCTAGGAGAGCTATTTTTATTCAGACTAAGCCCTTAAGCATAAACACGAAGACTAATTTGTTTGGTGACCACGAAGTCTGTTATGTTATATGAATAGTGAATATAAGATAAAAAGCCATCACATCAATCTGTCAATCTTCAAACCTTTTCTGCAAGTCAACAGCACACAAAGTAAGTGCTAGGCTCCATACTGCAGTGAATGCAAAGCAGCATCAGGCTAGGACCCAACTTTCAAGAAATTTACACCTTGGTTGAGTAGAATCCATAACTATCAGAACAAAGCAAACATGCAAATCCCAAGTAAATATTCTACAGTATAATACAGAAATTATGTTCATTATATGTAAAATAAAAGTAAGATTTGAAACTGCCATTACAAAATTATAAATGAGCTGACCTAACTGACTCCATCTTGCTTCTAACCTCCAAACTGTCATTGTTCATTCCTGGGCATAGGCTGAACTAACTTTGGGAGGAATTTAGTTCATAGTTTAAAACAAAGACGATAACAGCCCTTTCCCAAAACAAACCCTCTTCTTGCCTGGGGACTAGACTACTTTTGTAGGACTAACAAATTAGGCACAAGAGTAGAAATTATGGTTTAGGATCATGCAGCTGGAGGCTACAAGATTCTGACCCTCCCTAAACTGCTCCTAAGATCAGTGCGAACCCTGTACTTGATGGTTCAGCTGGCACCACCCAGATCGATAAACTGGCTCATGATCTTGTGGCCCCCAACAAGGAACTGACTCAGCACAAGAGAACAGCTTCAACTTACCATGATTTCATCTCCTACTTAACCAGTCAGCACTCCTGGCTCACTGGCTTTCCCACCTACCAAGTCATTCTTAAAAACTCTGATCCCAGAATGCTCAGGGAGACTGATTTGAGTAATAAATAAAACTCCTGTCTCCCACACAGACAGCTCTGCATGAATTACTCTTTCTTTATTGCAATTCC
This sequence comes from Theropithecus gelada, assembly GCF_003255815.1. Lineage (NCBI taxonomy): Eukaryota > Metazoa > Chordata > Mammalia > Primates > Cercopithecidae > Theropithecus > Theropithecus gelada. Next base: position 39,210,432 of record NC_037676.1, on the reverse strand, counting down.
CCTGTCTTGAGAAATCAGTTCTGTCTAGGCAAGTGGGCAAGGTGAACCCACTGGGCAATTACAGTTTCATTTCAGAGTCATTATTATCTAGATTTGGAGTCAGAATCTCTTGAGTTCCAATCAGGTTACCACCATTTGTTAGCTGTGTGACTTGAGTATTTTAATCTCTCTGTACCTCATTTTCCTTGTTTGAAATGAGGCTAGCAGTACCTTCTTCATTGAATTGTTGTGAAGACAAATTATATTGTATATGTGTATTAGTCAGGTTTTGTTGAAATAATGCTGCATAATAAGCATCTCTCAAACATTTCTCTTCTGCTCACATTTGCAGGTGGGTTCTGGCTCAATGAGGCTGGGTTGGCTTTGGTTCAGATCTGTTCCATGTGTCCAATCCAATTCAGAATTCAATTATTCCAGATTTAAGCTGAAGTAGCAGCAATTATCTGGAATCTGTTCATCTTGGGATGAGCAGGAGGAATCTGTTCATCTCAGGATGACAGGACTACAAAAGGGCAAGAAGAAATAGGTCATGTCTTTCAAAACTGCCACTCAGAACTGGTACACATCACATTGGTCAAGCTGGTCGCATGGCCAAGCCTAAAGTCAGTGGAATAAGGAAGCATACAGTGTCCCCTGGGAAACCATGGCAAGCCTGGAGAGAGAATGAAGTCTTATGAACAAATACATACTCCGTTATAGTATGTAAAATGTGTTACACAGCGAACACACTTGCTTTATGTATTTCCTATCATTGCTGTTACCAAGATTCTGTCCTGTCCTTTACTTCTTTACCAATCTCTTTGCTCAGCTTTAATAACAATTGTATCATTATTATAAAACAAGGGTGGACCATGTTAGAGAGCCAAATATAAACACTGGCTTGGGTATGTTTCTCCAAGTCAGTGAGGGGTCCTCGAAAGTGAGGTTTTCCTTCCTGTATCACAGGCATCTTATACAGTGTCCTTCTCCAGCATTTCCTCTGTTAAGCTTTCTTTGATCATGAAGGCTGAAAAATCTCTTTTTTCTTGCTTTACATCAGCGTCGTTCAACAGAAATATAATCTATGTGCTATAATGTTTTCTAGTAGACATATTTAAGAGGTCTTCAAACATGTTCAACAAAATTATCCAAATATTTTCAATGTGAAATCAATGTAAATAACTTCTGTTATTTGTTAATGAGATAATTAACATTTTTTCTTCTATAATAAGTCTTCGAAACCCAATGTCATAGTAATTTAAATTACCCATAATTCGGCCAGGCGTGGTGACTCACGCCTGTAATCCCAGCACTTTGGTAGGCCGAGGCAGGCAGATCACCTGAGTTTGGGAGTTGAAGACCAGCCTGGCCAACATGGTGAAACCCTGTCTCTACTAAAAATACGAAAAATAAGCTGGGCAAAGTGGCGCATGCCCGTGGTCCCAGCTACTCGGGAGGCTGAGGCAGGAGAATCGCCTGAACCCAGGAGGCAGGTGTTGCAGTGAGCTAAGATCGTACCACTGCACTCCAGCATGGGTGACAGAGAAAGACTTTAAATACAATTTAAAAATAAATAAATAACCTGTAATTCAAAGGCTCAGTAGCCATATCTGGCTAACGGCTACATATTGGAGAAAGGGAACTGCACAGTGTAACCTTGCTCAGTCATTTCCTGTTTTGTGTCTGACTTTCTTCTTTCTATTAGAGTGAATGGATTTATTAGACTTTTTTCTCTCCCACACTACCTCTGATGTTTGTTTGGATGTTTATTTTACTCTAGGTTTAACCAGAAATTTTTTTTAAAAGGAAACAAACCAAAACAAATAAACAGACACTGTTTAGAGTAAGAGTTAAAAAACAAAAACACTGAGGTACAAATTAAATAATTTACAGACTAAACCTCAAGTCTTACCTTCAGATGTACAATTGTACCTTGGATTTCTTCCAATCATCCTAGAAAGGATTTAGAGAATAGAGCATCTTAGAATGTAGCACATACTCAAATGATTTTTTAAAGTCATTAATTTGACCAGCTTATGAAGCCAAAAGGTCTCTCTATCACAAGGTAGCTAAGGTTTATTGAAGCAATTCAGCACAACTTATTTTTTACAGAGACTACTTAACTGAAATGACTGAAAGGATGTTATGTGCCTATAAATAAATCTATAAGAAGCAACAGTGCATGTAAGAGAGTAAGTTGTGGGAAGAACCAGTGCAGTTATCAAGTGAGATTGGATAGAAAATAAGTAGGACATTTCATGACCTATAGGATAGGATGTATTAGGTGTCAATGACAAATGGTTGTCTTCAGCCATCTAAGTTACAGATGGTAATGATCCTAAAGTCTTTCTTTCTATACTAAACTACCTATAAATGTTTTGTGAAGGGCTGGTTAATTATGCATGAGTGAGAAATCTGTTACAAATTTATCTCATGTGTGAGACACCATAATTTAATATGAGATAGTTGGAGATAATGTTAAGACTTTTTTTGAAAAATACACACGTTATAAATCTGCTCACAAACCAAAAGAATATCCCAATCTCATACAAGTCTCAGGACCTGTGTCAGCATAAAATGTGGACACAGAGCTTCCTATAGATGCATATGAAGTCCTTCCTAGTAGAGAGGCTTTGGTACAGAACACCGGCTTTGTTCAGGCACCAGGAGCTTCAAAGCTGGTTTTTCCATTTACCAGCTGTGAATCTCTGAACAATCAAGTTAAGCGAGGTCTGAGGGTTTCTTTGTTTGTTGTTTAAATTTCTAAAATTGGCACAATAATACTAAGTCCCTCCTACACATGATTAGCTTGGCATATAGTAAGCACTCGATCTATGTTAACTACTGTTGTTAATGATTTTAGGAACAAGGAAATGCCTTTGGTTACTTCTGAAAAGTCAGCAAAATCTCCTTATTCGTACTTAGAAAAAAGAACAAAATACGTACTGCAGTGGAAGTTTGGACAATACACCTGAGCCTATCATATAGTTTTCTCCATCCCTTATTTTGTCTTGGCTGCCAAAACATTTTCTTGAACTGACAGAGCCATGAAGATATAAGGATCTAATAGGCACATTTCAATTATCTCTTTACAAATTTTGAAACTAAGAATCACATCTTACCTTCCATCTTTTTATTTAAAAATAGAAAGAAGCAGAATAAACAGATGACATTTACAGTCATTCTGCATTGGTGTTCATCTCCGGGCTTCATCTATGGTATTGACTTGCGACTTTTTTTTTTTTTTTTGAGACCGAGTCTCACTTTGTCTTCAAGGCTGGAGTGCAGTGGCGCAATCTTGGCTCACTGCAACCTCTGCTTCCCAGGTTCAACAATTCTTGTGCCTCAGCCTCCTGAGTAGCTGGGACTACAGGCACGCACCACCACGACCGAATGGTTTTTTGTATTTTTAGTAGAGATGGGGTTTCGTCATGTTGGCCAGGCTAGTCTTGAACTTCTGACCTCAGGTGATCTGACCACCTCGGCCTCCCAAAGTGCTGGGATTATAGGCATGAGCCACTGTGTCTGGCTGACTTTTATATCTCAGCATTGTTTCTTAATTATGCAAGAATCATTATTTTGTTGGAATCTATAAGCTATGTGAAAGATACAGATAATTATATCACATACATATACATTTGAAATTGGAAAAGACCAATAAAGTTTGTCCCATAAAGTAATTAACTGCTTTGTTCTTTATGAATTAAATTAACAACTTATTTTTCAACATATTCAGTCTAGCTGATTTTTCTATTTGTAGCCTGATTTTTTTCTCAGACTGCTGTGTAGTAAAGGATAATTAGAGACATTTACACTTATCATCCCAGCAAGAACATTGCTTTTGCTACTAAGGAAATCGTCCAATCCAGTGTGATTTATATTTGCATAATATCCTGTTGCAATACTAAAAAACACTTTGCTGAAAAACAGAGGAAGGTATTGAAATTGGGGTTTATAGAAGGGAAAGTGAGATTATGAATAATCACTGTCAAAAAAAGAAAAAAAAAAAAACCCGTTAGCTTATTCTATCAGTTCGCTCCAATGAAATTAAGCCTACTTTTTTTTTCCTTAGAAATGGTTAACACAAAGTGGAGGTAACTCTGTCAAGTACCTGCTGTGTGGCATTATTCAGACACCCAGCTGGCTTCTTAAGTCAGTGTTCTACTTTTTATCTGGTTAGCTGTAATGCCAAGGAGAAACAGCATTTTAAAACTCAATTTTGCCTTCTTGACCTCCTGTGAATCGAGAGTCAACCAAAACCAGTCTTGAAAAGCTGTATTTTTTTTTTTTTTTTTACAAAGGAAGGACACATTTCCACAGGAAAATAAAATGAAATGTATAATCATTATTAATTCAAATTATAAGTTTTAAATACCTCTGTGCCCAGCTTAAAAATCATGGGAATGAACTTCGTGATTTAATTATACTCATTTGACTATTCCAACTGACATCAGCCTTACAACTTTAAAAGTATCATTTCAAGTCACACTGTTTTGTTCTCATTTTAAGCATTCCAATTCACTCTGAGAAGCTATAAGGTGACTAACCATCCCAGGTTTCCCAGGACTGAGGGGCTACATTCCTGAGAGGCAAGACTTTTTTCTTTTGAGACAGAGTCTCACTCTATCACCCAGGCTGGAGTGCAGTGGCACAACTCGGCTCGCTGCAATCTCTGCCTCCTGGGTTCAAGCGATTCTCTTGCTTCAGCCTCCTAAGTAGCTGGGTCTACAGGTGTCCGCCACAACGTCTGACTAATTTTGGCATTTTTAGTAGAGACAGAATTGGCCAGGCTGGTCTCAAACTCCTGGCCTCAAGTGATCCACCCGCATCAGCCTCCCAAAGTCTGGGATTACAGGCATGAGCCACTGTATCCGAGAGGCAAGACTTTCAATGCTGAAACAATGGCAGAATGGGGTGATTGGTACATCATAACATGAAACTCAAAGAAATATCTTAGGAGAGCTCAGTATTTAAAATAAAGTCTTCTGCAAAATGCGGAAAGCCTGAGTAATTAATTATGCATTTATGTAGTTCTACTTTATTAAATACCTTCTCTGAATCAGTTATTGGGCTGAGCATCAGAGATTAAGAGGCAGTTTTTGTCCCAGGTATGTATATAAGAAGACAAGAGAGGCCAGGCGCAGTGGCTCACGCCTGTAACCACAGCACTTTGGGAGGCCGAGGCCAGCGGATCACGAGGTCAGGAGATGGAGACCATCCTGGCTAAGATGGTGAAACTCCATCTCTAGTAAAAATACAAAAAATTAGCCAGGCGTGGTGGCTGGCGCCTATAGTCCCAGCTACTCGAGAGGCTGGGTCAGGAGAATGGTGTGAACCCGGGAGGCAGAGCTTGCAGTGAGCTGAGATCGCACCGCTGCACTCCAGCCTGGGCAACAGAGTGAGACTCCGTCGGGAAAAAAAAAAAAAAAAAAGAACAAGCAAATATAGAATTCATAATTGAGATATGCTCAAGGGGCTATGGGACACAAAGGTGTATACTGAAAATATAACTGGTATATTTCCCATATCTGTTTCATAAGTTTCAATTTTGACATTTATACCTGTTAAAGTTTTATGTATCTTAAATATATACAACTAAATATAAGTAAATATAAGTAAACTAAAATTTCAGCAACTTAAAAAAATTTGCTTTCATAAATAATAAACTCATTCACTAAGTCATGTATGAAAAATAGTCCCTGAAGTACATCAGTTTTATTGTCAGTACATAATGTATTTTATTTCATGAGTAACTGATTGATAAAAAGTCCAATTCACAGAGAACATGTACCAATTCTATGTGGTTCCAACGTAACAAAAGAACTTAAACATATATGAAAAAAAAAAACCCGTGGAATACAACTAAAGCCGTGCTTTGAGGGAAACTTAAAGCTTTACATGTTTATATCAGAAAGGAAGGAAGCTTTCAAATTAATGATTAAAGCATCTACCATAAGAAACTGGAAGGTGGGAAAGGAGAAGGGTTCAAATGAAGAACAAAGCAAGCAGAAGAAAGGAAATGATAAGAATAATGGCAGAAATCAATAAAATTGAGAACAGAAAAACAATAAGAGGGAACCAAGGAAACCAAATTTGGGTCTTTGGCAAGAGGAGTACGATCGATAAACATTTTGGTATACAGATCAAAAATAAAAACTAGAGAAGCTTTCTAGTTGCTGGTACAGCATCAGAGAAGCTTGGAAGTTGTCACTCTATCCTAACAATAAGTAAAAAGCTGAACACACTGAAAAAATAACTTTTTTTAGATCTGTAAGATAAGTGATATCACAAGACAAATTATGGCCCCCAAAATTAGAGAGACAGATGAATACAGAGAATTATGACTTGCTGGGGCAGAAACTCACAAGCAGAACCCTCCATAGGAACCAGGGCCAGGGTAGGAAAACCTGAACTGTAATTGATGAACTGCTAGAGGCTCACTGTGAAAAACTCTGAGAATTAAAAACTCCAGGGAGGCTCAGTGTCTTAGGCACTTTTGCATTGCTATAAAGGAATACCTGAGACTGGGCAATTTATAAAGGCAAAAAGTTTAATTGGCTTGCAGTTCTGCAGGCTGTACAAGAAGTGTAATGCCAGCCTCTGCTTCTAGTGAGAGTCTTAAGGAAGCTTGCAATCATGGCGGAAGGCAAAAGGGGAGCCAGCATGTCACATGGCAGGTGAGAGAGGGAGCAAAAGAGAGAAGGGGAAAGCCCCAGGCTCTTTTAAATAATCAGCTCTCACATGGACTCATTACCATGGGGAGGGCACCATGCCATTCATGAAGAATCTGCCCCCATGACCCAGACACCTCCCACCAGGCCCCACCTCCAACATTGGAGGTCACATTTTAACACGAGATTTTCAGGAGACAAACATTCAAACCATATCATATGACTATATGGGGGCTTCCACACTCTTGTGAGTTTTACCTTCAGGAGTTCAGCCTGTTCTCATAATAAATGGCATAGAAAAATTCCCTTATGCTTCCCTCATGGAGAGGGGAAAATAAACCATTTTGAAATAGCCCACAGAATTATAATCTTCTTAGCAAAATCTGCCCTCAGGAGAAACTATTTTACCAGAACCTCACCCACTGGGATGTTATCAAAGCCTTACTGAGCAGGAGAAAGGCAAAGGCCAAGTCCAGACTCTTCCAGCTAAGACAATGAGGTGGGAGGGGGATGCAGAAGCATGTGTGGAGTTCACAGTCTGACTGAGGCTCATTAGAAGACTGAGACCCAATCATAGGACTATTGGATGCTTCCCCTCCCACACACCACACCTCCACATTACTAAAGGCCTAGCTACAGAAGTTCCTTTTATTTGTTGCTGTCAAGAAATAATTAAATAGCATACTAAAAGGCGAATAACACAGTTTGAAGAGTCAAAATGAGCATCGAAAGCAGACTCTGATATCACAGGGATGCTGCAATGATCAGACAGAATTTAAAACAACGATGGCAAATATATTAGAGGCTTTAATGGATAGTTTATAGGAAATGATGGACAATGCAAGTAGAGACATGAAATTCTAAGAACGAACCAAAAAGAAATGCTAGAGATCAGAATCACTGTCACAGAAATGAAGAATGCATTTGATAGACTTATTTGTAGACTGGACATGGCTGAGAATAAAATCTCTGAGTTTTAGGACATTTCCATAGAAACCTCCAAAACTAAAAAGCAAAAAGAACAAAAGACTGGAAATAATAGGACAGAATATCCAAGAACGGTGGGGCAACTACAAAAGGTATAAATCTACGTATGGGAGTATCAGAAGAAAAAAGAGAGAATGGATCAGAAGATATGTTTAGACAATCATGATAGAGATTTTCCCCAAATTAATTTGGATACCAAACCACATATTGAGGAAACTCAGAAAACAAAAATAGGGTAAATTCCCCCCTAAAATTACACAACAGAGATCTCTACACCTCAGCATATCATATTCAAACTACAGAAAATCAAAGATAAAGAAAGAATTATGAAAGAAGCCAGAGAAAAGAAACACCTTACCTATACTAGAGCAAAGATAATAATTACATTTAGCTTCCCAAAATCCATGCAAACAAGAAGAGAGTGAAAGGAAATATTTAAAGTGTTGAAAGAAAAGAAAACCCCACCAATGTACAGTTCTGTACCCTATAAAATGATCCTTTAAAAGTGAAAGAGAAATAAAGACTTTCTCCAACAAACAAGCAAACAAACAAAAATCAAGGGACTTTATCACCAGTAGACCTATCTTGCAGGATATGTGAAAAGAACTTTTTGAGAGAGAAGGACAATGATATAGGTCAGAAATTCAGATCTATATAAGGAAAGGAAAAGCATTAAAGAAAAAAAAGTGAAGGTAAAATACAAACTTTTTTCTTATTCTTTGTAGATCTAACAGATAATAATTTGTTCAAAATCATAATGATGATAATATATTCAATTACATATGCTTATGTATGTATGTATGTGTGTGTATATATAATATATATATAATTCAGTTTAATATATATATTGAAATGAATGCTAGCAATGACACAAGGGTCAGAAGCGGGGAATTAGGATTATTTTTATAAAGTATTAACACTACTTGTGAAATAGCAAAGTATTATTTAAAAGTTAATTTGGATTAGTTGTAAATGTGTATTGGAAATTCTAGGGCAACCACTAAAAAAAAGTGAAAAAAGAAGCATAAAAGAGAGAAAATGAAATAATATAAAATCATATAAAATACACAATGTAAAATCACAGAAGGCAGAAAGAGTGGATGAGTGGGAAAAAATAAGCAAAAAAGATCAACAAAATACAAACCAGTAATAAATGTGGTAGATATTAATCCACCTGCATCAAGAAATTTGAGTGTCAATGATCTAAATGCATGAATTCAAAGATAGAAATTATCAGAGCAGATCAAAATACAACCATATGTTGTCTACAAAAAACCCACTTTACACATAAAGACCTATAGATTAAAGGTAAATATATGGAGAAAGATATATCATGCTAACACTAATTGAAAGAAAGTAGAAGTAATTATTATTAATTTTAGATATAGCTGACTTCAAAGCAAGTAAAGTTGTAGGGATAAAAAGGGGCATTACATAATGATAAAGGGTGAATTCTCCAAGAAGACATAACAATCGTTAATGTGTGCACATGTCTAACAACACAGCATCAAAACACATGAAGCAAAAACTCATAGAAGTGGAAGGAGAAATAGATGAATGCATTATTATGGCCAGTGACTTCAACTTTCTTTTCACAAATGGACAGACCCAGCAGGCAGAAAACCAGTAAGAACAGAGTTGAACTCAATACCACCATCAATCAACTGGATACAGTGGACATCTGTAGTAGTCTACTTCTTCCAGCAACAGCAGAATACACATTATTCTCAGGCTCACATGAAATATTTGTCAGGACATACCACAGTTGGATCATAAAACACAACAAATTTAAAAGAATGGAAATTATACAATATCTGCTCATACAGTAATGAAATTAAATATGAAATCAATAGCAAACATATAGCTGGATAATCCCCAAATATTTTAAGATTAAGGAACACACCTATAAATAAAACATGGATCAAAGAAGAAATCTCAAAAGAAATTATAAACTATTTTTAATTAATTAATTAAAAGCACAATTTATCAAAATTTGTGGGATGCAATAAAAGCGGTGTTACAGGGAAATGTCTAGTATTGAATGCATATATTAGAAAAGAAAAAAGATCTCAAATCAATTTTCTAAGCTTCTGCCTTAGAAAAACATTTTAAAAAAACCCAGCAAGTTAATTCTAAAGTAAGCAGAAGAAAAGAAATAATAAAAATTACAGTGGAAATCAGTGAAATTGAAAACAGTAGATCAATAGAGAAAAAATCAACAAAACCAAAAGATGGTTCTTTGAAAAGATCAATAAAATCAATACGCTTCTAATTAGGCTAAGTAGAAAAGAGGTGACAATCGCTAATATCTCAATGAAAGGGGAGACATTAGTACAGATCCAGGGACAATAAAAGAACAATAAAGGAATACTATGAACAACTCTGTGCCCACACATTTGATAATGTAGGTGAAGTGAACAAATTCCTTAAATACATAATCTGTCAAAACTCAAAGAAGAAGTTGATAATCTGAATAGTCCTATATCCATTAAAGAAATTGAATTAATATCTAATAACCTTTGAAAACAGAAAACACCAGGCCTAGAAGAGTTTGCTGAGGAATTCTATAAAACATTTAAAGAAGAAATAATACCAATTTTCTACAATGTCTTTCAGAAGACAGAGGCAGAGGAAAGACTTCCTAACTTATTCTAGAAGGTCAGCAATACCCTATACCAAAACCAAAGACATTATAAGGAAAGGCTTCCTAACTTATTCTAGAAGGTCAGCAACACCCTATACCAAAACCAAAGACATTATAAGGAAAGTAGATTATAACCAATATCTCTCTAGAACCTAGATGCAAAAATCCTCAATAAAATATTAGTAAATCCAAACCAACAATGTATAAAAATAACTACATACCATAACTTGTTGGGACTTAGGACCTCAGGTATGAAAGACTGGTTAAAAATTTGAAAACCAATTAATATAATCTATCATATTAACAGGTTAAAGAAGAAAAACTACATAATCATATCCACAGACACAGAAAAAGCATTTGACAAAATTAGTCATTTATTCATGATAAAAACTCTAATCAAACTCAAAATAGAAGAAAACATTCAACTTATTAAAGAATATCAACAATAAACCTACAGCTCACATAATGTTTAATAATGAGAAACTAGAAGCTTGCCTACTAAGATCATAAAAAAGTCAAAGATAGGGAAACTCAATATTGTCAAGATTTTGGTTGTTCTTAAATTTATGTATAGATTCAGTGCAGTTTCAATCAAAATATCAGTAGGTTATTTTGTGGATATTGACAAACTGATTCTAAAGTTTATATGGAAAGATAAAAGCCCCAGAACAACCAACACAATATTCACAGAGAAGAGCAAAGTTGAAAGAGTGACACTATCTGATATCAAGACTTATTATAAAGCTATAGTATTAGGAGAGTGTGGTATTGGTGAAAGAATAGACAAATAGATCAATGAAAAATAATAGATATCTGAGGAATAAATTAGCATAAACATAGTCAACTGATATTTAACCAAAGAACAACAGCAATACAATGTAGAAACAATGTCTTCTCAATGAATGGTGCTAGAGCAACTGTACATCCACATGTTAAAAAAAAAAAAAAGATTCTAGATGCTGACCTCACACCCTTCACAAAAATTTGCTTAAAATGAGTCACAGACCTAAATGTAAAATGCAAAACTATAAAACTCCCAGAAGATACCATAGAGGAAAATCTAGATGGTGTTGGGTTATATAATGACTCTTTAGATATGACACAAAAGCCATGATCAATGAAAGAAAAAAATGATAAACTGGACTTTATTAAAATAAGAATCCCTGCTCTGCGAAAGACACTGACAAGAGACTGAAAATACAAGCTGGCTAGGCGCAGTGGCTCACGTCTGTAATGCCAACACTTTGGGAGGCTGAGTCAGGCAGATTGCTTGAGCCCAGGAGTTTGAGACCAGCCTGGGCAACACGGGAAAATCATATCTCTACAAAAAGATACAACAACAACAGAATTACACCTGTGGTCCCAGCTACTCAGAAGGCAGAGGTGAGAAATCACTTGAGCCTGGGAGGTCGAGGCTGCAATGAGCCTTCATTGCACCACTGCACTCCATCCCAGTCAAGAGAGATTCTGTCTCAAAAAAAAAAAAAAAAAAAAGAAAGAAAAGTGAAGAAAATACAAAACAACTCAACTAAAAAGTGGGCCATGGAACTTAACAGATAGACATCTCACCAAAGAAGATACACATACGGGCTGGGCATGGTGGCTCACGCTTGTAATCCCAGCATTTGGGAGGTCAAGGCGGGTGGATCACCTGAAGTTAGGAGTTCAAGATCAGCCTGACCAACATGGCAAAACCCCATCTCCACTAAAACATACAAAAATTAGCTGGGTGTGGTGGCACACACCGGTAATCCCAGCTACTCAGGAGGCTGAGGCAGGAGAATCGCTTGAACCCGGGAGGCAGAGGTTGCGGTGAGCCAAGATTTGCCACTGTACTCCAGCCTGGGCGACAGAGTGAGACTGTCTCAAAAAAAAAAAAAAAAAAAAAAGATACACATATGGCAATTAAGCATTTGAAAATATGCTCCACATAGTATGTCATCAGGGAAATGCAAATTAAAACAACAATAAAATACCACTGCATACCTACTAGAATAGCCAAAATTCAGACCACTGACAACACCAAATGCTGGTAAGGATGTGGAGGAACAGGAACCCTCATCATTGATGTTGGAAATGCAAAATGGTATAGCCACTTTGAAAAACTGTTCTTACCAAACTAAATTTACACTTACCACCACTCATGCTTCCTGGTATTTTAACCCAAATGAGTGGGAAATTTATGTCTTTGCAAAAACTTTCATGCAGACCCTTATAGTAGCTTTATTCAGAATTGCAAAACTTGGAAGTAACCAAGATATCCTTTAATAGATGAGTGGTAAGTAAACTGTGGTACATCCAGACAATGGAACACTTAGCACTAAAAAGAAATGAGCTATGAAGCCATGAAAAGGCTGGAGGAGACTTCAATCTTTATTAGTAAGTGAAAGAAACCAGTCTGTAAAGGTGACATACTGTCTGATTTTAACTACATGGCATTTGGGAAAAGTCAGGACTTTGAAGAGCATGAAAAGATTAGTGGTTGCCAGGTGTTCAGAGCTAGGGATGAATGGCAGAACACAGAGGATTTTTTGAGTAGCAAAACAACTCTGTATGATACTAAAATAGAGGATATATGTCGTTATATTTTTGTCCAAATAACCCAATATACAACACCAAAAATGAACCCCAATGCAAATTATGGTCTTTGGGTGATAATGATGTGTCAGTGCAGATTCATTAATTGTAGCAAATGTACCACTCTAATGAGAAATATTGATAATGGGAGTAAGTTATGCGTGTGTGGGGGCAGGGTGTATATGAGATATCTCCGTACCTTCCTCGAAATTTTGCTCTGAACTTAAAACTGCTCTAAAAATAAAGTTAATTAAAAAGAGAAAAGAAAAAGAGAAATTATCAATATCATAAGTAAAAGAAAGGACATTACTATAAATTCTACAGACATTAAAAGGATATTATGGGAGCATTATGAACAGCTATTTGTCAATAAATTTGACACTTAGATGCAATGGAAAAACTCCCTGATTTCCTACCAAAGCTCGATAGAAAATAATTGGATAGCTGGAAAAGTCCTATATTTATTGAAGAAATTGAATTCATAAACATCTTTCAACGAAGAAAACTTCAGGCCAGATACTTAACAGGAAAACTTCACTTAAAGATGAAATAAGTCCAATTCTGCAAACATTCTTCCAGAAATTATAAAAGGAGGAAGTACTTTCCAACTCATTTATGAGGCCAACGTTACCCTGGTACCAAGATGAAACAAAAATTGTCAAGAAAAGAAAACCTCACACCTGCATTATGCAATATTGTAGCCAACAGCAAAATGTACCTATTCTGCACTTGAAATGTTGCTAACCCAAATTAAGATGTGCTGCAATTAGAAAATAAACACCACATTTCAAAGCCTTAGTATGAAAGAAATACAAAATGTTTCATCAATATTTTACATTGATATAATATCACTATTGGTAATATTTATATTAAATAAATTACATTATTAAAATTAATTTTGTTTTTTGGTTGTTATGTCATTACAATACAATTTAAAAGTACATTTGTGATTTTTACTATTTATCTACTTGACAATGCTATAAACTGATATCCCTCATAAACACTGAGGCAAAAATTCTTCTTAAAAATTAGCAAATTAGGCTGGGCGCAGTGGCTAACACCTACAATACCAGCACTTTGCGAGGCAAAGGTGGGTGGATCACTTGAGCCCAGGAGTTCAAGACCTGTCTGGGAAATGCAATGAACCCCTACCTCTACCAAAAAAAAAAAAAAAAATTAGTTGGGCAGGGTGGTGTGCACCTGTAGTCCCAGCTACTTGGGAGGCTGGAATCATTGCTTGGGCCTGGGAGGCAGAAGCTGCAGTGAGCCAAGATTGTGCCACTGCACTGAGGCCTGGGCAACAGGGTGAGACCCTGTCTCAAAAAAAAAAAAAAAAAAAAAAGCAAATTAAATTAAGAAATATATTCAAGGAATAATAGAACCTGATACAATGCGGTTTATCATAGGAAAGCAAGATTGGGTCCATGTGAAAATCAGTAAGTTTAATTCACCATATTAACAGACTAATGGAGGAAAAAAAAAAAAAAAACCATATGATACTCTCAGTTGAGGCACAAAGGGCATTTGACAAAATTTAACATTTATTATGGTTTAAAAAATATAACAAAACATGAAAAAAAACCTAACCAAAGTAGGAATCAAAGAGAACATTCTCAACTTTATAAAGGGTATCTATGAAAAAATCTATAAACACATTCCATACATAACGGTAGCAGATGGAATGCTTTCCCCTGAAATCAGCAATGAGGTAAGAATGTCATTCTCATCATTCCTTTCAACATATAATAGAAGACATATAATAATTTTTTTTAATGCATATATAATTGAAAAAGATAAATGAAATAGTCTTTATTCACAGAAGACTTAATTGTCTCTGTAGAAAATCACAAAGACAGGAGATCTACAATAAAGCTGCTGGGACTAATAATTGACTTTGGTGAAGTTGTAGAACACAAGGGCAATATATAGAAATCAGTGACATTTCTACATATTTGCAGTAAACAATTAGAAATTGAAAAATTTTAAGTATTATTTACAATAGCACCACAATGGGAGATAGGGATAAATCTAACAAAGTATGTACAAGATTTATTAAAAACTGTACAGCGTTGATGAGAGAAATACAAAATGACTAAAGAAATAAAGAAGCGGCCAGGCGCTGTGGCTCACGCCTGTAATCCCAGCACTTTGGGAGGCTGAGGCGGGCGGATCACGAGGTTAGCAGATGGAGACCATCCTGGCTAAGATGGTGAAACACCATCTCTAGAAAAAATACAAAAAATTAGCCGGGCACAGTGGTGGGCGCCTGTAGTCCCAGCCACTCGGGAGGCTGAGGCAGGAGAATGGCGTGAACCCAGGAGGCGGAGCTTGCAGTGAACCGAGATCAGGCCACTGCACTCCAGCCTGGGCGACAGAGCAAGACTCCATCTCAACAACAACAACAAAAAAAAAAAAAAGAGAGAGAGAGAAGAAAAAGAAAGACAGAGAGAAAGAAAGGGAGAAAGAAAGAAAGAAAGAAAGAAAGAAAGAAAGAAAGAAAGAAAGAAAGAAAGAAAGAAAGAAAGAAAACTGTGCTCATATATTAGAACAGCAGTCCCCAACTTTTTTGGCACCAGGGACTGCTTTTATGGAAGACAGTTTTTTCCATGGGGTGGGTGGGGAGGGATGGTTTCTGGATGAAACTGCTCTACCTCAGATCATCAGGTATTAGTTAGATTATCATAAGGAGCACACAACCTAGATCCCTCGCATGTACAATTCACAGTAGGGTTTGTACTCCTGTGAGAATCTAATGCCATTGCTGATCTGACAAGAGACAGTAATGCTCACTTGCCCACAGCTCACCTGCTGTGCAGCCTGGTTCTGTTAGGACAAGTACTGGTCTGTGTTCCGGGAGCTGGGAACCCCTGCATTAGAGGGCTCAATCCTTTCCTAGATGATTTACATTTTTAAAACATTAGAAGACTCAGTATTGTTATTATGTCAATTCTCCCTTATTTTACCTATAGATTCAATGAAATCCTAAAATTCCATCAGGCTTTTGTTTTACAGAAATCAATATACTGATTCTGAAATTTATATAGAAATCTCATGGAACTAGAATAGTTAAAACACAGAAAACAAAGTTACAGAACTCACGCTACCTGACTTACTTTAAAGCCACCGTTATTAAGACAATTTGTTACATCCATAGTAATAGATACATAGATTAAAAAAAAAGAAAGAAAAGAAAAGAATCTAGAAATACACCCACACATAATATGGTCAGTTGACAAGGATACCAAGGCAATTCATATGAGAAAGATTTTTCTTATTGAAAAATTGAATATCCATATCCACAATGGTGATCCATGACCCTTACCCACCATTACATTAAAAAATTAACTCAAAATGGATTGTAGACCTATATGTAAAAACTGAATTTATAAAACGTCTAGAAGAAAAAAAAAAATTCTTTGGAACCTTGAGTGAGGCAAATATTTCTTAAATAAAACAAGAAAGCACAAACTACAAAAGAAAAAATAGATAAATTGGTCTTCATCAAAATTAAAAATGTCTGCTCTTTGAAGGATAATGTTAAGAAAATAAAAAGGTTGCAGACTCTGGGAAAATATTTGCAAAACAGATGTCTGATAAAGGACTGGTATCCATAACATACATTCAGAACTTTTACAACTCAGCAATAAGAAAACAAATAACCCAATAAAAATGAGCAAAAGATTTATACAGGCACTTCCTCCAAAATGATAAATGGATAAATAAGCTCATGAAAAGATGCTGAACATCATTATTCAATAGGGAAATGCAAATTACAGCCACAGTATGTTACAACTAGACTCCTATTAGAATGGTTTCAATTAAAAGACACTGACAATAAAGTGCCTGCAAAGATACACCACATATGTGACTCTCATACATTACTAATGGAAATGCAGAATTGATACTTTAGAAAACAGTTTGGGCCGGGCGCGGTGGCTCAAGCCTGTAATCCCAGCACTTTGGGAGGCCGAGGCGGGTGGATCACGAGGTCAGGAGATCGAGACTATCCTGGCTAACATGGTGAAACCCCGTCTCTACTAAAAATACAAAAAAAACTAGCCGGGCGTGGTGGCGGGCGCCTGTAGTCTCAGCTACTTGGGAGGCTGAGGCGGGAGAATGGCGTGAACCCGGGAGGCGGAGCTTGCAGTGAGCCGAGATCACGCCACTGCACTCCAGCCTGGGAGCACAGCGAGACTCCGTCTCAAAAAAAAAAAAAAAAAAAAAAAAAAAAAAAAAAAAAAAAAAAAAAAAGAAAACAGTTTGGCAATTTCTTATAGAGTTAAAGATTTACTTATCATATGACGCAGAAATCTCACTCCTAGGATTTACTCAAGAGAAATAGAAACATATGTAGTTATCCTTTGGTATTGATGGGGAATTGGTTTCAAGACCCCCTCAGTTGCCAAAATCCACAGGTACTCACGTAACTTATAGAAAATGGTCTAGTGTTTACATATAACCTACACACATCCTTTTGTATACTTTAAATCATCTCTAGATTACCCGAATGATTAGATTATAATACTTATGTTACCTGGTTGTCTAGATTAGAGTATAATAGTTAATACAATGTAAATGCTATGTATGTTGTCATTATACTTTATCGCTTTTGTATTTGCATTTTTAAAATTGTTTTTAATATATTTTCAGTCTGTGGTTGTGTGAATTCATGGATTCAGAACTCACAGAAATGAAGGGCAACTGTATTTACAGAAAAACCATATTTTTTTTTCTAGTAGTTTTATTGCCAAAATTGGAAATAATCCAAGTTGTCATTAACTAGAGGATGGATAAATAAATTATAATACATCTATAAAATTAAATATTAGTAAAAAATACATAAAAAATGAACTGTTGATATGTTGGTGCAAAAGAAATTACTTATAAGTAATTATAAGTAATGGCAAAAACTGCAACTGCTTTTGCACCAACCTAATAGTAATTCAGTATAGATAAATCTCAAATACACAATGTTATGCCAAAAAAAAAAAAAAATCTAGGATAAAACAGCTATATGCTGTGATTCCATTTCTATGACATTCCAGAAATGAAATCACCTTTGCAAAACTTATAACAATGAGAAGATTATGAAAATGAAAGAGATGTGATCTAACCAACCCTCATCTTGCCTTTAACCCTCAAACTGCTCTTGGTCATTACTGGATTTGTGCTAAGCTAACTTTGAGAGAAATTTAGTTTGTAGTTTAAATGGTAATAGCCTTTCCCCAAAACAAAACCACCTAGTAAAACTAATGAAAGGCCATCAGGTTAGGAGGATGTAACCTGGTTAACACAGGTTGCTGTTATTAACCATTTTACATCTGGAAAATCTGAGGCAGCGGAGGCTAAGAAACTTCTCTAAAATCACATGACTACTTAGAGGTGGTCTGGAATTCAGACTCAAGAAACTAGGCTCCTTATTAGCTAAATATGACTAATTGCTACCTAGCCACTCATATGACAGCAACAATCATCATACTCCTTCCCAATATTCTATACAGAGATTATTGGAGGGGTGTACATGGTCAAGAAGAGCGTAGCTCCAAATCCTGAGCAAATCCTTGAGCGCTTTCCTCATTGTTTTTTTTTTTTTTTTTTTTTTTTTAAGCCCTCTGTTTTAACCTCCATTTAGGACATTTGAGAGTAGCACTTGCATCCTGTGGGACTCTTCAAAACTTCAGAAGAATCAAATAGTATCTTTCATCTAAAAATTTTGGAAATTTCCCCCTTATTTCTCCATAATCCTAACACTTTTAAGCTAATGTCTTCCCTCAACAGTGACAGTATTAGCAGACAGTGAGACACAGCATCTTCCTTTATCTCCTCTGGAGAATCAGTATACCTCTGTCATCTTCCCCTGCAAGATCAGGCAAAAATAAGCCTTCCTTTTGGCACTGATTCTTAATCTTCCCTTCCATTAAGGATTCATGTTATAATATTTATCTTCTGTCTTTTTAATCACTGCCTCTTACAAAAAGATAATTTCAATGTGACTTTGCTGACATTTACAGAAATGTTATCTTCATAACTTTCTTCTTTAGAGCCAAACATAGCAAAGAAGCATAAACTTCTATGGTCTTTCTTGCTCCCTGAGCCCTTGCAAGTGGGCATCTTTCTCTTCTTCTCTGTTGAAATTGATCTCCCTCAGGAAAAATCCAACAGTAATTGTTAGTTTCATACTCCTTGGCTTTTTCAGATAGTGCTTTCATAAAATATCATGGCTTCAACTATCAAATTAATACTAAAGATGTCTCCTGTATTATTTTACCCATTATCTTTTACTCAAGCTAAATTCCACCTTCCATGCTGCTCAGAGGATATGTATTTTAAGATATCTGATCATCCAGCTTAATTAAATATTTTATTTAAAACAAAACATATTCATATCCCCTTTTTCTAAATATCTGTCAAAGGCAAAAAATTCAATGTGAAATCCTTTCCTTTTTATTACATAATCCATGGTCATTTAATCTTGCTTATCTTTTCTTTACATTTTTCACATGGACAGCTCTCCATTTCCATTGGCTGTTGAACAATCTAGTCATTCAAACCTTCACACTTGGATTGTAATTTTGATATCTCTATTTCCACCATTCTAATTCATAGTTCACATTATAGCCATTACAATGGTTTCACCACTTTATTTTTGACAGGTCCTTCCTAATATTAAGAGACTATTGCATGCCTGTTGTGCACTGTACACATCTCAACTATTCATTTGTGATGGAAATCATTTAGCCCCCTTTACCGTTCTAGAGTAGACATCAGCCAGGAATGGTGGTTTACTCCTGTAATCCCAGCACTTTAGCAAGCCAAGGCGGAAGGATCACTTGAAGCTAGGATTTTGAGACCAACCTAGGCAAAATAGTGAGACCTCATCTCTACCAAAAAAAAAAAAAAAAATGTTAACAAAAATTAGCCGGATGTGGTGCCACACACCTGTAGTCCTAGTTATTTGGGAGACTGAGGTGGGAACATTGCTTGAGCCCAGGAGGTCAAGGCTGCATTGAGCTGTGATCCCGCCAATGCAGTCCAGCTTGGGCAACAGAGTGAGACTTTGACACACACACACACAGACAGACACACACAGACAGACACACACACACAGACACACACACACACACACGCACACACACACACACACACACAGTAGATATCTTTTATTTTGGTCAGCCCAGCTGTCCTTTCCTTACTTAACCCATGTGGTTTTTTCAATCCTAGTAACCATCCTCTTTAACCTACCCCTTGCTACAAATGGCAACAAGGACCCAGACCTGGTCAATCATCATATCCCACCAATTCTCCCAAAACTAGGATCCCAACTGAGTCAATCAGAATCCATTCCTGAGATGATTTATGGACCTGTGAAAGATAAAACTTCTACAGGGTTCATGAGCTATCAAAACAGTCAGTCATATGTATTTTAATGAAGAGTGTACACTGGAAAGTGTATTTAAAAGAGGGAGAGAAGAGACAGAGCACAAATTCTATTGTTTGAGCATGTTGATCAAGGCATATATAATGCCAAACCCACTCTTGGACTTCTCAGTTATATGAGCCAGTACATTTAATTTTTGGTTACACTTCTATTTTGGGTTTCAATCACTTGCAACTAAAAGAGTCTGTTTATTACACAATATGAGTGTATCCATTATTTGGTTTATTACTGCAAGGTCATGGATGGGATCAAGAGTTAAAGATGAATCAAGCACCATACAGTAGTTCTGTAGTTAATGTAAAAGAAGTGTGCCCTCTGTTATGGTGAATTGTGTATATGTGAGTTTGGCAAGTGCTTCAAGAGCAATACAGAGGCTAAGAAACTGCAGAGAGTGAAGTGATTCATTCTGACTAGGCAGATTGGGAAAGTTTCTGGGTATAACAGCATTTTAAGCTGGACTTTGAAAGATGAATAAGTTGCCAATACTATTGCTAAGTTTGATATCAAACATTGTATTATTTGCTCATTTATTTCTGAAATCATTTCCAATACTGTTTATTAATCTAAATTTATTTATCATAAAGCTCCAGTTCATAAGTAACTTGTCTTCTTCCTGTTTGCTTTGATATTAGATTTTATCATTTTTAGTTACTTCATTATTTTTTCTTTGTTTGTTTGGTTTTTATTTTTAGAGACAAGGTCTCACTCTGTCACCCAGGCTGAAATATAGTGGCTTGATCATAGCTCACTATAGCCTCAAACTCCTGGGCTCAAGCAATCCTCCTGCCGTAGCTTCTCCAGTAGCTGGGATAACTGGCATGCACACCATGCCTGGCTATTTTTTTTTTTTCATACAGACAGGGTCTCCCTGTGTTGCCCAGGCTGGTCTTAAACTCCTGGCCTCAAGCAAGCCTCCCACTTCTGCCTCCCAAAGTGCTGGGATTACAGGCAAGAGCCACAGCACCCAGCCTCCATATGTGCATACTGCATATCCTAATTCAGCCATAATCTCTGGAAAGCAAATGCCATCTTATCATCTCTTTAATATCTACTATAGCATCTAACACAGCACTGGGCACAAAGTACTTAGAAAACAATAAAATAATGCAAATGCCAAGTTTTTGACAGTTTGATTAAACATCTGTATATGGTAGATTAATTTCATTTCTAAATGATGTTGAAGATTTTCTGTTACTCTCAAATGAAAACATCTAGTGGTTGTAAAATTCCCTTCCATGAAACTATTTCAAGCATGCAGAGGAAAGTATATTAGGTGGTGTTTGACTGATAAGTCTAAATTGAGACTGTTTTTTTCCCTCCTTTGACTTCTGAGCTTTTAACTGGAATCTTGGAATTGAGTTCATTAAATAATATAGTTTATTAGGAAAATAAAGTATTTGGAAAGAAGATGAAAACAGACCAAAATAAAAGCTAAAGGAGTGTTCAAAATGATTAGACTGAAGTTGCAGTGAACTAAAGTAGCAGTAAAAACATCTGAGACATAGGACATTATTTTGCTAGAGAATAGTAAGAAGACATCAAAGCCCTTAAAATACAAGAGTGTGAAGTCAAAGACTTACAAGGCTGAAGTTACTAAGATTTTAGGATTACTTTGCTGTGAGACATGTAACTAAAGGTCACATCTTTGAAATTAAATGTGTAGAAAATAGTTCTTTCCACATGAAGGGTAACATTAACCAATGTGAGGCTAATCAATGAGTAATGGTAATTTCACAAATAGGATTACTGTGTAAAAATATGAGAAGACAGAGCTACAGAAAAATTGTATCTTATCACAGGAAAGATAGAACTATCAGAGAAGACAGGAAAATTCATCAGTCAAATATCTGATTATTTAGGTTAAGGTAGATCCAGGTTTTATGGGACTTGAAGCTTATACAATTTTGGGGACATTCTAAACAACAACATTATGGGGCCGGGCGTGGTGGCTCACGCCTGTAATCCCAGCACTCTGGGAGGCTGAGGTGGGAGGATCACGAGGTCAGGAGATCGAGACCATCCTGGTTAACACTGTGAAACTCTGTCTCTACTAAAAATACAAAAATTAGCCGGGCATGGTGGCAGGCACCAGTAGTCCCAGCTACTTGGGAGGCTGAGGCAGGAGAATGGCATGAACCCGGGAGGTGGAGCTTGCAGTCAGCTGAGATCTCACCACTGCAATTCAGCCTGGGTGACAGAGTGAGACTCCATCTCAAACAAACAAACAAACAAAAACAAACAAACAAACAAGAAAACATTATGGATGCCAAATTTGGTATAACAGCTTCTATTTAGAATTAGAAATTAATCACAACAAATTATAAATCTATGTGTTAAAAAATTATATAATTCAGAAAAAATAACAATTAATAATGGCCTGACACACCTATATAATTAATGACTTTTCTGCATTTTTGCTACATATTATTTCATTGCCTTTCCATATGACAAATATTTTTAAAATAATGTTCTCTATATAGAAGATAGAAAGATAATCAGTTTTTATGTTAGCGTGATTGATAAAAAAACTTTTCATTATTGGTGGTTAAGAAAAGTTTCTTTTTGCTTCAAAACTCAATATTGGTTGCACCTCATACAATATTAGAATGGTGGCCAAATTTGGAAACCTTCTACCAAGATTTTTTCATATATAAGCTCTTACAAATGTAGTTGCTGTTCGTATTACTGCTAGTGGTTTAAGCCTTACAAATAAGAATTCTGATACATTCTATTTTGCACAATTGTTATCAAAAAGAAAAAAAGTATGATGCTTTTATAATTGTATGTTTCTTATGAATACATCTTGATATGAGAAAACTTTTTTTTCTAGGTGCTGTGATAACAGAATCCACTACTTATAATTTTATGTAGGTAACAATTAGAAAAAAAATTACCTCAGAATAGCTTGCAGTTCAAACATTTCACACTTGTTTCTCTTTCACTATCCACTTATCTCCCTTGGTGAGCACTTTTATATAATGATACCAACATTTGTATCATGGTATCAGCTATGGTTCCATATGGCTAACAATAAATTATACCCAGAAGTGACTGGGAACCAAAAGAAATGTGTCCTACTAAACCTGAAGTAAATGTATCCCCCACAGAGCTGTCCCTTGTCAGTTTCCCCAACTGCTATAGCCACTCCAACACTGCCCAACAGACACAAGGCAAGGTGTGAAGTAGGTCAATCTTAATAGATTACGGTTACATTAGGTTTGCAAGTTTTACAAAAACAGGCATGGTGGCTCACACCTGTAATCCCAGCACTTTGGGAGGCCGAGGCAGGCGGATCATGAGGTCAGTAGATCGAGACCATCCTGGCCAACATGGTGAAACCCCATCTCTACTAAAACACAAAAAAATTAGCTGGGCATGGTGGTGAGTGCCTGTAGTCCCAGCTACTTGGGAGGCTGAGGCAGGGAAATTGTCTGAACCCAGGAGGCGGAGGCTGCAGTGAGCCGAGATCATGCCACTGCACTCCAACCTAGCAACAGAGCAAGACTCCGTAGCAAAAAAAAAAAAAAAGTGACCATATAAACAAATTTCAAAGATATCTCCTAGGGCCATGCAAGCAAAGGATCTCGAAATATAAGGGTAAATATGCCTCTATTTAGAAAAACACTATTTAGAAAATGACCTTGCACAGCTCTCTCTTTTTGTGACATGTATAAAATTCATAGAAAATCCCCATTTTAAAAATTGTGAAATGTAACATATAAACAGGAATGTGCATGCATTAGTTTGCTAGGGTTGCCATAACAGAATGTCACAGACTGGGTGGTTTAAAAAACAGAAATGTATATCCTCACAGTTAGGGAGAAAGGAAGTCCAAGATCAAGGTGCCAGCTAAATCGATTTCTCCTAAGGCCTCTCTCTTTGGCTTATAGATGGCTACCTTCTCACATGGTCTTTTCTCTGTGCACACGTATCCCTGGTGACTCTTCTTCTTTGTATTAGGACAACAGTCATATTGGATGAGGGATTCCCCTTTATGATGTCATTTAACCTTAATTACCTCTTTAAAGGCCATATATCCAAATACATTGGGGGTTAGTTCTTGACATATGAGTTTGAGGGGGAAAAAATTCCATAATAGTACAGAAAACATACATGTACAGTAATAAATACTGTAATAATCATAAAGCAAACATACTTATAGCCACCACCTACATCAAGACATGAAACATTGCTATCACCAAAAGACACCTTAACAAACCATAGCCCACAAGTCTTTTCCTAAACACACCATCCTTCCTTACCCTAAATGTAATCCACTCTTCTGGGAACTATTTTCTTTGTAGTTTTCAGTCTGTACATGCAGCTTTATACAGTGTTGTGTAATTTGGTCTACTTTTGTGTAATGGAATTGTGCTCCTATGTATTATTTGGGGTCTTGGTTTTTTCACACAACCTCTTCTTTGTGAGATGTATTGTAATACACAAAGTTTACTCATTTCTCAGCAAGGACAAGATATTAAATATTTAGGCTTGAGGGCCATGTGTTCTCTGTCACAATCATTTCCGCTATTGTTGTGAAAACAATATAGACAATATATAAGTGAATGGATGTAGTTATGTTCAAATAAATATTCACAGAAACGGTTAACAAGTGTGCAAACTGTAGTTTTCTGACTGATATGGTTTGGATCTGTGTTCCCACCAAATTTCATGTTGAATTGTAATCCCTAATGTTTGAAGTACTGCTTGGTGGGAGGTAAATGGATCATGGAGGCGGATTTCACATGAATGCTTTAGTACTGTCCCCTTACTGTGATAGTGAGTGAGTTCTCATGAGATCTGGTTGTGTAAAAGGGTCTAGCACCTCCCTGTAGCTATTTCTCTTGCTGCTGCGCCCACCATGTGAAGTATCTGTTCCCGCTTCATCTTCTGCCATGATTGTAAGTTTCCTGAGGCCTCCCCAGAAGCTGAGCAGGTGCTGCCATGCTTCCTGTAAAGCCTGCAGAACCGTGAGCCAATACTCTTTTCTTTATAAATTACCTCAGTCTCAGGTATTTCTTATAGCAATGGAAGAACAGACTAATACACTGACTTCTGCTCTATAGGATCTTTCATGCCTGACATTGGTTATTTGTACTTCCTTTCCTTTCCCTGATTGATCTCAAAAAGTTCATTAAAATCATTTGAATATAAAAGTAACTTTCAAATTGGTTGGGTCTCTGGACATAGAATTTTGAGATTAGCAGTACTTTTCTTTCAGCAAATTGAAGATATTATTTTATTATCTCCTGATTTTTATTGTTGCTGCTAAGAAATCAATAATACATCTAACTGTTGCATTTTATATCTCTTTTTGCTTTTCTTTTTGCTATAATGAAGAAATTCTCTCAATCTTTGGTATTCTATACTTTTAGTAGAATGTCTTCAGATAAAAAATGTTTTAAAAATTAGTTGCTAGAAATTCAGTGGGATTCTTGAATGATTTTCATTGTGTCTGGAAGTTTCTTAGCCATCATCTTCATACATTGACTCTGCCCTTCTCTCTACTTTCCTTCAAGAACTCCAATTAAATATATAATATATTTGCTCTTTTTCTCTTACTTATCTCTTAAGTTCTCTTCTATGTTTCCATCTTTTCATTTCTGTATGCTGCTTTCTATTCAATTTCCTATGACTTACTTTCCAGTTCATTTATTTTATCTTCACTGTGTCTTATTTGCTTTTAAATCCATCTATTAAGTTATTGAATTTCAAAGATTGTAATCTAATCTTTATTTTTAGAGTTCCTATGTGGCACATTTTTGGTATGCTAGATTACTTTTTATAGTTTCCTCTTCTGGACAGATACTACAAGTTTGTCATTTTTTCTCTGTACATAGTAACATCTATTTTTATGATCTATGTTTCATAAACTGTATCTGATGATTCTCCTATAAGAAGTGTTGATAGATGTTCGTCGATTTGCTTTTGCTTATGATGCTGCTTGCTCAGGGTTTTCCTCTTCCTTATGTGCTTTGTTATGTCGCTTTTGAGAAACATGAGTGTTCTTTGAGGACTAAGATAAAGTGGCATCTACACAGGATGCCTAGGAGAACTATTTCTTCTCAAACATTTTACATTAAATTTATGATCTTAAAAGTGTTTTTGGCCACGCAGGTGATATCAATTGGGCTCCAAATCCACAAAAGTTTCAGCTTTCTTTACAACTTCTCAGTGACAGTATCCCTTTCCAATCATTGCTTATTATGAAGACAACGTTCCTAGAAACCCCATGGGATTTGAGGGTGGAAATGGGTTTCTTTTTAGCTTACATTTACTTTGAGAGGATGGCTGTTTGGGGCCCCATCTCACTGTGTAAAGGTTATCGCTTAGATTCTATAACTATGGTATTTCTGGGTTTTGGATTCCTTCCCCGTAAGCCATGAGATCATCTAGAAGAAAGGTCAAGTGTTTTTAGGTGGACAAACATTCTCACAACAAAAATGACCTTGTCCTCCATTAGTTCATCAGGTTCCTTCTTTCTCTTGATTTTATCCAGATGATTCTTTTCTACCTGTCACATCTTTAATACTTTTAAGACACCACACAATTTTTAATCTATCATTTTGTTGTTCTCAGTGGGAGAGTTGATCCCCATAATCCAGACCACATCACTAGAAAGGAGAGTTTGAAAAATCTTTTTTTTTTTTTTTTTTTTGAGACAGAGTCTTGGTCTGTCACCCAGGCTGGAGTGCAGTGGAGCGCTCTTGGCTCACTACAAGCTCTGCCTCCTGAGTTCAAGCAATTATCTGCCTCAGTCTCCCAAGTAGCTGGAATTACAGGCACCCACGACCACACCTGGCTAATTTTTGTATTTTTAGTAGAGATGGGGTTTCACCATCTTGGCCAGGCTGGTCCTGAACTCCTGATCTTCTGATCTACCCCCTTGGCCTCCCGAAGTGCTGGGATTACAGGCATGAGCCACTGTGCCTGGCCGTTTTCTTCCGTTTGTTTGTTTGTTTTGTTTTGTTTTTTGCGACGGAGTCTCCCTCTGTCCCCCAGGCTGGAGTGCAGTGGTGGGATCTTGGCTCACTGCAAGCTCTGCCTCCTGGGTTCACACCATTCTCCTGCCTCAGGCTCCTGAGTAGCTGGGACTACAGGCCCCTGCCACCACGTCTGGCTAATTTTTTTTTTGTATTTTTAGTAGAGATGGGGTTTCGCTGTGTTATCCAGAATGGTCTCTATCTCCTGACCTCGTGATCCATCTACCTCAGCCTCCCAAAGTGCTGGGATTACAGGCGTGAGCTACCACGTCCAACCTGGTTTTATTTTCAAAGCTCAGTACCAGAAGCTAAAACACAAGAGGTTTTATATTATTGGTGCTTCTGTTTTTGACCTGCAGCACTGAAGGGGAGCTACGATAATAGTGATAGTAGTAAATATTCTGAAAAGTGTGGGTAGCCTGCATTGCTGAACTTCCACAGTCATGTTTGTCTTCACCTTATAACTCTGCCTCTTGTACTATGTGGAACACAAGTCCATTGGTAAAGCAGTTTTTCCCTGTGCTCCTCTGTTGAAGGACACGTGGTGTAGTCTGATTCCAAATCCAAATAAATAAGCTGACCCCATCATGTACTTTTAAATTCTGAACACACTGTTTATTTGGCACCAAGACATGAGAACCATACAGCCCAGGCTTTTTCACCAGCTTCTAAGTATAAATGCAGTAGAAACTGCCTTTGCAAAAAATATAACTGAGAAAATTATGACAGTGAAAGAGATCAACCTAACCCAATCAATCTTGTTTCTAACCTCCAAGCTGTCCTTGTTCACTCCTAGGCATAGGCCAAACTAACTTTGAGAGGAACTAAGTTTATAGTTTGACTTGGAGACAAAGACAATAGCAGCTCTTTCCCAAAACAAAGCCCTTTCCTGCCTGAGGATTGACTGCACTTGCAAAACTAACAAATTAGCCATGAGACTAGAAATTATGGTTTAGGAGTCATGCAGCTAGAGGCTGCAAGATTCTGGACCTCGCCAAATTACTCCTGGGGATAACATCACTATTATAAAACCTAAGACCAGTGCTTCAGATATTTTGTGGACCCTGTACTTAATGGATCAGCTGACACCACCCAGGTGGATAAACTAGCTCATCTGGTCTAGTGGCGCCCACCCAGGAACTGATTCAGTGCAAAAGAACAGCTTTGATGCCCTATTATTTCATCTCTGACCCAATCAGCACTCCCAATTCACTAGTTCCCTACCCACCAAATTGTCTTAAAAACCCTGATCCCTGAGTTTTGGGGGAGACTGATTTAAGTAATAATAAAACTCTGGTCTCGTATACAGCTGGCTGTGCAAATTCAACTCTTTCTCTATTGCAATTTTCCTCTTAACAAATCAGTTCTCTCTAGGCAGAAGCAAGGAGAACCCTTTGGGCAGTTACACAGTAACATTAAATTTACTGTACAAATTACAAGACTTGAATCCCCTGCCTTTCAGTACAGAAACTGACTTAGGTCCCAGAGCTCACTGTGCACTGAGGAAAGGGCCTGTATGTCTTTTCCTTCAGCTTCTCATGAAGCCACCATGACACTATTCCAAAGCCGGTGGACTGGCCTTTCCTAGATGACTGCCCCAGTGAGAGAGGAGAAAGGAGGAAACCAGTCAGGCAGGGAGTTAGGGTGGGTCCTCAGTCAACTTCTTTCAAATAAAAGAACAACCTGCAGACACAGACAAGGGAACTTGCATAGGGGCCTTGTCTAAGACATGCCCACAACCACACTGATAAGAAAGGCTACACAGGTAACTTGCTCAGACATGCCCTAAATGGAAAATTTCATCCCATGACACATGTGCAGTAAGAGGAACAAAGCATCTTGGAGTAACTCAAGCTAAGGGCCCACATGTGCATTACAAAGATGGGGTGGGGCTACCTGAAATTTGTGCCTTATGCAAATGAGATGTCCAGCCCTCATCAGTTTCTTATAAAAGCCTTGTATTCAACTGTAAAAATGGCAACCCTCTTCCTAGACGCCTCTCTGTGGCAGATAACATTCTTCTTTCTATTATTAAGCTTTTGCTCCAAAGTCACCCTTTGTGGCCATGCTCCTTAATTTTCTTGGATGTGAGACAAAGAACTCCGGGTAATACCTCACAATGAGAGACTGCTACATTGTGGTGCACTGGTGAGACTGTAACACTAGCAGGTACTGCCAGCCTATGTTGGTATCCACCACTCTTGCAGTCTCTCTGGCCTCAGTTGGCCAGGTACTGTTCTAGGCTCTCCCGCTCCATCCCAAGCATGCAAGAGACCTTTAGGATAATTCTGCACTGCATTAAGTAAACCTGGCTGCAAGTTCTGAAAAGACTTTATGGAAATTTCACTAATATAGAAGGAAAACATAACAAGGAATAAACTAAAAATAATTCTTGGAAAAGCCACTCTCTGAGACCACAGATGCAGACTCCTCAGAGACTCTTACATTTCACCTCACTGTCTCTACATGCCAGAGGTCACCTTATCCTGAAGGGAATCAGAATATTTCACCCCAAAATATGTCTCCCTGGTATAATGAGTATTTTAAATTAAAAACCCTTAGAGGTCAAGAAGCACAAGTGGAAGAGACTTTTTCTCTACATAAAAATAAGACTGACTTACCAAGAATAGTTGTTCTCCTTTCCTTCCCGGTTATTGCATTATCCATCACAGAAAAGAAGACCTAGATGTGACCACACCTAAATAGATCCTTTTTCAAGATAATGATTGTCTCCAGGGATCATTTAAATTCCAAACAGTACTATTTATAAGTTAATTTCTGTTTCCTGACCCCATCATTCTCCCTAGTAATTATTCATTGCCCCTTAATAGGAATTCCTCTTCCTCCCTTCCCTCAACCTGTTTTACCGGGATGCAAGCCCCCATTCTTTCCATAACCTTGAGATGGTATGTAAGCTTCTGTACCTCACTGGGAAGTTGGGTCTCCATTCTGAAGGCTCCTGAGTATTTGTTACAATAGGTAGCTACTCAGATATGAGCAGGGTAGGAGAGGACCCCCTCCCCACAACCAGAAAGGTCAGGTGACCATCAGGTGATGGTCATGCAGCTGTTAACTGTCTCGCTAAAATAATAATTGGTCACAGCTGGTGCCAGGGAAAGTCAGTGCCCCTATAGATAGAAAACACCTGAAACTGGTGATCAGCAGCTTCTCGATAAGATCTGAGGAGTTGGGCGAGTGGGCTCAAGGATGAGCGCTAAGAGGCAAAATGGTGGAGTTTCACTGGTATATAACCTCCTGGGGACTTTCAGCTGGTGAGTGAAGAACACTTCAGGTGAGCATGCGTACAATGCCAGTAAACACACTGTTCATGCGCCCCTCCCAGGTGTTATTAGGCCACTGGGCATGCAGATAGCCCACCCCAAGGGAAGAATCAGGGGAGAAGCAATGCAAGACCATGGAAACGTGCCAGTGTATAAAACCGCAAGTCAAAATGTCAAACCGTGCACTTGTCTTTCAAGTCACCTGCTTGGCCTTCTTCCAAGTGTACCTTCCTTCCTTTTGTTTCTGCTCCAGAGCTCCTTAATAAACTTTCACTCCTGCTCTAATACTTGCCTTGGTCTCTCTTTCTACCTTCTGCCCCTCAGTTGAATTCTTTCTTCTGCGGAGGCGAGAACTGAGGTTGCACACCCATAAACATTCACAGATCCATACGGATCCACCGCCGGTAATATACACACATGAAGTAAATTTGGATGTGTTTTCTCCAATTAGTCAATCTGCCTCGTGTCGGTGATTTTAGCAAAACTTCACAACTCTAACTCTCTATAAAGTTCTCATAGCATTTCTGCCTTCTTCAAAGTCAGTGCCTCCCTCCTGGTCATCATTTCTGTCCTGGGATCTATGCCTTCTCATAGTGATTCTCACATTATCAGGGATGTCCTATGCATCCCAGAGGCACTGTTTCATCAGAAGAAGCCAGTCAACCATCACGATGTTCTCAATTACTTCTAATAACATCAGGGCACGTTTCAGGTTGAATGTCATGAATCTAGATGAGTACCCGTTTTGTGGTGTGTCAAGCAGTGGGAGGTGAAGATTTCCTAACATGTCCTTCCTGCAGTTTGTGAGTCATTTCTGGATCTCCCACCAGAAACTGCTTGAACAAGAATACTCACACTTTCTCTGTCAAAGAACATCAGAGCTGGATAGTGGTTAAAATGGTAAAAAAAAAAAAAAAAAAAAAAAAAAAAAAAGCAATTTAACCAGGGACTATTGTAATAGGGGAAAAGAGACCTTTGTTTAAAACTGGCTCAATTCTTAATACAACGAGAAAAATGGAAATTTATAGTCAAGGATTAGGATGAGGGATCAGTGAATGGAAAATCAGGAATAAGAGATTCTTGCTAAATCGATTTGGCAGGATTCTTGCTGAAGGCAAGCCCAGGTTATCAAATATTGAGGATGAAAGTTCTGGCCAACTGACTTAGCAAGATTCTTTCTAAAACCAGGCTCTTAAGAGCAAGGCTCAGATAGGGCCTAGTCAAAAAAAAAAAAAAAGAAAAAAGAAAAAAAAAACGGGGTGGGGGGAGAGTTTAAAGAAGCTTTTTTAGGGGTTGGTCAAGAAGGAAGTCTTTGTTATCATAAAGATGGGGAATAAATTGCACTCTAAATCTACACTGGAAATGAAAACATTTCTCTAATAAATTTTTTAAATGGTAGGTTGCAATCCATTGATATTCTTGAAGTCAATATAATGAATAACCACAGGCATTTTTTAGACACTAAATAAAATATAAATAAAAATTATCCAAGACCTGTGTGTGATAAGGGAAATTGTGAAACAGGTGTGTGTTTGTGTACTTGGTCACGACGTAAACTGTAAAATTCATTGCTCAGAGAGGATCTGTTGAAAAGTTTGAGAAATACTGCTTTAATAAAATTACTCTTTTAAATATGCAACTTTTGCTGCAACAAAAGCAAATTCTATATTGTTATTCACAGCAATTTAACTACTTTGAGCCAGTTTCTCCCACATCTTCCTCTCTGCAGTCTTTTTACATTACACTTGCATAACTAAAAGTATCATCCAAATAATTTTCCTGAAAGGAACTCCCGAAGGAGAGTTAGTCTCCACTTCTAGAGCAAAGGTCATTATTTCTCACTATTAAATAGATTTCCCCCCTTCCATCTTCTACCTGTCAACATTTCCAAAAATTTCTGCTACAAATTTCATTGAGGTATAGTTAGAATGAATAAGATCTGGTATTTGATAGCACAACAAGGTGACTATAGTCGACAGTAATTTATTGTATATTTTAAAAGTACTGAAAAAGTAAAATTGGAATGTCCCTAAAACAAAGAAATAATGAAGGCTTTAGGTGATGGATATCCCAGTTACCCTAATTTCATTATTATACATTGTATGCCTGTATCAAACCATCACATGTAACCCATAAATATATACACCTATTATGTACCCATAAGAATTTTTTAAAATGTTAGAAAAAAAAATACAGTGAAGGGACCCTAAATACACTATTTTGCCATATCTTTTTTCTCATATCTTTTTAGAGGTTCATACCTTAATCCCCGGTAATATAAACTCTGACGATTATTTGATGTTTATTTGAATTGCCATTCAGAAGTTACTTAATAAATACAATTCACTAAGACTGCAACACGACTAAGGTCCAAAAATTAACGTGCAGTCTAGCATCACTGAGTAGCTAATGAAACCATTGTATGAACCAGGTCAGCTCAAAAGCTGCAGTACCAAGGGTCCATGACTGTTGTACAAACGAGTCCTTGTCCGGGCAGTATTTGGCGCCACCCTGTGGTTGTCGTCTGTTCCACTTTAAATATTGCTGGAGCCACTTCTGGGTCCTGTGGCCGGCTGGCTGGAGCTTCCAGGATATTAGCAAGGATTGGCGGAATCTCCAGGTCAGCTGGTACATGTTTCATTGGCGGCTTCCATGATAAATGGAGAGAGAGAAAACTGGGAATGTGCGGAACTAACCTCTAGCTCCTGGCTTCCAAGCTGAGGTTTTCATCTTTTTCCTACCTTCTTTTTTAACCGCACCCAACCCGATTGTGTTGGAAAATAGCAGCCAGAGGAGCCATGTTGTTTCCATTATATTTTAGTTCTTGTTCATAGTGGAGTTTTATAGTTGTAGAGGAGGAAAAAAGCAGCTTTTCCCGTCTATCCTCCTAGGTTCTCCAGCTGTGCCCCTTGTAAATCCAACTGACAAAAGACAGATAAAAAATACAAAAGCATATAAATGTATTCAGTATGAGTTCTGAAAAAATGAAAACCTTTTTAAGGAAATGAAGACCTAAAGAAATGGTTAAACCTAAGTGGGTGGGTTTTTCTTTTCTTTTTTTCCTTTTTTTTTTTTTAGGCGGAGTTTTGCTCTTGTCGCCCAGGCTGGAGTGCAATGGCGTGATCTCGGTTCACTGTAACTTCTGCCTCCTGAGTTCAAGTGATTTGCCTGCCTCAGCCTCCTGAGTAGCTGGGACTATAGGCACCCACCACCATGCCTGGCTAATTTTTGTATTTTTAGTAGAGACGGCGTTTCACCATGTTGGCCAGGCTGGTCTCAAACTCCTGACCTCAGGTGACCTTCCCACCTCGGTCTCCCAAAGTGCTGAGACTACAAGCGTGAGCCACCGTGTCAAGCCAAACCTGAGTGTTTTTGTACTAGGTTGGGTGTAGGGTGGAAAGTCATAGAAAAGCATGATAGGACAAAGGGGTGTGAGCTAAGAGTAGTGAACTGGGGGAATTTAGCAAAGCCTGTTCATGCAGATTCCCTTCAGAAACCCCTCACTCAGGAGGATCTTATGATCTGCTTCAGGGGACACAAGAAAGTCAGAGAGTCCTTTGTGCACCTGCCAATTCTCAAATTCTTTCAGCTTAAAATATTCATCCTACCAGTGTCATATTTTGGGAGAGTTTGTTCTGAACCCCATCACAACCCATGGGGTCAAATAAAAAAAATATGGGCTTAGTAAGGAGAGACTTAACCAAAAAACGTATTGCAAGGAGAGTGGTGAAGAGACTTGAAACAGGGAGAGGGGAACTATTGCAATAGGAATAATGCCATGACATGAAATCTACCAGGACTCAAAGACTGGGAAAATGGGTATTTGTTTTAGAAAGCGGAGTAAACAAGGCTGGAAACAGCTGAATGACTATGTAGCATGATCAGCTGGTAGATCAGACAGTGCTTTACCTGAGGCCAGACTATTTTCTGGTGTGCACCAGCTCAGGCTGTGGGTGAGCCACAGCTGAGGGACTTGGGAGAAGTTTAGGTAACCGGCATTTTGTAGCTGTTGATTCATGATGACAACCAGTTCAGCTAATCATTGATGAGACCAGGAGTTAGAAATTTGGAGGGTCTGTGTCCGGCCTTGTCATAAGTAAACAAGAGGGAAAACTATGAGTCTTAAGCCTCTTTGCAGTAAGTTGTTCTCAGAAACACCGATGGTGAAGGTGTTGTTTTTTTTTTTTTTTTTTTTTTAAGCTTTGCAGTTTTCCAGGAGAGTGGGGCTCAAGTATAGTTCAGCACTGTCACTGTTGAGTGATGATACCCGGGCAGAGGAAGAAGTAGGTCCCTCAGAGTGCAGCTCTGAGGATGGTGGTGAAGGCTGCATAGAAATGGGGTCAAGTGGAGGCCTCGCATCCCTGATGCCACCTGGTCTACACTGCTACTCCCACTTGCTGACAACTGTAGCATTTCTATATTGGTTTTCATCAGCAGGAATCTTTCCTGGGAAAATAAATTACGCCCAATATGTTCCTCTATAAACAGACTGTAGAGAGAGCATTGCCCATCAATAACAACCTGATGAACCCATTAGTAGTGATAACCCTTTCCTGGGACAGAAATGATTTCAGTCTCAAGCAAGATAATTTTGTCTAAGCAACTTATTTAAGGTGATTTATTTAATCATTAGAACATTTTAAGATTGTTTTACAAACTGCTTCTTCTCATAAATCAGAGAGGCAGTAAAAAATTTACCTAAAATACATTATTAAAAAATTACGTGAATTGCTTAGAAGAAATGTGAATTATGGGGTAAGAAAAATAAGAAAAGCATTGCTTGAAAAGATAATTATTTTTAAAAATACAGGACTATCATTTGTAAATATTTTTTAAAATACTGCCAGAATCTGGAATTACAATCTTTTGAGAGTAAATTCTTTTTGGTATTTTTATATATATGCTACCTGAATTACCATCGAACTACGAAATTCATTTGTAAAAATGTAAAAAAACCTTTGCTTCTAGGATTACAGAAATGCTGACCTTCAATGATCCTCTTTTCTTTTTTTGCTGCCTTC
This sequence comes from Theropithecus gelada, assembly GCF_003255815.1. NCBI lineage: Eukaryota > Metazoa > Chordata > Mammalia > Primates > Cercopithecidae > Theropithecus > Theropithecus gelada. Next base: position 39,174,851 of record NC_037676.1, on the reverse strand, counting down.
TTTCCTTATTTTTTCTCTTTCTTAGGCGGATATGCCAGCAGAACTTGGAATTTATTGTTTAAAATGTTGCCGCAAAAAGAGAAAGGTGAATGTTTATTGGTAATGAGAGTTTAACTAACAACAGAAATAGGGTCAGTAAGAAATCAAAGAGGGTAATCTAGAGAGCACGTGCCGGCTTATGAGTCAGTCAATGGCTTATGCAAATTGAATGAGCAAATGAATAGAAAAAAAGGTGGCATTGAACTTATAGTGAAATGACAATTTAAATACTGAATTAATGAAAATGCTCTAAGGTGATAGGGAGATTCTTTTAATAGTGTATAATAATTGAGGAGTATGGAAATCCTTCTCGACAAAGAAAGAAACCTGTTATGATATAAACAAACTGAGTTATAATAAAAGTTTGCAGCAAGGGAGAATACCACACAGATAATTCAAAAGTGGTCTTTTTTTTAGGGGAAGTGAATGCATGGTTTTCATTGCTTATTGGTCATAGGCCATAAAGTCCTTAGGGTGAGTATCAGGAGTGTGACTGATTTAAGGTCAGAGTGGAGGCAAGCAAGGTAAAATTCTGAGCAAAGAAGAAAGCACCGGGCAAATGACAAGACACTGGTTTGTTAAAACTGTCAAACTACAGAAGGTGGTTTGGATTCTCAGGGATTATAATATGCACCCCCTTAAAATTTAAGGATAAAAACCAGCATCCATTTCAATAGGGACATCATGCTTTAACATTTTTCACCCAATAAGTAAAAAGATAGAGTGACTTTTTCTATTTTTCTGATAGTCATCCAAGAGCTGGTCAGAAAGTCATCCAAGAGCTAACACGATGTATAAGCATGGCATGAATGCAGCTGGAACATACTTGTATTTTACTTGGTACCTTATGTAGCACACTTAAATGGTTGGATAGCAAAATCTGATGGTATGGGAAGATAAACTGCTCACTTTCTGGATCATCAGTAAAAAGTCAATGAAATCAAATGCATAGAAGGGAAAAAAAAACTGACATTAGTGTTGGTAACCAGTGAAGAATTCTACCGAGAGATAAGAATCTTTGGGAAATCCCTAGACAAAGTGCTGATGGGGAAAAAAATTGAGGGAGTTCGTTGAAGGTTTATTTCCAGCAATGTCTTTGAACAAAAATAAATGTCAGTTGGAAGCATGTAAAAGAGACCTTTTAAAAAGAAACAAAAACAAAAAAAAAACCCTTAAACCTTATTTGAACATCCTGGGTCCAAGGGTGAGGACTGGCTATCTAACCTTTAGGGAATGCATTTGTTAGATATTTATTTCTTAGTGCAAAAGAGCAGCACATGAAAATTGTGGTTCATGGAGAGGCTAAAGGAAACAGAAAAATAGCTTAATGTTGAATGTTCAACCCGATCAGTCTTGGTTTTAAACAACAGAAACCAACTCTAACTGATATAAGCAAAACATAAAATTACTAGGATATTAGGTAACTCATAGAATCACTAGGAATACTAATGAAATGTGTTACTGTTTAAAGGTATTCCCCAAAGAGCTTGTGTTGGGAACTTAATCTCAAATGCAATAGTGTTGCCAACAGGGAGATGGGCCCTAACGGCAGGTGTTTAGGTCACAAGGGCTCCACCTTCATGAATTGATTAATGCTCATTAGAAAATGGCTTGAGGCTGTGAGTCTGATCTCTTGCTCTTTCTTGCCTTCTCTTTGCCCTTCTGCCATGGAATGGTACAGCAAGAAGGTACTTGCAAGATGCTGGCCCCTTGATATTGGACCTCTCAGCCTCCAAAATGATGAGTCAATAAATTTCTGTTCATTATAAATTACCCAGTTTCAGGTGTTCTCTGATAGCAGCACAAAACAGACTAAGACAAGCTGGGCTTGTGAAACAGGCAGAAAACAGTTTAGGCAACAATAGTGGGCACAATAGTTTATAACAAGACTACCAGCAGCTGTAGGCTCTGGAAACCACTGCCAGTTATGCTTCTTCCATGACCTACAGAAATAGTGAGTTACTGTTTTCTTAGTTACCAGAAAGTATTTCTCACAGTCATTGTGTCTTTGCATCTTTGGCTAAGATTCAAAGGCCCAGGCAAGTTCACCTCATTGTCTAAGCTCATGGGAGAAAAAAAAAGATTCTATTTTAACTTCTAAATTGTCATTATGTTGTTACTGCTGGACCAGCTATTCTTCTTGCAAAACAACAGTCTCAGACATACTTGTACTAAATAAGCGATTAATCAAACTTAAAATGTCATGACTGGGAAATCCATCATAAGAAGACCAGTGGTTAGCATTAAATATAATTTGTAAAAAATAATGCTGCAATATGGAAGGCAAATATAAAATATACTTATTTACATATGATATATACTTATTTACATATGATAGTCAACAATAATAATAGCTAGTGCCACAATATATGGAGAAAAATTGGGGCTTTAGTAGGGTAAGAAAAAGAAGAAGTATGCTAATGTATTTGCATAGAATATGTTCTTTATATAATGTTTATATAATAAAATGTTATGTTAGTATTTTCAATACTACATATAATAACCCCTCAAAAAGTCCCCATAGAACACATATAAAGAGTGATCATATATTAGGTTTGTATTAGTAAGAAACTATTTCAAGTAACTTAGAATGTGCCCAGAGAGGCACAAAGAGCCATGTTTTGTTTTGTTTTTGTTTTCAAACATAGCAAGAAGTACAGATGAAAAACGTAATTGATGTACAGCTCATTTAAAAGCTCAAAATCACAATAGATGTATTCTGTTAGTTTCTTGGCCTTTCCATAGTTTCAGTATGTCTGGTATTGCTCTCATTGGAACATCTGTGTTCAAGGCATAAAAGGGGTGGAGAGTAATCAATGGGTTTGTAAGGAAAGTAAAATCTACTAGGAAACACAACAGATTGCCACTTTGGAAACATATCTCTCCCAACTGAAATGGACTGAGGAAAGTGTGGTAGCTATGGAGTCAACTAATCAATATTGTTTTTGACCATAAGAGAAAAGAAAAGACCTCATTAAATTAAATTAAATTAAATTGTGTAAAACATATTATCACCAAAGTAGAAGTTAACATAAAATGTCAAAAGAATATTGTTCAGCTATTAAAAATTAAAAATATTGTGCTAATTAACTCTTTTGTCAAAGGGGAAGTCAACTTCAATCACAAACTTTTAAGAAAATCATTACAATGAAGAAACTATACATAAATTATTAGCACCATGTTCAGCTGAACCTTCAAAATGTTAAATATGTCTCTAGTAAATGAGACTACTTGGAAAAATAACGATATAATCAATTGTAAACCTTAAGTTAATTTTTATATGCTAAGAAAAATCAGGAAGATTAAACTCAGAGGGACTAAATTAGGAGTCAGAAAACAGAAAAACAATAGAGCTAACAGAGACACCCCAAATTATTTCTTTTAAAATAAATATCTACCTATTTAACAAACCTGCACATCCTGCACATGTACTCTGGAACTTAAAATAAAAGTTGAAGAAAAAGAGATAAAAATAAATATAATACAAAAACTTTTGGTCTAATGATTATGTCATAATCTTTAAAAAAAAAGACAGAAAAAACAAAAACATAAAATTTTACAACAAAAAGCTCTAAAAACTTCTGGTTATAATGTCAAATTGAAAATATGTTATACTCATTCCTTGAATGCCTACTAAAATTTCAGTAAAGCAATAAAAATATTATTAATCCACAAAGAGAAAGAGAACAGGACCAGAGACAACAGGATACTAGTGATGTCAACCATTATTTGGAAAATAGGAAGTGCTTGTAAAAGAAATCTCTGATAAAATGATCAAAAGGCAAAAATGAAAAGTAAGATTTAAAAGTTAAGAATCAGTAATAATTAATACAAAACACAAACCAATGGGTAAGTGGGCATTCCAGAAAATGAGCAGAGAAAATGGAGAAGAAAAAGTTACACAAGCAGGAATATTACTTTGCTTTTTTTTTTTTTTTTTGAGAAGGGAGTCATGCTCTGTCACTAGGCTGGAGTGCAGTGGCACAATCTCGGCTCACTGCAATCTCTGCCTGCCAGGTTCAAGCAATTCTAATTCAGGAATATTTCTAAGAACTGAAGGATTAGAGTCTAAAAGGTCAGTTAGTTGCTTAGTTTATCGATTGAAAGGAAGCCAACTCTAAGGCTCATCATTATAAAGAGATAAGCCAGAAAACATTATAATTTTCAAAAGCAGTACTGGAGTCTACAAGATAATAGTATATTGTCTTGATAGTTTTGAAAGATATGGTTTTATTTTAGAATTACATGGCATTCATCTAGAAATCAAACACCAGGATGGAATACAAACATTTTCAGGCAACTATTTCATTATTTAAATTTTTAATTATTATGGATACATAATAGTTTTACATATTTTAGAGGTACTTGTGAAATTTTTATGTAAGCATACAATATGTAATATTCACATCATGATAACTGCGGTATCCATCATCTCAAGCATTTATCATTTCTTTGTGTTAAGAAGATTCCAATTCTACTCTTTTAGTTATTTTGAAATATATATTATTGTTAACTATTGCAGTCCTATTGTGTTACCAAACAATAGATCTTATTTATTCTATCTAACGATATTTTTGTACCTATTAGACATCCCTCTGTATTCTCCCCTTCCCACCACATTTTCCAGTCTCTGATTACCATCTTTCTACTCTCTGTCTCCATGGGCTCATTTTTTTTTTCAGCTCCTGCATATCAGTGAGAACACACAATATTTGTCTTTCTGTGCATGGCTTATTCACTTCACACAATGGCCTTCAGTTCCATCCATGTTGTTGCATAGTACAGGATTTCTATGTTTTAATGACTGAATAATATTCCATTGTGTATGTGTACTATATTTTTTCATCTATTTACACGTCGATGGACACTTAATTCCATATTGTGGCTATTGTGAATAGTGCTGCAATAAACATGAAATAGCAGCTATCACTTTGATATACTGTTTTCTTTTCCTTTGATATACTGGTTTCTTTTCCTTTGGATATATTCTCAGCAGTGGGATTGTTGGATCATATAGTAGTTCAATTGTTAGTTTTTTGATAGATCTCCATACTGTCGTCTATGGTCGTTGTACTAATTTACATTCCCACCAATGTAACATGTAGGAGGGTTCTCCTTTCTCCTCCACATCCTTGCCTGTCTTTTGGATAAAACGCATTGCAACTTTGGTAACAATATTTCCTTGTAGTCTAATTTGCATTTCTGTAATGATTAGTGATATTGAGTATTTTTGTACACCTGTTGGCCATTTTTATTCATTCTTTTGAGAAAAGTCTATTTGGATCTTTTGCCCATTTTTTAAAACAATTATTTGTTTTCTTCCTATTAAGTTGTTTCAGCTCCTTATATATTCTGCTTATTAATCCCTTTCACATGGGTAGTTTGCAAATATTTTCTCCCATTCTGTGGTTTTTCTCTTCATTTTGTTGATTGTTTCCTTTACTGCATAGAAGCTTTTCGGCTTTATGTGATCCCATTTATCTATTTTGCTTTTGTTGCCTCTGCTTTTGGGATTTGTCTCAGTAAATCTTTGCCTGTACCAATGTCCTGAGAATTTTATTCAATGTTTTCTGTTAGTACTTTAATAGTTGGACATCTTAGATTTCAGTCTGTAATCCATTTTATTTTGTTATGAAATTCAAGCTCTCTCTCTTTTTAAATTTTTAATTTGTCCCTAGATTATTGGGGTACAGGTTGTGTTTGTTTACATGAGTAAGTTCTTTAGTGATGATTTATGAGATTCTGATGCACTCATCACCTGAGCAATATACACTGAACCCTATTTGTAGTCTTTTATCCCTCACCCCCCTCCCACCCTTTCCTCCAAGTCCCCAAAGTCCATTGTATCATTCTTCTGTCTTTGTGTCCTCATAGCTTAGCTCCCACAAATCAGTGAGAACATACAATGTTTGGTTTTTCATTCCTGAGTTACTTCACTTAGAATAATGGTCTGTAATCTCAACCAGGTCACTGCAAATGCCATTAAATCATTCCTTTTTATGGCTGAGTAGTAGTCCACTGTGTGGTGTTTATGTGTGTATAATTAGAGCTCATCCTATTTGAGAGAGAGACTCCCCAATAGTATAATAGCCAGGGACTTCAACATCCCACTTTTAGCATTGGACAGATCATCTGAACAGAAAATCAAAAAAGAAACATCAGACTTAGTCTATACTATAGACCAAATAGACCTAAAAGACATTTACAGAACATTTCTTCCAACAGCCGTAGAGAACGTGTTCTTATCTTTAGCACATGGAACATTCTCAAAGATAAACCATATATTAGGCCACAAAACAAGTCTCAAAATATTTAAAAGATCTGAAATCATATCAAGTACCTTTTCTAGCCATAATAGACAATAAACTAGAAATCAATAATAAAAGGAACTTTGGAAACTATACAAACATGGAAATTAAATAATATGCTCCTGAATGACATTTGAGTCAGTGAACAAATTAAAAAGAAAATTTTAAAATGTCTGAAAACAAAATTGGGAACACAACACACTAAACTCTATGGGATAAAACAAAAGCAGTACTAAGAAGAGGTTTATAGTAATAAATACCTACATCAAGAAAGTAGAAAAACTGCAAATAAACAACCTAATGATGCATCTTAAAGAACTAGAAAAGGAAAAGCAAACCAAACCCAATATTAGTAGAAGAAAAGAAATAATAAAGATCAGAGAAGAAATAAATGAGATTAAGACTAAAAAAAAAATCAATGCAACACAAAGTTGTTTTTTTAAAAAAAAAGATGAACAAAATCAATAAGCTTTTAACCAGACTAAATAGTAAGAGAGAGAAGATCCAAATAAAGACAATGAGATGGAAAGAACATATAAACATATTACAACTGATATCACAGAAATTCAAAAGATTATTAGAGACTATTATGACAAACTATATGCCAATAAATTAAGAAATTCAGAAAAAAATGGATAAATACTGAGACATATACAACCTACTAAGATCGAACCATGAAGAAACCCAAAACCTAAATAGACCAATAACAAGTAATAAAATAGAAATAGTAATAAAAGTGATCCCATCAAAGGAAAGACCAGGACTTCACTTTCTAGCATTTAAGATCAGGAAGGAAGGGAGGGAGTGAGGGAGGGAAGGAGGGAGGAGGGAATGAAGGATGGGATGGAGGGAGAGTGGGAGGAAGAAAGGGAGAGGAGGGAGAAGAAAGAGAGAAAAAGAAATGAAGCTTCTATGTATTTTCCCCCCTCAGGAATTTGCTACAAGACGTGCTTCGCCAGAATGATTCAAACGTAAACCGCAGGAAACAGAGAATCCACCACCAGAAAGTGTAGTAAGTTAGAATGGCAATCATTAAAAAGTCAGGAAACAACAGGTGCTGGAGAGGATGTGGAGAAATAGGAACACTTTTACACTGTTGATGGGATTGTAAACTAGTTCAACTATTATGGAAAACAGTATGGCGATTCCTCAAGGATCTAGAACTAGAAGTACCATATGACCCAGCCATCCTATTACTGGGTATATACCCAAAGGATTATAAATCATGCTGCTATAAAGACACATGCACATGTATGTTTATTGCGGCACTATTCACAATAGCAAAGACTTGGAATCAACCCAAATGTCCATCAGTGACAGACTGGATTAAGAAAATGTGGCACATATACACCATGGAATACTATGCAGCCATAAAAAAGGATGAGTTTGTGTTCTTTGTAGGGACATGGATGCAGCTGGAAACCATCATTCTCAGCAAACTATTGCAAGAACGGAAAACCAAATACCGCATGTTCTCACTCATAGGTGGGAACTGAACAATGAGATCACTTGGACTCGGGAAGGGGAACATCATACACCAGGGCCTATCATGGGGGGGGGGGGGGGGGGGGGGG